>NW_028270178.1:71359445-71691293 GCF_037043375.1 Chiloscyllium plagiosum | reverse complement strand
ACAACAGTAACACAGTGACGGATCAATTATTATTCCACGAAGACAGACAGACGTGGAAAATGTCGAGGTTCTGGTGGTATTTGATCAGAGATTCAGGAGAAACGAATGTTGAATTCTTTCGAATCGTAATGAAGAACAACCAGGAAATAAGTCACCAGTGGGTATAGTTTACAAGGGCACTCACGGGAACCAAAATGCGAAATAAACCGTAAAAATGACGAAGACAGATGAAGGATGAAGTAATCATGGGTAATCTGACTTCCACTCCCCAGCTCCCCTATTTCACACACCCAGCCCATTGTAAACAAATGTCAGAGAGCCATAAACATCAACGTCGTCCATTGGAACGTTCCAAGTCTTTTCTAAATTTACGATTCGTCTATTAGTTTCAGTAATTTTTTCTTTCCTGGGAAACCATCTCTTTCATTGTTTGCAATCGGAAAGGGAGCCAACATTTTTGTCAGGGAAATAATATGATCCTAAACTTTGTGCCGTATATAAAATTCCTCTGTGTCACACGTTTCTTCTACTTTCTCTCGATTTTAATAGTACTCTGTCTTTTGAATCTTCCGACCAATGTGCATGACTTCACAATCCGGACATCTAACTGCATCTGACAAGTTTTTGCCCACTCATCCAATCTATCTATATGCCTATGCATATTGCCACGATCTCATCACAACATGCTCTCCCACGCGTGTGGATTGTCAGCAGATTTGGACACATTTTACACTGCCCCTTTCTCCATGCTATTAACAGAGAGATAATTGAAGCCTTGAATATACCCAGTCTTGACAGGCCTTGGCTGTTAATGCTTCTACATACTTGCTACCCTCTGAATGTGAGAACATCCTCCTCATTTATTTCTTAAGCGGGTAACCTCTTCCCCTGAGATTGGGATCTCCGGTCGTTCACTATTCTGGATATAAAGTAGAGCAGAGCAAACTTTTAAAGTAAAACAGAATCTCACTGCTGTCTCCAGTGCCAGTTCTGAGTTTCCTTTTCTGATCTCTGTTTGAACAAACTGCCCTGATGAGCAATGATCTCTATTAGAGGAAAACTGATTTCCAGTGTCATGCGTGTGTCTGTAAAGGGTGGGATCAGACTATTACCATGTCTTCCCCGTGAATTGCCCAGGATTTATTTCGGAAACGTCATAATAATTAAGGACGATTGTCAATATGGGAGGAGCAGGCTGCAGTTTGCATTCACGGATCATTGAAGCCATTGGATCATCAGTCTCTGTCCCGATGTTAGTCAGTGCGTTCAGCTCTTCACTGACAGGTTGCTGTTCTCCCACGACCCAGGAACAGAGCGACAGCTGTTCTCACACAATCTGTTATTTTCTTGTCCGCACAGTTACGGGCTTTTACCGAGTTCATAAAAATATTCCTCATAAGGCTCGAAGGGAGAATGTTCCGGTTGCAAAGTGTGAGATCAAACTGTTCCCATTGTCCACAATGAATGCTCCAGGATTAATTTTGGAAACGTCAAACAAAGTGAAGACAATTTTCATTTTGCGAAGGGCAGGCAAAAGCTTGAATTCACTGTCAGTCTGCTTTAGGAGATCCTGCAAGGGGCCTACGACAAGGGACTCCCAAGCCTCTGGGGAGCAATTAGTCCTCTCGTTTGGCTGTTAACCGAGAGGGTGTACCCACGCATGGAGCGGTCTCTGTTCTTATCCATCCGACTCCTTTGCTGTGCACTTTCTGGTTTTTAATAGGGTCAGTAATGTGTACCCAAGCGGAAAACAAATCCAGTGAGGAAACACAAATGCGTTTCTGTATTGTTGAATGGCTCGTGAAGAGTTGTGGACACTCGGACTCTCAAACAAAAACAGAAACTGCTCAAGGAACTCAGCAGTTATGACATTACCTGTGAGAGAAAATGGAGTTCTGAAAAACTCCTGGAGAAGCTCCGAATCGATATCTCTGTTTGTCTCTCCCCAGATGCTGCCAGATCTGTTTAGTTTCTCCTGCAATCTCTCCCTTTCTTTTTTAACTGAATGACCAATTCAACCATCGAGATTGTTTACACAGTCCATACATGTCCTGACATTTAACCCTATCGAAACTGTGGTGATTGAATTCAAACAAATAAACTTGAAACGAGTTTAGTAGCGCGCTTCTGCAGTTGTGGCCAAGTGGTTGACGCGATGGGCGTTAAATCCACTGTGGATTCCTCATTGCAGTTAAGCATTTTCTGACTGTAATTGAAAGCCTAGAGTGAACTTGAAGAGTGCTTGTTCTCTGCTTTCTTGTTTGAAATTCAAATAGCAGGATAAGATGAAATGCGTATAATTCAGGCAAGGAACGTTAGTAATCAGCAACCAACCGCCTGTCAGGATGGAAAAGGCAGAAAACTCCAGAGCAGGTCAGACCCATTTAGTTGTACACTTCCATTACTGAATACGTTTGCCCCTCTGAACAAAGTGACACCAAATGAGATAAGAACATTTCAGGGGATTGTGTTGGACTGGTGCAGACTTAGTGGGCCAAAGGGCATTTTTGTGCTAGACACTTCCATAACCAGCTGCGAAGTGGTCAGTTTGTGAAGTAACAGGACATTCTTTGCAAAATGTCCCTAGGTGAGGAAGAGGTCGAAGCTTCTCTCCCCGATAGTTCTGACAGTCACGGTATTCATTGGCACATTTCAATTGGTAATAACTATTACGGTGTATATTTGTGGAATCAGTCTATCTGATAATCAGGGCGATGAGACCGTGAGCAAGCCCTTGCAGCTTACATTCCCTGGCTCCGCTTTTTAGATAAAGATTACTTTCTCGATGTGCCTGTGTTTATATCAAACAGCTCATTGACATCGGGACTGGACGTTCAGGGGAAAGTGGAGGTGTGACAGAGGCAGAAATAGAACAAGACGAGACGAGAAAGTGCTTAGATTTTACCGTGCATCTGTTGTTTTTTGTGAGGAATGTCTGCTGGGCGCTATGCTGTCAGGTCCCAGGAGCCTGAGGGCTTGTTGTGGAGGGATTTCTGTTATTGAAAGTTACACATGATAAGCGTGTTCGACCATTTCAGCTCAGTATCCATTTCATATCGCGGCTCACCGCAACGGTGCACAAGTTCTGGCGAAGTGCCTTGTATTCCACTTAAAGCCGCCTTTCTCCAGGGAAACTTGCAGACGTAAAGCACATGGAGTGGGGAGAATCCTGACGACTCTGTCACTATCGGGGAATGTGCCTCTGTATGTGAACATGAGAATACGTTCCCCAAAGGGGTTTCAAACCTGTGACCAGGTCAACCTTCAGTACCATTGTTATGTCATTTGAGATCGCAGGGAGAATCTAATTGCTGATACCTGGGACGAGAATAGTTGGATGCCTGATATCGTGCGCTTCACGATGGACAAATGGCCCTTCTCCACTCCTCTCCCACATGCTTTTTAAACTTAGGCCAGAGAGAAACTGACCTGACGACAAAATCGCTTCACAACCTTCTACTACCAATTTTGCAAACTTACTTCTATCTTGCCACCTAAATCATTTATTTAAATGTAAAAGAAATAAATGTGCGTTCAGCCCATGAGTCACATTTGGTAATAGTCCTCCAATCTGCAAACGACCCTGCACCACCATTCTCAGCATCCTGCTATTAAACTAATTTTATATCTAAGTGGAAAACTTACATTTAACTCCATGCGATCTAACTTTATGAATTAGTCAACCATGTGGAACCGTGTAAAACCTTTTATTAAAGCCCAAGTGAGCAAAGTCTGTTACTTTGTCCTCATTGATCTTCTTGGTTACCCCCTCAAAAAACTCAATCAATTTTGTGCAAAACCATGCTGATTATCCCGATTTATTCCTTGTATCTAAACATTCATATAAATCCTATCGTTTAGAATTGCACCAAACAACTTACCCACGACCTTAATCAGACACAAACGTCTATCGCTCCCAGGCTTCTCCGTGAACTCCTTTCTAAACAAAGGCACGTGAGGCATCCCCAGGTCATTTGGTGCCCCATTCGTCATAATGGATGATAAAAATATTTCTACGAAAGTCCCAAAGGTTTCTTTACCTAACTTCCCACAAGTTTCCGGGATACAGAAGATCAGATCCCAGAGAAATATCCAACTTTATACTTTCCAGGTCGTCCAACCCTTCCCCTTTTCAATGTGAACTACTTTGAAAACATCAATATTTAGTTGTACCCGTTATGTCGTTCTCCATGGTGTAAACTGACGCGAAGTGAACATCATATGTCTCTTCATCTGCTGAGATTCAAGACAAAGGTGAGCACTTTCGTCTTAAAGTGGTCCTATTTGGTCTCAAGTTCTTAATTACTTGTAGATTCTCTTTAGACTATACTTAATTTTATTTTCTGATGACATCTCAGATCCTCGATTGACCTTTATAATGTCCTCCTTAAGAGTGCCCCTCCACTCTTTATATCATTCAAGAGATTCACTTGAAACCATGTGTTTATATGGAAGCTGTCAGCTTTTTTTTAAAACAAAAGTCTTATGACAAGGCGTAAATCTCTGCAATCAACGTTGTTCTAACGGAAAACCAACAATGTGGAACCCGGCCATTCGGACCAAGAAGCCCCCACTAATCCTGCGAAGGGAATCACACCCAAACTCACATGTCTACACAATTCCTGAAACTCTGCATTTCCCATGACCAAAGAACGTCAGGCACACATCTTTAGTCTAAGGACGAATGTGCAAACTCCAAATACACAGTCGTCCAAAGTAGATATTGAACCAACATCGCTGAGACCGCAAGACATTAGTACTCACCACTGAGTCAGCCATTATAAACCTCCTATCCACCACTCAAAACATTTCATCACTTCGATATGGGGCCTAGACCTGCTCCTAATGTTCCAAATTCATCTGTCCAGAGCCTCCTATTGACTGAGGTGTAAACCTCTGCCCGTGCTTTCCTATTCGCTTGAACTGAACGCCTGCATTGTATTTGCCTTCCTAAACACCAACTGAAACTGCATGTTAAACATAAGAGAAAATTGAACTTTGAATTCTTTCTGCTTTCAGAAAATTGTTTGTGCCTCTACTCTTACCACCAAACATATGACCGCACACTTTTCCACAAAGTATCGCAACTGCAACTATTTTTTCAAAGCACTCAGTTTGTTAATGTCATTCTGCCGCATGCCCGCTTCAACAATACGATCTGCACTTCCACCTTTCATTGTGTCTTCTTCAAATGGAGCAACAACACCCTCAATTCCTTTGAATGGATCCTTCATACATAATGTGAATAGCTGTGTTGCCAACACTGACTCCTGCTGAACTCCACTAGTCACGGGCTGCCATCCTGGAGAAGACCCCTTTACCCAACTGTCTGCCTTCTGCCAATCAGCCAAAACTCAATACATGTCCTCTTCTTTAGCAGTTTGCCGTATTGCATCTTGACATATGTCTGTGGAAATTCAAGCTGGTCACCTCCACAGGCTTGCCTTCGTCTAACTTGCTCATTGCCTACTCAAAGCATTTAACACAAAGCTGATTTATTTGATTGTTATCGAGAATATTCCAACTTTGATTCCAGGAATGAATGTGAAGAACAACAACGTTCAATTGCTGTTGAGATTTGTAAACACTACGCTTCCTTAGTATGGTCGATGAGTGAGTGAATTCCTTCCCTCAGTGGGATCCTCTATTCTCTCAACAGGGTCGATGAGTGACCTAACCCTTTTGCTCACATGGAGCAGGTAAATGCTTGCTGCCAACTGCAAACCAGATGGTGTACTGAGAGTTGAGATGATCGCTTGAACCTATTCCTGGAGTAGGTTCCTTGAAACGTCTCTCACAATTCGAAAATATCGATGGGAAATCAGTTCTACAGAGACTAGAGAGCACATCCCACAGGCTACATATTTGATAGGTCTCTCCACAATGTGATGGCGTTCATGATGAACTGTCCACAATAAAGTTTCTCATGATTACTGTCTTTATTCAGTGTGAACACGTTGAACACACGTAAGTATTCAGGAACTTGGGCAGCACCTCCCGCATTCATGGCATTTAGAAAGACCTGTTAATATTGCGAGAAAGGTGATGAGCCATCCGGTCGCTCGGACTTTGCAGCAGGATCCCACAGATTTGGAATTGGAGAGGTCTCTATTCCGAGTGAGCACGTGGGTCAGACGTCAGGTCTCTATATATCTTAATGAACTCGTATTTATGTGAGCATATTTCTCAGAGATGAAGCCGATAGAGGTTTGATAACATTTTCCAAAGTCCGGAGAGAGAAAGGTTTCACATTAGTATAAACGTGGTGTTCGGTTGACTAATCGCTGGACGTTTTAAAGCATTTTCGGAAGTTCAGACACTGAAATCGTTTCTCATCATTTTGAACGAGCAGGTGTCGCAGCAGGTCAGAGACAGAGTAAATCCCTTCCCACACTCTGAGCAGGTGAATGGCTTGTTCCTGGTATCATTGTGTCCATGGGAAATCAGCTCAGACAGGGAAATGAATCCCTACATTTCCACAATCATTCCTCAATATGACTGCAACTGAGGTGTGTAAGTCTGATGACAGGTAAAAACCTGGTCCACACGCACAATAAGTGAACGACTTATCTCACACTATTACCAGAGCTTTTTCCTTTCATGTTCGAAATCTAATCAAGTTGTATTTGGGATAAAATTCATGGCTTCATCAGATTATGGTGGAGAGGTTGACTTCTAAATCTTCCCCATCTAATATCCTGCGAAATTCATGAGATCCAAAAATGAGAGTGTGAAACCGTCTTTCAAAAGACTCTAGAATCTGTCTGAAAATATGGTCTGAAGGTAAGGGATTTTCGACACTTAGAATTTGTCCAGAATTTTGTCAGAATCTTTCATTCACACAACTTCCACCACAGAGAACGAGCAGGTCATCAGGTGGACATGAACACGATCGCCTCCTTGTTCCCTCCAGGTCGAACACTGTCCTGACATGTCTGACATCCAGTCCTGTTGGAGCAGACATTTATTACAATTCAATCATTGCAAAACTGAGGCCTCTGACTTCAATCCCTAACTCAAAATCCACTACCTCTCCACTGAATCGAAAGTGTGATCCTGGAAAAGCGCAGCAGGGCAGGCAGCAACGAATGAACAGGACAATCGATGTTTTGGACACGAGATTTCATCAGGAAAGAGGTTTGTGAACCGAGGGGGTACAGAGACAAATGGAAGCGGATGGGGGTGTGACAGGGTAGCTGAGAGAGTGATAGATTGATGGAGGTGGGAATAATGATGTAAGATCGCAGCGCAGGCTGGAGCAGATAGTTCAGATGGAAAATGTACAGATAGGACAGTTCATGAGAGTGGCGGAAGCCCTGGACCTGAATGAACTTGGCTGTGTGGGAGGGAGAGTTGACTGTTCAGCCAGGGGCCAGTGGTGTTGTTTGGTGCGGGTGTCGTGGAGATGTTTTCTGAAGCGGTCTGTAATTAGGCATCCGATCTCCTCAATGTCGAGGAGACAGCAAAGGGAGCAATTGATACAATAAATGATATGCGTGAAAATGTAGATAAATCTCTGATGGACATGCAAGGGTCCTTTTGGGACTTTGACGGAGTTGAGGACGGATGTGTGGGTGGATGTTTTGCAAATCCCGTGTTGGAATGAGAAGGTGCTGGGAGGGGAGGGTGGTTTTGTGGTAGCGTGGACTTTGTAAGGGAGTTGAAGAGGGAATGATCTTCATAGAAAATGGATAGGGGTGTGGAGGGAAACCCATCTTAATTGTTGGGTTCATTTGCAGCTGACGGAAATACCGGAGGATGACATGATGTCTACAGAGACTGTTAGATTTTAAAGTGATGAAGAAGGAAGTTCTGTCCTCGTCATATTTGGAGGGATGGGTTTTGGGAGTGGCGTTGAGGGAAGTGGATGAGATGAGCTGGAAGGCATCATCGACGACGTGACAGGAGAAAATGCCTCGCCACTGATTCAAATTTCTCCCTGGCAATTGTTTGAGTCTGAACAGACACGTCATTACCATGTTGACATCCTTCACCTCGTGATGTGTTTTTAACCACATATCCCCATCATGACCATGTCAGCCAACTTGCACTTCATTAACATCATAAACTCTTCCACGTCTCTGCCCTTCTGCAGCTCAAACGTGAAACTATTCGTTTGGACGACACGGTCATAATACACTTCCACCTTTCAAATTCTTTCAAATTCCCTCCCTGCTCTGGTGCTAGTGGGGCAATGAATAGAGAAAGAGAGAGAGAGAGGAGTTGAACACGTGTCTACAGGGATGGTGCAGGAGGGAGGGTTTTAGATTCTTTGATAATTGGGGCTGTTTCTGGGGTAGGTGGGACCTGTACAAGCAGGATGATCTTCATATGAACCAGAGTGGTACCAATATCTTTGGGTGGGGGGGAGGGGATTCGCTAAGGCTATTAGGGTGTGTTTAAACTAATCCAGCAGGGGGATGGGAACCAAAATTGTAGTTCAAGTACAGAAAAAATTGAGAGGAGAGAGGTCCAGAATCAAGTTTCAGGGGCGCAAGATGGCACCAGCAAGCAAGAATTTGGTTTGGAGTGTGTCTGCATCAATGCCAGGAGCATCCAGAATCA
Source organism: Chiloscyllium plagiosum (assembly GCF_037043375.1). Taxonomy (NCBI): domain Eukaryota; kingdom Metazoa; phylum Chordata; class Chondrichthyes; order Orectolobiformes; family Hemiscylliidae; genus Chiloscyllium; species Chiloscyllium plagiosum. Next base: position 71,682,728 of record NW_028270178.1, on the reverse strand, counting down.
GGTGGACGAACTTGCAGCATGGGTTGGTACCTGGGAATTCGATGTTGTGGCCATTTCGGAGACATGCATAGAGCAGGGACAGTAATGGTTTTTGCAGATTCCAGGATTTCAGTAAGAATAGAGAAGAAGGTAAAAGAGGGAGACGTGTGGCTGTGTTGGTCAAGGACAGTATTACAGTTGGAGAAAGGATGTTTGGGTCTCGTCAACTGAGGTAATATGGGCTGAAGTTAGAAACAGGAAAGGAGAGGTCACGCTATTGGGAGTTTTCTCTCGGCCTCCGAATAGTTCCAGAGATGTAGACGAAAGGATAGCAAATATGATTTTCGACAGGAGTGATGAAGATAGTCATGGGGGACTTCAACTTTCGAAATATTGGCAGAAAACACTATAGTACGATTATTATATTTGGTTCAGTTTTTGTCCACTGTGTGCAGGAAGGGTTCCTTACACAGTATGTAGACAGGCCAACAAGGCGCGAGGCCACATTAGATTCGGTAATGGGTAATGAGCCCGGCCAAGTGTTAGACTGGGAAGTAGGTGAGCACTTTGGTGATAGAGATCACCGTTCTGTTGAGTTTAGTATTGTGATAGATATAGATAGGTGTATACCACTGGGCAAGAGTTACATCGGGGGGAACGTCACTTATGATGCGATTAGGCAGGATTTAGGAAGCATAGGATGGTGAAGGAAGCTGCAGTGTATAGGCACATTAGAAATGTGGAGCTAATTAAAGGAAATGCTACTGTGTGTCCTAGATAAGTATGAATTTGTCAGGCAGGAAGAATGCTGTAGAGCGCAGGAGCCGTGGTTTACGAAGGAAGTAGATTCTCTGGTCAAAAGGAAGAAGAAGGCTTATGTTAGGATGAGATGCGAAGGCTCATTTAGGGTGCTTTTCTGGTTACAAGGTAGCCAGAAAAGACTGAAAGAGAGAGCTCAAATGAGCCAGGAGGAGACGTGAGAAGTTGTTGGCTGATAGGATCAGGGATAAATAAAATGACGAGAGTAGGATTAGGGCCAATCAGTGACATTTTTGGGAAGTTGTGTACTTTTCAACAGTATTCAGTCTAGAAAACGGCAAAGTTGTCGAGGGGAATACTGAGATACAGGCTACTGGACGAGGTGTGATTGAGGTTCACAAGGAGGAGGTATTAGCAATCCTGCAGAGTGTGAAAGTAGATATGTCCCCTGGACCGGATGGGATTTATCCTAGGATCCTCTGGGAAGCTATTGGTGTGATTGCCGAGCCTTTGGCATTGATCTTTAAATCGTCATTATCGACAGGAATAGTGCCAGAAGACTGGAGAATACCAAATGTGGTTCCCATGTTCAAGAATGGGAGTAGAGACAATCCTATTTATTATAGACCAGTGAGCTTCACTTCAGTTGTTGGTAAAGTGTTGGAAAAGGTTATAAGAGATAGGATTTATAATCCTGTAGAAAAGAATAATTTGATTAGGGATAGTCAGCATAGTTTTGTGAAGGTTACGTCGTGCCTCAAAAACATGATGTAGTTCTTTGAGAAGGTGACCAAGCAGGTAGATGAGATGATGTTGTGTATATGGATTTCAGCAAGGCGTTCGATAAGGTTCCCCACAGTAGGCTATTATAAAAAATCCGGAGGAATGGGATTGTTGGAGATAAAGCAGTTTGTGTCAGCAATTGGCTTGCTGAAAGAAGACACAGGGCGGTGGTTGCTGGGAAATGTTACTCCTGGAGTCCACTTAACAGTGCTGAACCGCAAGGATCGCTGTTGGGTCCACTGCTGTTCGTTTTATAAACGACGTGGATGAGGGCAGAGAAGAGTGTGTTCGTACTTTTGCAGACGACACTGAGGTTGGTGGAGTTGTGGATAGTGACGAATGACGTAGAATGTTGCAGCGAGATATAGATAAGCTGCAGAGCTGGGCTGAGAGGTGGCAAATAGAATTTAATGCGGACAAGTGTGAGGTGATTCACTTTGGTCAGAGTATGAGGAATGCAAAGTACTAGAGTAATGGTAAGATTCCTGGTAGTGTAGATGAGCAGAAATGTCTCAGTATCCAGATACACAGATCCTTGAAAGTTGCCAGCCAGATTGACAGAGTTGTTAAGAAGGCATACAGTGTTTTAACTTTTATTAATAGAGGGATCGTGTTCTGGAACCATGAGGTTATGTTACAGCTGTACAAATTCTAGTGCGGACACACTTGGAGTATTGTGTCCAGTTCAGGTCACTGCATTATAAGAAGAATATGGAAGCTTTGGAAAGTGTGCAGAGGAGATTTACTCGGATGCTGCCTGGTATGGAGGGAATGTCTTACCAGGAAAGGCTGCGGTACTTGTAATTTTCTCGATAGAGAGAAGAAGGTTCAGATGTGACTTAACAGAGACATAAATTATAATCAGAGGGTTAGACAGGGTGGATAGGGAGAAGCTTCTTCCAAGAATGGTGACAACAATCACGAGGAGGCATAATTTTAAATTGAGGGATGATAGATAGAGGACAGGTGTCAGAGGTAGTTTATTTACTCAGAGAGTAGTAAGGGTATGGAATGCTTTGCCTGGAGCGGTAGAAGATTCCCTAACTTTAAGTATATTTAAATCGTCATTGGACAAGCATATGAACGTACATGGAATAATGTAGGTAAGATGAGCTTCAGATTGGTACACAGTTCGGCGCAACATCGAGGGCCGAAGGGACGGTACTGCGCTGTAATGTTCAATGATCTATGTTCTATGCTCTAACTCCCTCAGCTTCTGTTCAAGGGTGTACTTGCGTTCTGTTCACTGTTTCATTGTGCATTACCTGAATGACATTTTTACCAACGCCCATTTTCCCAAACGTGCAATGCGGCCTTCGCAGCTTTATCTTTCTACACGTGCTCCCTAATGGTGGAAGGGAAGGAGTTGCAGGTATTCACCCAATGATGTAATCCTGATGTCTTCCAATACCTCTTCTGCATGTGGGTGTACTCACAACAAGAGTTGCTCACCCATCACTGGGCTGCTAAATTTCAAAGCTTTCATCATTTTCTACAAGTCTCTTGACTGTCTTCCCTCTATGTATCACTGTCATGTCCTTCAGCCCACTCAAGAGCAAACGGAGCTGGTCAATAGAATGCCAACCCAGCCAGCGGACACGACACCCGAGATTATGTTTTAAAGTGCCCTCTCAGGTATCTGCATTCCCTCGAATTCCAACCTCCAGAGCATGTTCGATTTTAACTGTTTCACGTTTGGTGCCTAAACGTCTTCTGCCAAAGCCATAAATTATGAAACCCCGTCGCTACGTAAGTCGCACAGGGCTATAGGAAAGGAATTACTCACCAAGTGACGAAGAAAAACTGTAATGCATGCTGAAATCAAGGGCAATTATTTGGTATCAACACGACGTCGTGTCGTTTTCATAATAGAAACTTCAAAACTTTTCCTCTGTGAGTTTAAACAAATGTTGATCCCTGACACATTATGAGATATTGGGATGCTGACAAAGTGTTATATCAAAGAAGTGATCAAAGAAGTGGGTTTCAAGTCGTATTTTGTCATACAAAACGAAGCTTGTATCACAAAACTGATTTGACAGAATTTGTTCTGCTCGAGGTCATCATCTTTTGTCAGTCTCAAGACGTTAGTGCTTCCTTAACTTAGTGGTTCCAGCCCTGGGTTTGTAAACCAGGAGTTGTAACCTCCATTCTCACGGCAGTCTTGCTGAATTTTCTTACAACTATTGCAGCAAGCATCCGAAGGTGTGTTCTATATGTTGTGAGGAATTATTTTTGAAGAAACGGCTGAAAGTCATTTTTTTTACGCAGACCAGGCCTCATCTGTTTCAGTTTGGAAGTCCACATCCGTGTTTTTCTTTCGAGGAATATGAGGATGATAAGCTTCTGATGCGAATAATGCCTTCATTTGGCAGGAAGAACAACGTGACTCAGTAGGAGCAGTAATGTAACGGTGAAACAGTGCAGGACGAAAACGTACAGGGATGCGGCTGTGTGCTTCTGTTCCTTATGTAGAGACAGGAATGTGCTGGAATCCAAATGAAACAGGTAGGAGGCTGGAAGAGCACAGCTCGCCAGGCTGCCCCAGAGGTGGAGAAATCAACGTTTAGAAGGTACCAAATATTCACGATTGGGGCAGTCTAAGAAGGACAGCCTCCTGCCAGTTTACTTATGTAAACCGAAACGGGTTTTAAAGCTAATAGTGAACAAAGAAGAGGCCAAACTGTTCAATTCCTCATTTTATGCAAGTTGGGCTCTACTGAGTTCTTTGTCGCTCTCAAAAGATGTGTCTGTGTAGTTCCTTCTATGGGTCAAAATAAGGTTCAGTTCTCCCCAGGTCATGAACAAATGTGACGGGATCTGAATTCAGTCTCTATCGCTGGTTCATTTGAGATTAAAACTTTGCATGGAAAGTCTCATTGAGATAAACACTTCAGACGTCAGGCTGTGGGCTAGGTAGTGGTAACTGGAAAGGAGAATGGATGGATGTTTGATGGCTGGCACTGACATAATGTATTGTTCTGTGCTGTAAAAGCACGGTGTCACGAACATTCTTTTTGATAGAAATTTCTCATCGCTGGAAAAGAAATCTATGCTGTTTAGAGAAAACGCAATTGCACATGCCGTCTTTCCTGGTGACTAGTGGTTACGATGCAGCGCTTTCACCGCTGTGGTTTGAGTTCATTTCTTGTTCAGGGAATCAGGATTTATTGTTCCTGCTAAGGGCAACAACAAAAGTAGAGCATCTTTGACAGGAATCACATTACAAACGCGTCCGCATGTGCCTTGCAATATTGTACAGGGCCGTAAGGCGGCTCACTGGTTATCACTGCTGCCTCACAGCGCCAGAGATATGATCTGCCTTCTTCTGTCGACTGTCAATAAGATGCCTTCTTCTGGATCAAATGAAGAGAAAAAGGGTAAGGAAGTGTTCTTTGAGGGTTAATCCCTGGAGGATTTGTGTGCATTTGTTGCATTGAATAGCCAGTTTCTGAACTGTTGGCATTCTATGTTCTCTTAGTGTGTTTCTTTAGCAAATGTTCAGTCAAGGGAGAAAAGTGAGGTAAAACTGTCACTTCCCTGTCAGGGATTGATCCATTATGCGACAACCAACGGATTCACTTTTGACTGAACTAGCTCCGATTTTCCCTACATTAGTAATGGCAGGATACAGCATTAGAGCGGGTTTTAATGTGTTGCATTTGACACAACATCCTTTCTCAACATGGACTATACTGGGATATAAAGAGATAATAAAAGACATGGATGGCGATGACTGGAATGAAAAGACGTCAGGAAGAATGGACAGCGTTTACATGGAAACAAAAAAATGGAAACGAAGCCAGTAATGTAGTCAAGGGTAATGCCATTTGAAAAGACATGGCAAGGTTTCAAGGGATGGTGGAAAAGACGAATAGATCATGTGTCGTGACACCAGGTAAAACTGAGTTGTGTCTGTTTGGAAGGTTTCCAGGCGATGTCAATTTGGTGAGAGTAAACAGGAGGGTAATTCCTTCATTCGGATGTATCTATATCAAGACTATAGAACTTCAAAACCAGCGATGAATGATAAAGAGAAGTTTGGAGCATGTTTTCCTTTACCTTCTACAGCTATTGAATTCGAAAATGATTACTTTTTCACTGGAAAAAAAATCAGAAGCTGATTCTAAAATATTGGTAAAGACGCCTGCAGACACGCAAGGAATGAATTGTACCGCGACAGGGAGTCTGGGCGGCCATGATGGGTACGCATTCGGTGCATTTGTTGCGTCGAATAGCCAGTTTCTGAACTGTGGCATTCCATGTTCCCTTATTGTGTTGCTTTAGCACATGTTCAGACAGGGGAGAAAAGTGAGTAAAACAGTCAAGGCCCCATCAGTGATTGATCCATTGTGCAACAACCAACGGATTCACTTTTGACTGAACGAGCTCCCATTTTCCCTGCATTGGTAATGGCAGTATCCAGCATTAGAGCGGGGTTTCATGTGTTGCATTGGACCCAGCATCCTTTCTATACTGGGATATAAAGAGATAATAAAAGCCATGGATTCCGATGACTGGAATGAAAAGACGTCAGGAAGAATGGACAGCGTTTACTTGGAAACAAGGAAATGGAAAGGAAGCCAACGATGTTGTGAGGGATAATGCCATTTGAAAAGACAAGACGGGGTTTCATGGGTTGGTGGAAAAGACGAATAGATCATATGGCGTTACACCAGGTAAAACTGATTTGTGTCCATAGAGAAGGTTTCCAGGTGATGTGAATTTGGTAAGAGAAAACAGGAGGGAAATTCCCTCATTCGGATGGATCTACATCTAGAGTTTAGAACTTCAAAACCAGTTGATGAATGATAAAGAGAAGTTTGGAGCACGTTTTCTTTTTCCCTCTACAGCTATTGAACTCGAGAATTATTACTTTTTCGCAGGAAAAATTATTCAGAAGCTGATTCTAAAATATTTGGAAAGACGCGTGCAGACACACAAGGAGTGAATTTCACATGGTCAGGGAGTATGGACGGCCAGGATGGGTTAGGTGCACACTCTCTAATTGGTTAATGCTAATTGGAAAGAAACCTCATAACACCCGCAAAGGAGCACGACTCAGTATAGAATGTGCTGATTGTGAGGAAAGGTTTAGCAGCTTGTTCCACATGAACTTTAATATATTGTAAAAGAGTTTGGGAGAAGATTTGTAGCTCGGGTGCTCGTTGTTGTGGTTCTGTTCGCCGAGCTGGAAGTTTTTGTTGCAAACGTTTCGTCCCCTGACTAGGTGACATCCTCAGTACTTGGGAGCCTCCTGCGAAGCGCTTCTGTGGTGTTTCCTCTGGTATTTATAGTGGCCTGTCACTGCCGCTTCCGGTTGTCAGTTTCAGGTGTCCACTGTAGTGGCCGGTATATTGGGTCCAGGGAGTGGACCTATGATGGTAGTGTTGTCCCAGTGGTACGACACGACCAGCTATCCTTAGTAGCCACACACGCAGACAACAAGCAACAGGAATTCGACTGGGACAACACTACCATCATAGGTCAAGCCAAACAAAGAACAGCCAGGGAATTCCTACAGACATGGCATTCATCCACAAACTCCATCAACAAACACATCGACCTGGACCCAATATATCGGCCACGACAGCGGACAGCTGAAACTGACAACCGGAAGCGGCAGGGACAGGCCACTATAAATACCGAAGGAAACACCACAGAAGCGCTTCGCAGGAGGCTCCAAAGCACTGAGGATGTCAACTAGTCAGGGGACGAAACGTTTGCAACAAAAACTTCCAGCTCGGCGAACAGAACCACAACAACATGATTTCTATATTTATTAACCTACGAAGACGATGCCAATGGCTCACATTGTAATGGGATTCATCAACAAGAGAACTTTTCAAGATTAACACGGTTCTGTCTTGTGTGCAGGGGGTGATTGCACAAGCACAGTATCAAGCTTCCTCGGGGCAAGACCAAAAGATGTTGGAAAGAGTTAACATTTTCGGTCCAGTGACGCTGTCCTCAGTACTGATGGTTTTCAGAAAAAAATTGGTCTCTGCGCAGAAGATATGTGGGGGTGCAATAATTAGGAGGAAACACAATGTCGGGATAGAGCCGAAAGAGAGAGACTAACAGTTGGACATAGGAATCGATAATGATTTGTTTGGAGCATTAACAACTGATCACAGAGACTGTTTCTGACGAACCATAGGTCGTGTGTATTGGCTGCTATGCTATGACTAGGCCGGGTGGGTGTGGCGGGGGCCAGGACATGGGAGGCTTCAGGCCTCTAAAATGATTGAAATTAATATGGAGGGTTGCGGGGTCCTCAAACAGAAAATGGTCTGTTGCTTTTTCAGCATGCACTGAGCTATGGTGGAACACTGCAGTAAGCCTGAGATATAGACGTTGGTTAGGAAACATAGTTCTGTGCTAAAGGAGCAGTCAGTTTCAGCTGTCCGCTGTAGTGGCCGGTATATTGGGCCCAGGTCGATGTGTTTGTTGATGGAGTTTGTGAGTGAGTGCCATGCCTCTAGGAATTCCCTGGCTGTTCTTTGCTTGGCTTGACCTATGAGGATAATGTACAAAATCCCATGCAAGGATTGCACAAAACGCTTTTGGACAAACAGGAAGACAGCTAACGATCCGCATACATGAACATCAACTAGCCACTAAACGACACGACCAGCTATCCTTAGTAGCCACACGCGCAGACGACAAGCAACATGAATTCGACTGGGACAACACTACCATTATAGGGCAAGGCAAACAAAGAACAGCCAGGGAATTCCTAGAAGCATGGCACTCGTCCACAAACTCCATCAACAAACACATCGACCTGGACCCAATATACCGGCCAATACAGCGGACAGCTGAAACTGACAACTGGAAGCGGCAGGGACAGGCCACTATAAATACTGGAGGAAACACCACAGAAGCGCTTCGGAGAACAGAACCACAACAACGAGCATCCGTGCTACAAATCTTCTCCCAAACTTTGAATATAAATCATGTGCTTGGGATTTGTGCTGCAGTTCTAAACAACAGAGAGCAAAATCTCCGTCATGTCAGATGGGAACAGATAGGAATCTCCGCAAGAGGTGGAAGTAAGTGAATGTTTTTCAGTTGGAGAAAATTCAAACCATTTCTCACTGTAATAGCCTGTGGCTATCAAATCAAAGTGTTTTATAACCACAAAGGTTTAATACAGCGTTTTTAATTTAAAATATCTGAATGCTCTCCTTCCAGTGTGACAGTACAGTTGTGTCAGCAAAGGGGATAACTGAGTGAATCACTTTACTTGTTCAGCTAGCGAACATTCCTGTTGTGGTAAGATATAGGGGCAGAATGTAGGAAGAGGGATGGAAAGGTTCTGAAGAAGTTTGACATAGGGACAGAGGAAGTGTTCGTGGTTCTAACCGGCTTGAAGTGGCATATTCCCAATTCAGGAGGCACTTGTGTCTTATGTTCCTCTCTGTGGCAAGGGAGAAAATTACAGGTGTTCTGAGCAATGTTTAACTTTCCACTTTGGGTTTGTAGTGGACTGGACTAATGCAGTTCCACTTTTCAGCAAGATTGGGAGAGATAAACCAGAGAATCACACAGTAGTGAGTCTCACATCAGTTAAAGGGAACCTTTTGGAGCAAACCCTGAAGGAGAGAATTAACTGCCACTTGTCCAGGCAAGGTTTCATCAGGGAGAGTCATCACGGTTTTGTTACAGAATGTCATGCCTAACAGATTGGATTAAATCTATTTCATTGGCAAGCGATCAGGTTTTTTATAACGAGGGCAGTAAAGTTGATGTTGTTTGTGTGGATTTCAACATAGCCTTTAACACGACATCACACTGGAGACTGGTAAGAGGATAAAAGTGAAAACGGATTAAAGGTCGCCAGGCAACTTGGATCCAAACTTAATTTGGTGGTGGTAGGAGGCACAGGATGGTGATAGAAGGCTGTTTGTGTGACTGGAACTGGTAATTAAATGGTGTAACGCAAGGATGAATGCTGGGTCCCATGTTGTTTGTGAATATGTGTCAAGAATATAGAACAAGTTGTGGGAAATGATAAGCAAAGTTGATGATACGAATATGAGCAAAGTGGTTAATAGTGAGGAAGAAGGTCTTAGGATGGAGGAGCTCGGAGATGGATTTGTCAAATGTCACATTCAGATAGGGGATGTTGAAACTAACCATGAAAATCATGTGGTAATGCACATTGGAAGTAACACATCAACGGATTACTCAATGAATGGCAGGACACGCGGAAACCTGGAAGAACATATAGACTTTGCATGCTGGGCCACATACCCGTGAAGGCAGCAGAACATAGAGAAAATCACAACTTTATCAGTCAAGGCAAAATCTATAAAAGCAGATAAAGTGGTGTCACAAGTAGACAAGATGGTGAAGAACGTACTTGGCACACCTTTTGTCATTAGTCAGAAAGTCGATTATCCAAGTTGGAATATCATGTTGTGGCGATATAGAACATTGGTAAGATCACATTTAGAATACTGATTGCAATTATGGTCAACTTCCACAGGAAGGATTTTGTGAAAATTGAAACTGTCCACGAACGATTTACAAGGATGTTACAGGGACCTGAGGGCTTGAGTAAAGCGTGGAGATGGGGAAGGAAGGGGCTTTTTCGCAGGAATGTTCCAGGTAGCGCGTAATATTCTCACCATTTATAAAATGCTGAGGGCGATGGATAAGCAACTGGCCTAAATCGTTTGCGTAGAATGATGAAGTTCAAAACTAGAGGGCACAGTTTTAAGGTGACAGGCACTGGGACACACTAAATAAGGTATAGAAAGTGAGAGAATGATGGTTGATTTCCAACAATCATTGCTTCAGCTCAGTTTTCGGTTTTAATAACAAACATTTTTTTTGTGAAAGTATTTTGGTGGTTAAGTCGTGAATGGAACGTTAGGGGTACTAAAATTGAGTGGTGTACCGATGAATAAGTGAGTGGGTACAATATTGTCCAATGCACTATGAAATGGAGAATGTCATATGTATAAGGAAAATCAATAAAGATCTTTTAAATTAAATGTGATGTTGCAGGACTCTGAAATACACACCAAACTGGCTGTGCTGGGATATGAGTCACATTGACTTTTCTGCAGGAGCATCAACTGATTCGGAAAGCAAAATGATATTTTTCATCTGTTCAGCAGTGGCGAAGCCAATATATATTCATCCATTCCTATAAGCACTTGACGAGTTGATGTGCATTGCCTGATCGAAATATTCCAGTTCATGAAACTCTTTTTTCTTTTGAGAAACAGAATGTAGCAGTTATTAAACCGCCGCTTTCTCTTTTCCTTTACCAATTTTAATATTCAAACATTCAGTTGAAGTGACAGACTACTGAATTCTAAAACAATTATTAATTTTCGCTCAGATATTCAGCCTCGGTATTTTTTTTTTCTTTAGTGATTTGAATGACCTGATATTTATGGGGAAAAGAATGTTGAATTTGTTTTGCATGCGACAGAAGAATCAACTGAGTGGTGACAGATGCATCTTAATTTTCCTATGCAGTTGAGCTGAGGTGGTGTCGAGTTAAAAGTGTGGATCAGGAAAAGTACACCTGGTAAGGCAGCATCCATGGAGTAGAAAATTCGATGTTTCTACCATAATTTTTTCGTCAGCATAATTGGAAACATTGACAATCCGGGTCCTCAGATGTTGCCTAACCACTGTGCTTTCCAGCGCCTTCCTTCCTGACTCTAATCTCTCGCATCTGCAATCCTCGCCTTCTCCTCAGGTGGTGTAGTGTTAGATACTATTCCTGAGATGTAACAACATGTTCGTAAAGATAATTTGGAAATTCAGTTGGAAGCTCATCATTGATGCAATTCATTCTCCCCCTCCCATTCTGCCAAGCACATGCAGGTCCTGCGCCTCTTTCATTGACATTCCCTAAACACCTGACGCCTGAAAGAAGAAGGCCTCATCGCCCTCTTGGGCCTTGATGCCACATGGGATCACCAGTTTCCTCATTCGTCATTCCCTTACGCTATTCTAGTTTCATGATTCCAACTCAGCATTGCCCTCATGACCTGCACATCACCTTTCCAACCTACCCGCTCCACCTCTTGTCAGAACTCCACCTTTACCTTCTCATCGCATTCTCAGCTATCACGGCCCCAAACCCCCAAACGACCCATTTATCTCTCAGCCCCCACCGTCACAAAACCTCATTCCTGATGAAGGGTTTATGCCCGAATCATCAGTTGTCCCGCTCCTCGCATACTGCCTGACCTACTGTGTTTTCTCTCACCACAGTGTCGACTCTGAGTTCTAGCATCTGCAGTTCTCACTTTCTCCACGGGGCAGTATTGTGTAAAAGTCACATGATTGGAAAAGTGCAGTTTGTGTGGCTTTCTAAGTTGTTAATATCATTTGCTCAATCGGCTCTAGCTGGAGTATTGTGTGTCTTTCTGCAATTATCATTATAGCAGGGATGTGATAGCATTGGAAACGGTGCAAAACAGATTTACCCGATATAGTCTGTTCGAATAGTTCCACTTATGAAGATAGTTTGGACGGACTGGGCTGTCACAAAGATGTTCTCTTTTTTAAAAAAAAACGGAGCTGTACTTTTTCTCAAGGATAATGTGTCTTGATATCTTTTTTTTTATCAAAGGCGTTGTAAAACATTTCAGGCTCCGAATCGGATGAAGTGTTACAGAGATGAAAGTGTTCGCTGTGAGGCTTTTCGTTTCTCCCTCAACAGCTGAGGCTTTCGGCCAAAAATGTTATGTTTTTAAAATGAACTGTATAATGGAAAAAGAGTGGTCATTCTGGAAAGCTGAATTCCGGTTTTTAGATCCTGCTGCACTGGCGCACGAACTAATAACCTCTCTCCTTCTGCAATTCTAAGGTTTACCTGTAAGCTGCTGTTTCATTTTTACTGTGTTTAAGGTGCTTGTTTTTTTTAGGATTGTTGTATATTTTCAGAACAGCATAAGTAATTCTCCTTTGGGCAGATTGAGTTCTGTGGGTATTCTATAGTCTGGATTTTGTTTTTCAATCCGTCATTTTGTGAATAATGTTTGTAACTACCTTCCTCAGGTAATTTTCACCATAAACTTAAAGAAAAAAGTATAATGTTCCGATCTGGGTTGTCTGCTTAATAAAGTTTTGAATGTTTTAGCCTCGTCCATAACAAATCGGGAGGTAGTTGGTGGATTAAAATAGCAACTGATAGGTGCTAGTGTCTTCATTCCGGGTGTTGATTTGGATTGGAGTAGACAATGCCGGAGAAAGCAATGACTCATTTAGGTACAAAGAGTTGACTTTGTAACATCATTGCAGGCATAACCCTCTAAAATTTTACAAATTCATAAGGAGATATCACCTATGCTCCAAATGGCATAACGGAAGTGAGTTTAAATGAATGGAGTTCACCCATCATCATGGCGCCAAAGCCAGATAAGTCCCAACAGTTATGTGTGGACTATCACAAAATCAATGTTGTTAGGAAGACTGATGTATATACATATCTACAGTTGAAGGACTGCGTGGAAAAGATTGGAACAGCAACTTACATTTCGAAGTTAGACTTCCTCAAAGGTTACTGGCAGTGAACCTTGTCAGAAAGGTCAAATGCAATTTTAAAACGCCAACTGGCCTGCAGAAATTTAAAGTAATGCCGTTTGTACAGAAAACACTTCAGCCACATTTCAGAGCTGAACTGACAAGGTAATTGCCAGATACGCAACTGTGTGGTGTATATTGTGCCTGGTGACTGTCACTTTCTTATGGATTTAATACTTACAGCATTTATCGGGCTTGTTTGATCGAATTCGGATGTCAAACTGATTTGTAAACCTAGCTGAAACTAAATCTGCCAAAGCCAACGTCACGTTCCTGGGATATGACATTGAACACGGACAAATAGCCCCACAGGATGCGAAATCGAAAGTTACAGGGGACATTTACACATTGTTGACGAAAGGAGCAGTACGACGGTTCCCCGGATTGAGTGGCTTTTACTGAAAGTTTGTGCTGAATGTTAGCAGTGCGACTGCTCCACTCACGGAATTGTTAAAAACAGGCAAGAAATTTCAGTGAACACAAGACTTTCAAAATGTATTTGACAGCCTAAATACATTGTTAACCATTGCCAAAGTATCATCCACAACTAATTACAAGAAAGCTTTCAAGGTTCCCATCGATGCAAGTGATGTGCCTGTCTCTCTTCTTCTGCCCCTCTAATTTCGACCTGTCTACTTGTTTCATCTTTACTCTGTGTTTATGGGGTATAATTATCAGGACTATTGCGTACTTTTGGAAAAGCATAACTAAGTCTATTTTGGATAGCTGAGTTCTGTGGGTATTCTATGTTACATTCACTGTGTTTCATCCCTTAATATTGTGAATAATTTTCTCTCTGTTTTAAAAACTGAAAGTCAAACTAACTAAAATATTCCGAGTAAATTTTACTATATATTCACCAAAACAAATAACGACGTTACGCTCTGCATTGCCAGCATAAGAATGTTTTGAGTGGTGTGGTCGAGACAAAACGGGTTTGTTTTTTCTCAGAGCACAGTTGATTTTTTTAGATTAGATTACATTACAGTGTGGAAACAGGCCCTTCGGCCCAACAAGTCCACACCGACCCGCTGAAGCGCAACCCACCCATACCCCTACATTTATCCCTTACCTTACGCTACAGGCAATTTAGCATGGCCAATTCACCTGACCTGCACATCTTTGGACTGTGGGAGGAAACCGGAGCACCCGGAGGAAACCCACGCAGACACGGGGAGAATGTGTAAACTCCACACAGACAGTCGCCTGAGGCGGGAATTGAACCCGGGTCTCAGGCACTGTGCCACCGTGCCGCCCACTTGACGTGTACGAAATAATGAGGAGCATGGAATTACAGATTGAAGGAAACATTTGCTCTTGATCGATCACCAGGGTTTGTAGATTTCAGATAAGATGCAGAAAGCTTTGAATAGACTGGTAGGAAAACTTTATCAGTCAGTGAGTGGTAGACTCTGGAACTCATGCTCTATAAAGATCAGTTGGACAGTTAACCCTTCACTCTTCTCTGATTCCACTGGCCAAAGAGTTTGAAAAATGCTCAAAGCCGAGCATTCCCGCGAGCAACTGTTACTCGATCAGTGGCTTTATGAAATGGAAAGGTGCCCATGAGTATCATGTGCGATTATTCAGCTTCCCTCCTGTGATGACGCTGGAACATTGACTTTCATATTCTCGGCTACATTTAATGAAGGCATTCTCTTTCCTGCAGATTAGGGACTCCAACCGTATTTCGACTTCAGAAAAATCAGTTTTTATGCTTATTAAAAGTCTGCGCAGTCGCAGAGCCAGGTAGAATTCGAAACTTCAGTCTCCTGATCCGTAGTCAGACGCGTTATCCATTGCGCCACTGGCCCGATGCACACAGATGGTCTTAAGAGCCATGATGTTAACACGGACATCGTTAAGAGCAGTCATGTACACCAATTGAACAACCGATAAAGATAATTACCGTCACTGCTTCAGTCCAATCTTCATCACCTTTCAAAGCAGCGAATTTTCCCAAAAAAAAACCGCATATGTCCTCATGGAGCTTCCATTCACACTCTGACTGCTCAGTCATTCAATGTTATCACTGCTGATCTGATGAATTTCGTATCCACTTCTTCAGCATAACTGATGTGAACGTGAGCCTAATCACCACATCGGATATACCAGTTAATTTTCAGAGGTCTCGATAACAGTAACGAGCTTTGCAAGTATGCAGGAAAGTGAATACTGTGAACTGAGCAAAGAAATTCCTTCATGGAAATTAATCCAGTGCAAAGTCAACCATTTCAGGATGGGCAGAAGACGTAAAATATTCCTCTGCTTCTCTCTGCACAGATGCCTCTCCAAGAATTGACTCTTTGCAGAACTCTTCTTTGTTATTTAGACTGTCCCAGTTGCAGATATTCTCTCAATTCACAAACAAGTATCCTGCTGAATACTACTTCAGTTAAGATTAAAATAGTTGACTATCTTTTCGCCCAGCTGATGTCCCAATGTTCCCTGTTCCATGTCAATACAAGTTCTTGCATGCGAAATTGGAGCTCCCAGCCTGATGTCCCACTGCTTCTTGATGCGTAGGAATTGAAGCCGCTGTCGTTAAGACGGGAGCTTTTAGCCTCGATATTTCACGCACCTCTGTATCATCAGTGAATGGCATTCCGCTCACCGATTGCATTTTCGCAGCCACATGCTCGCGCTCAACGCCACAACCATTTCCAATTAGTATTGGGTGCAGTGCGGCTCAATTTCTCTGATTCCACGCCCTTGAACTGGGATTATATGACATGCCATTTTATGATCACGTCAATGAGTGAGTAAGTTGGTGAAGTAACCGATGTTAAAATACAGTGCTATTGAGAACAACATTTCAGCAATGTCCTGCAGTATCCCATGATCATTTGAAGTTTTGTAGATCTCTCGCAAACGTAATATCCCACAACCTCAGTGTTGCAATCACTACAGTCTCTCGGGACACAGAAGTTAAAGATTTAACCGAATCTGAGTTCCCACATCTCAGTCACTGTTTCACAAGTATTCCTTTGTGCGAGTGGTTCTGTTCCTGGCATAATCTCTACCATGATCCTTACTTCTTTTTGCATCGTGATGTTCCATGTGGCACCAGTATCATGAAATGGTTCTTCCTTGGCATTGTAAACACAGCAAGTTCTGCTCGAATCACAGTGACAGCAATCGGCATTTTTCCCGTTTTACTCCATGTACTATATGCTTAGCAAACGCTGGGAAACGCATTTTTTTTAACATAAAACTACTCTTCGTGGTGATCAGTTTCCTTCTTCAAACACCCGCTGTCTCACATCTTTGCGTTTCACATATCATAACCACCCTTTATCGGAGAAACGCCTCCCTCCCACAAGAACTAACTGGCCTAAACGTCCACCCTCCCATTTCACTGTGGTATTTCGCAATATAATACTCACATTTACACTGTTCATTCTGTACTGCTGCGGTCACTGTTTTGGGTGAAAGTGCTCAATCCCATGGTCGGCATCTTCAAGCAATTCAATCCATTTAGATACAGCTGTTCTGTAATTAATCCTCCTGGAGCAGCTTTTACTGACACGGACAAGATCGGGCTCAGCATAAGTGCACAGCGCAGTATTGAGCAAAAGATGTTTGATTGGAAACGGCAAGTTTCTGTGGCTTTCTTCAGTCATTAATTTCATTTGTTCATTCGGTTCCCCCGAAATATTGCGTGCAGCTCTGCAATTCACATTACAGTAGTCATGTGATCGCACTGGAAACCGTGCAGAAATTGAAAAGTTTACATTATGAAGACAGATTGTTTTGACAGTGGTTGTTTTCTTAAGGCAGAGGAAACTGTGAGGATACATGTTTCATATGCACTAAATAATGAGCACCATGGACAATGCAGACTAAAAGAAACGTTTCCTCTTGACCGATCAACAGGGGCATAGACTGAAGTTAAGAGGTGGAAAGGGTTGAGGAGATATGTAGAAAAATCTCATCAGCAAGGGGATTGTTGAATCTGGATTCAGTGTCTGAAGAGATGCACAGAGGCGAACCCGCATAACCTTCAGAAATACACGGATCTGAACTTGAGTTGTTCATGCATACAAGGCCAAGTGATGAAAATGAATAAAGATAGTTAAGCGATTGTATCTGGCGAAAGCATCTACAATGACCTTGAGGCCTGTCCTTCTACAAATACGTGGTATTCGTATAGCTGTCCGTGGGGGGCTAGCAGTTCTATTCTTTCACTTTCTTCGTTGTGACCCGGCTTTGATTCTCAGTCTGGGAGTTGGGGTTTGTTTCGATTCTGACAGCGAAATCAGCAAAAGCAGACCACCTGCAAGTGGTGTGCTTTTAGTACCTCAGATCAATTAATGACGTCGAGAAATGAGAGACTATGTCCCAGTCTCTTAAATAAGGGGGGCGGTGCCTCGGCCGTCTCTGCTCATTCAGACAGTTCACTCTCCATTCCCCTCTGATTCCGCTTCCTAATGATTTATCCCAAAATTCTCAAAGCTGAGACTTGTCTCTGTGTCTTGTTTCCTTGATAATCACAGGTGCCACAGTGAATCTCGGAAGGCTGACAGGAGTAAAGGGCAGTGTGAATGACAAATTCAACTTCCCCTCAATTAATGACTCTGGGATATTGACTCTGACGGTCGCAGGGGCATTTAATGAAGGGACCCTTGTCCCTGCAGTTCAAGGTGCAAACCTAATTTCGTCTTCAGATCAGTCATTTGTAAGTGCAATAAAGTCAGTGCTGCCCACAGCCAGGTTGGAATCGAAACTCCACACAGCAGCTCTGTCGTTCGGCATGTCATCCATGGTGCCACTGGCCCGATGTATGTGCTACATTGTGTGGGAGATTAGATTGTATGTGAATTTGAAGCGTGCCAGTCTTGTTCTTGAACCAGGTCGAAACCTCAACGACAATCTCTGGACCGTAACCAAGCGCATTATCCATTGTGACACTGTGCTCGCGCGTGCTTGAGGTTGGTATTCTGCAGAATTGTGATCCAAACACGGACATGACAAATCGTACTCATGTTCACAAGTTGAATAAACAAGAAAGATAACCACTGTTACTGCTTCATTCCAATCATCCACTCTTTGTGCAGCGGGAGGTTTTGTAACGAAAAGACATTTACCCTCCTGAAACTTCTATTCACTTTGTGTCTACTCAGCCATTCAATGGTATCTGGACTCATCTGATGAATTTCAAATTCCACTTCACTGATTTTGATCCATCACTTTTGATAAGTAAATGCCTAATCACAACATGATATTCAAGCTAATTTTCGAGTATGCGAGTTTACAATAAATTCAATAAAATGAAATGAGCAAAAAAAAATCCCTTCCTGCCAGAGCAGAGTTAGCCATATGAGACTGGTCAGAGTGCGAAAACATTACCTCCGTTTCTCTCGGTGCAGATGTCAATAGAAGCTGCTCCAGGTAAAGTTGAAACGACAAGCTTGATGTCCCAACCCTCCCTGCTTCGTGCCAATGGAAGTTGCTGCAGTTGAGGTTGGAGCTTCCAGCCTGATGCGACATATACCACGTCAATAAAAGCTGCTCCATGTTTGAACTCCCAGTTCCCGGCATTTCAATTCACTCTATACTTTCAGCAAAATATTTCACACTCACTGATTTCATTACTGAACCCATATCCTCTGGCTCATCCCCATCCCCATTTCCAGTTTGATCTTCGCTTTTGCACCACACAGTATTCCAGGCCTGAAACCTGGCACTATATTATATTCCACAGCAGTGGTCATTTGCTTGTATGACGAAGTTGGAAAAGAAACCGAAGGTAAACTGCATTTCTTTTGCAGAAATACATTCCAGAAATTCCCTGCGCTATTCCCTGATACCTTCCTTTTCTTGACAACTATATCATTCTTCGCCTGCAGCAAACTAACTGATGAAATATCCATCGGCTGTCGAGATACTGAAGTTAACCATTCAGCTCAGTATGAGTTTGCATGCCTCAGTCACTGTCTGTCAAGTATTCCTACTGTTCATGTGGTCCTGAAACTAACATATCCTCTGCCACTATCTTTACTGCTTGTTGCATCATGCTATTCCATGTGGTGCCGGTATCATGCATTGGTTAACGCTTTGCATACTGGCAGCAGAAAGATCATCGGCAATTTGACTTCCAGTATTGTCACTTGTTACCGTTTTATGCAGAGTAAGACATGCTGAACAAAAGCAGGAGCGAATCAATCTTTTTTGACATGAAAATATTCGTCGAGGTGATGATTTTGCTCCTTCAAACCCTCGCCCTTTCACAGATCTGCTGTTTATGTATCAGGATTCAAACCCGCCCATTCTCGGAGATTTCTCCCCATCCCACATCAGTAACCCTGCTTTAGGTCCCTCCTCCAATTTCCCTGACACATTTGACAATCAAGCACTCGCATTGACATTGGTCAGTCTGTGCACCTACAGTCAATATTGTTGGGTGAACGCGACGAAATCCCACAATTAGGACCTTAAAGCCAATCGATCCATTTACATACTGCTGTTGTGAGATCAGTGCTCATGTAGCAATGTTTACTGACATGTACCGGAGATCACTAGAACATCAGGCTCAGGAAAAGGACACAATGCAGTATTCAGCAAAGTCTGTTTTTTTTGGAAATGATCAGTTTCTCTGCTCTATTTTCAATGGAGAAGAGGAGATTGTGAGGAAACATGATTGAAATGTGCAAAACAATGAGAGATAAAGGCATGTTCGGCTGAAAGAAATGGTTCCTCTTGGTCAAGCGCCAAGTGGCGCTGACTAAATGTAAGAGACAGAAAGTTTTCAGTCGATAAGCAGTAAAAACTTTATTCACCAATGCGGGTGATGGATAAATCTGCAACTCATTGTGATGAAATCAACACAACCTTCAGAGGTGTTCAATCTGTATTTGTGATGCTAATGCATACAAGGCAAAGGGATGGAAAATGGAATGACTATAGTCAAGCGGTTGTTTCTGCCAAGACCGTGTCCAACACGTTTGAGTCTTGTCACTCTCCGTGCGTCTGACCGCCGTACTCGACCCTGGTCGTGCCATGGTTCTGAATTGGCACTTTTACCACTGCGGCCCGGGTTCAATTCCCAGTAAGGGCTGTTTTGTTCAGCATCAGCATCAAAAACAAAATGAAATCACATCACCGTAGGAAAAAAACCCGCCACAGGAAGTATCATCTGTGATAGGATTCCTTGCAATGCTTCGAATCAATCAATGTCTCCACGAACATCAGAATCAATGTCCCAGCCTCTTAAAGAAGGAGAAGTGCCTCGGCACTCCATGAAACAACATGAGACTGAGATATGTATTTTGATTCCTTGACATTTCAAGGAGCCGCAGAGATTGGTTCGTTGGCTCTGTAAAATTGAAAAGTGCCGATTCGCAGAGTGTGGGACTACTTGGTTTTCCTCACTTGTGATGACGCTGCGACATTGACTGTGATGTTCTCCGGGACGTGTTCTCAAACAGATTCTCGTGTCTGCATATCAGGAGCTCAAACTTCATCTCAGCTTCAGAAAAATGAGGAAGATTAGATTGTGAGTGTAGTAAATACCTGCTGGAAATGTGTTGCTGGAGAAGCGCAGCAGGTCAGGCAGCATCTAGGGAACAGGAGAATCGACGTTTCGGGCATTAGCCCATCTTCAGGAATGAGCAAAGTTTGTCCAGCAGGCTAAGATAAAAGACAGGGAGGAGGGACTTGGGGGAGGGTCGTCGGAAATGTGATAGGTGGAAAGAGGTCAATGTGAGGGTGATAGGTCAGACTCGGGTGGGGGCGGAGAGGTCGCGAAGAAGATTGCAGGTTAGGAAGGCGGTGCTGAATTTGATGGATTTGACTGAGACAGGCTGGGGGGAGGGGAAATGAGGAAACTGGTGAAATCCGAGTTCATCCCTTGTGGTTGGAGGGTTCCTAGCCGGAAGATAAGGCGTTCTTCCTCCAACCGTTGTTTCGCTGTGGTCTGACGATGGAGGAGTCCAAAGGCCTGCATATCCTTGGTGGAGTGGGAGGGGGAATTGAAATGTTGAGCTACAGGGTGGTTGGGTTGGTTGGTCCGGGTGTCCCAGAGGTGTTCTCTGAAACGCTCCGCAAGTAGCCGGCCTGTCTCCCCAATATAGAGGAGGCCACATCGGGTGCAGAGGATGCAATAGCTGATAGGTGTGGAGGTACAGGTGAATCTGTGGCGGATATGGGAGTTTTCTTTGGGGCCTTGGAGGGAGGTGAGGGGGGAGGTGTGGGCACAAGTCTTGCACCTCCTGCGGTTGCAGGGGAAGGTGCTGGGAGTGGAGGTTGGGTTGGTGGGGGGGGGTGTGGATCTGACGAGGGAGTCACGGGGGGAGTGGTCTTTACGGAATGTTGATAGGGGAGGGGAGGGAAATATATCCTTGGTGGTGGGGTCCGTTTGGAGGGAGCAGAAATGATGGCGGATGATGCGCTGTACATGGAGATTGGTGGGGTGGTAGGTGAGGACCAGTGGGGTTCTGTCCTGGTGGCGGTTGGAGGGGCGGGGTTCAAGGGCGGAGGATCGGGAAGTGGAAGAGATGCGCTGGAGGGCATCGTCGACCACGTCGGGGGGGAAATTGCGGTCCTTGAAGAAGGAGGCCATCTGGGTTGTGCGTTTTTGGAACTGGTCCTCCTGGGAGCAGATGCGGCGGAGTCAGAGGAATTGGGAGAATGGGATGGCGTTTTTACAGGGGGCAGGATGGTAGGACGTGTAGTCCAGGTAGCTGTGGGAGTTGGTCGGTATGTAGTAGATGTCCGTGTTGATTCGGTCGCCTGAGATAGAAATAGAAAGAGATGGAAATGTGTTGCTGGAGAAGCGCAGCAGGTCAGCCAGCATCTAGGGAACAGGAGAATCGATGTTTCGGGCATTAGCCCTTCTTCAGGAATGAGGAAAGTTTGTCCAGCAGGCTAAGATAAAAGATAGGGAGGAGGGACTTGGGGGAGGGTCGTCGGAAATGTGATAGGTGGAAAAAGTTCAAGGTGACGGTGATAGGACAGATTGGGGTGGGGGCGGAGAGGTCGGGAAGAAGATTGCAGGTTAGGGAGGCGGTGCTGAATTTGATGGATTTGACTGAGACAGGCTGGGGGGAGGGGAAATGAGGAAACTGGTGAAATCCGAGTTCATCCCTTGTGGTTGGAGGGTTCCTAGCCAGAAGATGAGGCGTTCTTCCTCCAACCGTCGTTTCGCTGTGGTCTGACGATGGAGGAGTCCAAAGACCTGCATATCCTTGGTGGAGTCGGAGGGGGAATTGAAATGTTGAGCTACAGGGTGGTTGGGTTGTTTGGTCCGGGTGTCCCAGAGGTGTTCTCTGAAACGCTCCACAAGTAGGCGGCCTGTCTCTCCAATATAGAGGAGGCCACGTCGGGTACAGAGGATGCAATAGATGATATGTGTGGAGGTACAGGTGAATCTGTGGCGGATATAGAAGTTTCCTTTGGGGCCTTGGAGGGAGGTGAGAGGGGAGGTGTGGGCGCAAGTCTTGCACCTCCTGCGGTTGCAGGGGAAGGTGCCGGGAGTGGAGGTTGGGTTGGTGGGGGGTGTGGATCTGACGAGGCAGTCACGGAGGGAGTGGTCTTTACGGAATGCTGATAGGGGAGGGGAGGGAAATATATCCTTGGTGCTGGGGTCCGTTTGGAGGTGGCGGAAATGACGGCGGATGATGCGCTGTACATGGAGGTTAGTGGGGTGGTAGGTGAGGACCAGTGGGGTTCTGTCCTGGTGGCGGTTGGAGGGGCGGGGTTCAAGGGCAGAGGATCGGGAAGTGGAAGAGATGCGGTGGAGGGCATCGTCGATCACGTCGGGGGGGAAATTGCGGTCCTTGAAGAAGGAGGCCATCTGGGACCTGCGTTTTTGGAACTGGTCCTCCTGGGAGCAGATGCGGCGGAGTCGAAGGAATTGGGAGAATGGGTTGGCGTTTTTGCAGGGGGAAGGATGGGAGGAGGTGTAGTCCAGGTAGCTGTGGGAGTCGGTCGGTTTGTAGTAGATGTCCATGTTGATTCGGTCGCCTGAGATAGAAATAGAAAGGTCGAGGAAGGGGAGGGAGGAATCTGAGACTGACCAGGTGAATTTGAGGTCGGGGTGGAAGGTGTTGGTGAAGTGGATGAACTGTTCCACCTCCTCGTGGGAGCACGAGGCGGCGCCGATACAGTCATCGATGTAGCGGAGGAAAAGGTGGGTGATGGGGCCTGTGTAGTTGCGGAAGATGGATTGTTCCACATATCCTACGAAGAGGCAGGCATAGCTGGGGCCCATGCGGGTGCCCATGGCTACTCCTTTCGTTTGGAGGAAGTGGGAGGATTGGAAAGAGAAGTTGTTCAGGGTGAGGACCAGTTCAGTCAGTCGAAGGAGGGTGTCAGTGGAAGGGTACTGGTCGGTACGGCGGGAAAGGAAGAAGCGGAGGGCTTTGAGTCCTTCGTGATGGGGGATGGAGGTGTACAGGGACTGGATGTCCATGGTGAAAATAAGGCGTTGGGGACCGGGGAAGCGAAAATCATGGAGCAGGTGGAGGGCGTAGGTGGTGTCCCGAACGTAGGTGGGGAGTTCTTGGACTAAGGTGGACAGGACGGTGTCAAGGTCGGCGGAGATGAGTTCGGTGGGGCAGGAGCAGGCGGAGACAATGTGTCGGCCGGGGCAGTCAGGTTTGTGGATTTTGGGCAGGAGGTAGAAGCGGGAGGTGCGGGGTTGTGGGACTATGAGGTTGGAGGCGGTGGATGGGAGAGCCCCCGAGGTGATGAGGTTATGGACGGTCTGGGAGATGATGGTTTGGTGGTGGGGGGTGGGGTCATGGTCAAGGGGGCTGTAGGAGGAGGTATCTGCTAGCTGGCGTTTGGCCTCAGCGGTGTAGAGGTCGGTGCGCCAAACTACTACCGCGCCTCCCTTGTCTACTGGTTTGATAGTGAGATTGGGGTTGCAACGGAGGGAGTGGAGGGCTGCGCGTTGCGAAGGTGAGAGGTTGGAGTGGGTGAGAGGGGTGGGGGAGTTCAGGTGGCGGTTAATATCGCGGCAGCAGTTGGATATGAACAGGTCGAGGGCAGGTAGGAGGCCAGCACGGGGTGTCCAGGTGGATGGGGTGTGTTGGAGGCGGGAGAAGGGGTCGTCAGAGGGTGGGCGGGAGTCTTGGTTAAAGAAGCAGGCGCGACGGCGAAGGCGGCGGAAAAATTGTTCAATGTCACGCCGCGTGTTGAATTCATCAATCCGGGAGCATAGGGGAATGAAGGTGAGGCCTCTGCTGAGGACTGATCTTTCATCCTCAGAGAGGGGTAGGTCTGGAGGGACAGTGAAAACACGGCAGGGATGGGAGCTAGGACCTGGTGTGGGGCTGGAGCTGGGTGTGGGGGCGGGGTTAGGTCTGGGGGCGAGGAGGAGATCGGCGTGGGGGCGGGGTCGGGCGTGGTGATGGCGATAGGCGAAGGTGCGGGGTTAGACGTGGTGACGGAGATGGGTTTGGGGGCGGGGTTAGGCATGAAGTCGGAGATCGGCGAAGGGGCGGGGTTAGGCGAGGTGACGGAACTCGGCGGGGGGGCGGGGTTAGGCGTGGAGATCGGCTTAGGGGCGGAGACACATGCGGCGTTGTGGGCCTGTAGTCACATGTGGCGTTGTGGGCCTGTGAGGTTGGGGTTGCAACGGAGTGAGTGGAGGGCTGCGCGTTCCGAGGGTGAGAGGTTGGAGTGGGTGATTAACCGCCACCTGAACTCCACCACCCCTCTCACCCATCTTCCACAACTATACTGGCCGCACCCCCCACCTTTTCCTCCGCTACATCGATGACTGTATCGACGCCGCCTCGTGCTCCCACGAGGAGTTTGAACAGTTCATCCACTTCACCAACACCTTCCACCCCGACCTCAAATTCACCTGGACAGTCTCAGATTCCTCCCTCCCCTTCCTCGACCTTTCTATTTCTATCTCAGGCGACCGAATCAACACGGACATCTACTACAAACCGACCGACTCCCACACCTACCTGGACTACACCTCCTCCCATCCTGCCCCCTGCAAAAACGCCAACCCATTCTCCCAATTCCTTCGACTCCGCCGCATCTGCTCCCAGGAGGACCAGTTCCAAAAACGCACAACCCAGATGGCCTCCTTCTTCAAGGACCGCAATTTCCCCCCCGACGTGATCGACGATGCCCTCCACCGCATCTCGTCCACTTCCCGATCCTCCGCCCTTGAACCCCGCCCCTCCAATCTCCACCAGGACAGAACCCCACTGGTCCTCACCTACCACCCCACCAATCTCCATGTACAGCGCATCATCCGCCGTCATTTCCGCTACCTCCAAACGGACCCCAGCACCAAGGATATATTTCCCTCCCCTCCCCTATCAGCATTCCGTAAAGACCACTCCCTCCGTGACTCCCTCGTCAGATCCACACCCCCCACCAATCCAACCTCCACTCCCGGCACCTTCCCCTGCAACCGCAGGAGGTGCAAGACTTGTGCCCACACCTCCCCCCTCACCTCCCTCCAAGGCCCCAAAGGAAACATCCATATCCGCCACAGATTCACCTGTACCTCCACACATATCATCTATTGCATCCTCTGCACCAGATGTGGCCTCCTCGATATTGGGGAGACAGGCCGGCTACTTGCGGAGCGTTTCAGAGAACACCTCTGTGACACCCAGACCAACCAACCCAACCACCCTGTAGCTCAACATTTCAATTCCCCCTCCCACTCCACCAAGGATATGCAGGTCTTTGGACTCCTCCATCGTCAGACCACAGCGAAACGACGGTTGGAGGAAGAACGCCTCATCTTCCGGCTAGGAACCCTCCAACCACATGGGATGAACTCGGATTTCACCAGTTTCCTCATTTCCCCTCCTCCCAGCCTGTCTCGGTCAAATCCATCAAATTCAGCACAGCCTTCCTAACCTGAAATCTTCTTCCCGACCTCTCCGCCCCCACCTCAATCTGACCTATCACCCTCACCTTGACCTCTTTCCACCTATCACATTTCCAACGCCTCTCCCCCAAGTCCCTCCTCCCTATCTTTTATCTTAGCCTGCTGGACAAACTTTGCTCATTCCTGAAGATGGGCTCATGCCCGAAACGTCGATTCTCCTGTTCCCTAGATGCTGCCTGACCTGCTGCGCTTTTCCAGCAACACATTTCCAGCTGTGATTTCCAGCATCTGCAGACCTCACTTTCTCCCTAGTCAATACCTGCGTTAACCTCGAACGAGGGAGGAGTCAAACCTACAATGTTCTGATCTAGAGTCAGTCACGTGAGACTTTGCGGCGCTTTCCCCACATTTTCTTCATGCTTTCACTCTTTAGAGTGGTGATGTTAACATGGACAGGAGAAAAAGCAGTCATAATCAAAATGTAACCAGGAAAGAAAATCACCACCGCTGCTTCAGTCCAATCCTCCCCACTTTGTATTTCAGCCCGATCCATAATGAAAACATGTCTGTCATGATGAAGCTTCCATTTTGCCAGCCTCTTGTCTGTTCAGCTATTGAATGGGGTCATCGGTGATCCTATAAATTTCAACGTTAGTTTCCTGCTTTTCCTCCATAAATCAAGATAAACTTGATCATAATGGCAACATCAAATAGAGTCATAGAGTCAGAGAAATGTACAGCTTGGAAACAGACCTTTTGGTCCTACTCGTCCATGCTGACCAGATATCCCAACCGAATCTAGTCCCATCTGCCATCACCCACTTAATGCCACTTAAATATTGCAATTATACCAGCCTCCACCACTTCTTCTGGCAGCAATTCCATACACTTATCCCTCTCTGTGTGAAAACGTTGCCCCGTCGGTCGCATTTAGTACTTTCCCCTTTCACCCTAAAACTATGCACTCTAAGTTTGGCCTCACAGACCCCATGGAAAAGACTTTTTCGATTTACCCTACCTTTGACCCTCATAATTTTGAAAACCTCTAAAAAGTCACCCCTCAGCCTCCGACGCTCCAGGAAAAACAACTCCAGCCTGGAAAGCCCCTCCCTATATCACAAATCCTCCAACTCTGGCAAAATCCTCTTATTTGCTTTCTGAACTCTTTCAAGTTTCGTAACTTCTTTCCAATGGGAAGGATACCAGATATGCACGCAATATTCCTACAGTGGCCTAACCAATGTCTTATACAGCCGCAACATTACCACCCAACACATGTGCTCAATTACTCAATACTCTGACCAATAAAGGAAAGCATACTAAACGCCTTCTTCACTATCATATCTCACCGTGACTCCAATTTCAAGTTAAATTTTATAAATCAGAATTCCATGAACCTGCACTCCGAGGTCTCTTTGTTCAGCAACACTCTCTCGGACATTACCATGAAGTGTTGAAATCCCGTTATGATTTGCTTTTCCAAAATGCAGCACCTCACATTTATCTGAATTAAACTCCATCTGGCACTTCTCAGCCGATTGGCCAAACTGGTTCTAATCCTGCTCTAATCTGTGGTAACTCTCTTTGCTATAGACTACACCTCCAATTAAATGATAAAAATGTAGAGGACCCAGCAACGATCCTTGTAGCACTCCACTGATCACGGGAATCTAGTCTGAAAAACAACCCTCCAGCACAACCCTCTGTCCTCCCCCTTTGAGCTAGTTATGCACCGTTAATTATTGGAAGGTAAGTTTGCTTGAATGACTTCCGTGGGTTTTCAGGAAAATTTATATCATGACACGAGCTGAAAATCCCTTGCTGCAATTTAACCAAATACGTAGTCTGTTTATGATAAACGGCAGAAAAAGAATATATTGCCTGCATTTCTTTCTGCCCAGATTCTCCTCCACGAACTACATCTTTGCCACATTTTCCCTTATTTTTGGTAGAATTCCTTGGGACAGATATTCACTGAATCTACAAACATGGTTCCTGCTAAATACTACTTTAATTCAGATTAAAATAACTGAGTATCCTTTCTCCCAACTTGATGTCTCATTGCTCCGTGCTCCTTATCAATACAATCTGCTCCAGGAGAGGTTGGAACTTCCAGCCTGCTGCCACAATGGCCCCTGCTTTATTCCAACAGAAGCTGCTTCATATGAGATGGAGGTCCCAATTTGATATCACAATGCTCCTTGCTCCATGTCAATAGAAGGTACTACAGGTGAGGTTGGAGTCCCAGCCCCGGCATTTCATGCACCTTTACACCGTCACAGCGGGTTCATCCTCATGCCCATTTCCAGTTTGATCTTCGCTGCTGCGCCACTCAGTCTCTCTCAGTTTAGCCCTGGGAACACGAGATTATATGATATTCCGCAACATTGGTTACTTATGTGGAATATCACAATTCTCCATTTCATAAATCAGAATTCACACCCACGCATTTTCAGAGATTTTCCTCCCTTCGATGGTCACTAACCCTCCTTTACATCGCTCCTCCCATTTCACTGAGGCATTCCATAATCTAACGTGCACATCAGCATCATTCTGTCAGTGCTGCTCCTGTCTCTCTTGATGGGTAAACGTGTCCCATCCCATCATCGGGATCTTGAAACCACTCGATCCATTTCAATCCCGGTGGTTGTGAAATCAATCATCATGTTGGAGCCTTTACTAACATGGACCAGAGATTACCTGCTAACAACTCGTCTTGATTCTCTGCCACCAACCCAGAATGGCACCTCACTCACTACGTTTCCATTAATGCCACAGACGTTGATCTTTCAACCAGTTTTCGAGGAGAAAGTGAAGACTGCTGATGCTGGTGATCAGAGCTGAAAATGTGTTGCTGGAAAAGCGCAGCAGGTCAGGCAGCATCCAAGGAGCAGGAGAATCGAAGTTTCGGATATGAGCCCTTCCTCCGTTTCCTGTGTTTTTCCAGTCGCTTTTGATATTCAATTAAAGCATCGTTCCTCAGAACTACAATTTTTCCTTCGACTAAAATCGCCAGCCTTTTCATTAAAGTCCCCTCTCATGATATCAAAGGGGGAAAAATGAGAGTTTCAGCAGCAGATGAACTTAGATTCGGCCGAGTTATCAATTGTCAGCGTGTGGGGCACATGTGATCGTGGTAATGATAAGATCCAACAGCGCAACCCAGCAGCTTTCAAGCTAATAATTGCTTGGTGTTAGCTGCACAATTTGCCAGAGTCATTCCCCTTCATTACGCAATCTGTCTTTGTGTTTTTGGCTTTTCTTTTCCTCTTATAGTTCACCCTTGATGGCAGTGACTCTGACGTTCAAAATGCCTACTTTTCTTATACCAAAAAATCGGATTATCTCATTGGTTCGATGTTGGCAGAATAATAAATTCGAAATCGATTGGCTTTTAGTTTACCGAGACGTAATTGAAACTCGTTGGTTAAATTTGAATTGTCGTCAAAATAGCAACCACCTCAGGCACCTATTTCACATCCAAATGTTATATATTTTCAATATTCCAGTAAACTGTGACACTGTCCTCATAAGCTCTCAGTGCAGACCAATATTCTACCTCTCTTCAAGGTACAGTACACACTTTCAACTTCATAACAATCTGGAATTCCACATCAGGCTGTCACTGGCCCACCACACACAAAACCAGAAATACAGACGTCAAACAAAGGACAGTTATACGTGAATAAAGGAACAGGAAATGTATCATTTCACAGTCAAAGTGAAACAGGGGATAGAGAAAGATACTGTATTTGTCAGAACACAGAAAACAGTCAAGTATTTTGCAGGAATCTACATAATAGTCATGAGAATGAATTGATCTTCTTTTTTAGATAACATGGTGGTGTGGTAGAACTCCATATTAACGCCAAGAGTAGTAGCCTGTCGTGTTTAGTGAGATGAAACCTTGCTTCAGACTCTCTCATTAAGTGAAAAATCCATATCTGGCAGTGGGGGAGTAGGGAACGTTCGAATACAGAGAGCAGAAGTAGAGGAGTTGGAAGAGCACAGAGGAATGTTGGGCTGGAAGCAGTGGTGGATTAATGGGGTGTAAGACCATGGATGGATTTGAAAACAAATCTGAGAATTATAAAATTAGTGGAGAGGCATCTTGGGAACCAATACAGATCAGTGCGTTTTATTTCGTGAGAACAGAAGGGAAGTCAAGGAGGAAATATCAGGCAGTTAGCTTAACATCTGTCATATGAAAGCTTCTCAATGTTTTTTAATAAAGTTGTTGAGCAAGGCATTTGGAGAAAGAAAATCAAGGGTAGGATGCAAATTCAAGATACTTTGCGAAAAGGTAGTCAGATTTAACCAGATTATTGAAGTTCTTTGTGGAGCTATCGTGTGCTTTGGATAAACTGCCATGTCCTGATCCATTCGTGAGCCTGTCAAACATCTCTTGAAGGCTCCTTCCATCCCCCTCACAATGTACATTCGGATCTAGTTGGTGTCATCAACAAATTTGGAAAAATTACAAGATGCCCAAATGTCCAAATCATGTATAATGTTTCGGAACAATTTGGTTCAAGCATTGAATCATAGAATCCCTGCAATGCAGTCACTGCAATGAGGCCCTACACTCTCCCTATAATGCTACATTGCGCATGCCCAATCCACCGAGCCTGTACATTCCTGGATATAATGGGCAATTCACTTCAACCATGAATGTTTGTACTGTGTGCAGAAACAGCAGCATCCGCAGGAATCCCACGCAGACACTTTGAATGTGCACACTTCATGTTGGAAATCGCGTGACGCAAGAATTGAACCCCGGTCTCTCGCACTGTGAGGCAGCAGTGCTGTCACTGATCCTTGTGGTACTCCACCAGTAACAGAATACCATCCTGAGAAAAGTGCGCTTATTCCTAATCGATGCTTTCCAGTTGGTAAACAATCCTTGATGAATGCTCGCACTTTTTGTCCAACCCCATTGAGTTTTGTGATGTTGTGTAGGACCGGATAAAAAGCCTCCTGAATAAGTAAAACAGTCGGGATCCAACGTGAATTCCACTCCACAGGAGACTTTGCAGAGATTACATAACATGAAAGATGACTCCCAGCGCATTCACATTCTCTCATTGTCTTCCTCTTTCTTCAAACTTTTGGGATGAAGCTTGTCTGGTCCAGGTGACACAAACTTTAGTCCAGTTAACTTTTGAAATACGACCTCTTTATTGTTCTTTTTTTTGTCCCCTGTTTCATATTGTAGGACATTTAATCTCCTGATGAAGGGCTTATGACTGGATGTTGACTGACGGGCTGTGTTTTTCCAGTACCACATTCTTAGACACTGATTGCAAGCATGTGCAATCCTCATTTTCTCCTTTTCCACAATCCTGACATTTGCATAGTATCATACTGTGCTGATTCCCTTTGCGTCTTGACAGGGCAGATGATCATCTGAAGCCTCGCCCACACACACGTGTTCTGTTTCTCCCGACTTTGAACGAAGTGTGCACCTTTCCTGTTCAGAACACCATACTATTCAAGTTTGGATGAATGAAGTGACTCCGTCAGACTCTGCAGTGATCTTTCAACCAAATTTGCTGATTGCAAATCAATCATTCTAATACCGTGTAAAATTGATTTGAAGCATATAATTGAGAGAGAACCCATTCAAGCATGCTCGGTCAAGTACCTAAACAATTTTTTATGTGGCTCAGTGTCAAGTGTTGCCTTTTCACCTTCCTGTGAATCATTCTGGACATTTTGACAGATGGAAGACGGGGTAGAATTATAATCTTATGTTGCTGATCTGGATATCCATTGCAATTCCTTCATCATTTCCAGGAGTTTAACCTGTAACTCCTCACCTGCCAATGATCAGGGACCACGTGCACTACGTGGACTGCAGCAGTTCAAGAAGATAATCCATCGATTTCTACATAGGGAATTGGAGATTGACAATATCTGCCAGATTTGCTCATGAAAGCGCTGGGAAGTGGGGTGAACTAGTCTGCTCAGGGAACCAGCATCAGCACGATGCGCCAAATTAACTTCTGTTGGAATCATTCGGTAATTGAGACTAAAATTAAAGGATAAAAACTCACACCGGAGTCCATAGATCTGTTTCTGTATCCACCACTCAGTAAGAAAGCAGCTAATCATTGGAGCATCTGTACATTTAGACTCAGTGCTGTGAGGAAACACCTGCAAGAAAATAATAGCAAAATACTGCAGCAGCTGAAATATTTAATAAAAACAGTCTATGCTGAAATAACATAGCTGGTCGGGGTGTATGTGCAGGGAAAGAAGGTAGATGAATGTTTTAGCGTGCGCAGACAGACATCAGGAAATAAAAAAATGAAGCAGATTCTCTTGATCCTTATGATCTGAGAAGCAAAAAGAAAATGGAGTTGATTTGTGACAGTCAAAGGATCTGGGGGTGGTAATTGGTGGATAAATCATAAAGACACAGTCGACAGGAGTTATGGTAAAATAACAAAAAGGGGTATCTAAAATTCATCACTGTCAATCCAGGTAAGAAATTCAGAAGACACAAATATACCTCACTGTAAATGCAGTTTCGTAAACCCATCTCTACCAGTCCAGGAGAGAAATTCACAATCATTGTGTCCAGGTCACAGTCTTGTTCCATGTACTCTGCTATCCTGTAAAGTTGGCAGACGTTATCCCAATTCCAAATGGCACTCTGTCAGCGCCTCGTAACACCGGATCCATTGCTCACGCCACCTGAACATGCTTAAGAAAGGATAAAGCAAACATGACTGACAAGAGAAGTCAGGGAGAGCACAGAAACAAAAGAAAAAACTTACCATCTGATGTAGATTAGTGAAACCTAGAGCATTTGGAAGGGTTCAATAATGAGCAGAGAACAACTGAAATGGCAAGATGAGTTATTAAGATTTAGTACGTAAGTGAGTGAACTTGAATATAAAGAATGCTGCAAGAGTTTGTTCACATATTTAAAAGGTTACAGAGAGAATAGTAAGGTAAAACAATGAGTGCAGATGCTGGAAACCAGATTCTGGAATAGAGTGGTGCTGGAAAAGCATAGCATTTCAGGTATCATTCGAGTATCAGGAAATTCCGACGTTTCGGGCAAAAGCCCTTCAACAGGAGTACAGGCAGAGAGAGCCTGAAGGTTGGAGAGATAAATGAGAGGAGGGTCGGGATGGGGAGAAAGTAGAATAGAGTACAATAAATGAGTGCGGTGGGTATGAAAGTCAGTGAGAAGCGTGGGGGAAGGTAGCTTCAGGGCAGAGGAAATGACCTGGGAGTTGCAGTGGGAGAGGGTCTCCCTGAGATTCTTGTCGAGTGAGGAGGAAAATATTTTCAAGGTAGGCATCCTTGCAAGAGGATTCGCAGTAGGATTAAGTCAACTTTGTAAAAACAATTACTGCAGATGCTGGAAACCAGATTCTGGAGTAAAGTGGTGCGGGAAAAGCACAGCAGTTCAAGCATCTTCCGAGGGGCAGAAAAATCCGACGTTTCGGGCAAAAACACTTCATCAGCAATACAGACAGAGCGTCTGAATGGTGGAGGGATAACAGAGAGAAGAGTGCAAATTGGAGCAGTGGAGATGACGTAATGCGAAACAACGAAATGGTGCAGGTAAACACGTACTTTGCATCAGTTTTCACAGTGGAAGACAAAAACAAAATACGTGAATGAAGAGACACGTAGGGAGGAAGTGAATGCAATGCTAACACTAACCAGAAGATGCCAGGGAAGCTGCAAGGTCTGAAGGGACGAAGTCACTGAGACCAGATGGACTGCATTCCCGATTTCTGGAGGAGATTGCTGAGGAGATTGTGGAGGCATTGGTCGTGATCAGTCAGTAGTCATCGGCGTCACGGTGGGTCCAAGATGAGTGGAATTTTTTTATTGCAACACCCCTTCTGAAAGAAAGAAGAGAGGCAGACACAGACTACTGTCGGCCATGCTAACGACAGTGTTGCACAGTACTTGGGAATGGATGGTAAAATACAGCAAAGTCTGCATGTCTTCATCAAGTGGACGTCATGTCTGACAGCTATTCTAAATCTCTTTGAGGAAGTACCAAACAAGTAAGGCAAAGTAGAGCCAGTGGACGTGATCTCATTCAATACCCATAAGTCCTTTGATAATGTGCCATAGAGCAGACAGCTAAATAAGTTAAGAAGCATGCTGTTAGTGACAAGGAGGGGATTGGTTGACAGGCTGAGTGAGAACAGAGGGGTCTTTTACAGGATGGCAGCTACTGATTTTTTAAGACTTGCACAGGTTTCGCTATTGAGAGCATGATTATTCACGTTCCACGTTAAACATCTGGACAAAGGGACAGAGTACATTTTCGTTACATTTGCAGTTGACACAAACGTAGTTGGAGAGACAGGTCGTGTCAAGAAAGCTGGGAAATTTCGTAAGATGCTAGGCAGGCGTAGAGATTGGGCAAAGAAGTGGCAAATGGAATACAATATGGGATGTGTCAGGTTATGCAGTATGAGAGGAAGAAGGCAAGCTTCGAATAATTTCAGTTCACGGAAAGTGTTTAGAAATCCGAAGTTCAAAGTGACTTGGGAGGCCTAGATCAGGCAGGTTCAGTTGGAATGAAGGAAGGAAAATTCAGTTTTTTAATTTATATCAAGGGGCCTCGAATACAAGAGCAGAGATGTCCAGTTGAGCATTTATATCGTTGTGGTCAGACCGCATTTGCAATCTTGCAAGATGTTAGGCCCGATATCTAAGGGTAGGGTCAGAGTCATACATGCAGAACTCATTGCCAAATTAAAATAGACCCGCCTGCCTGCCTTTGGCCCATATACCGCCAATACATTCCTAATCAGTTACTTATCCAAACGACTTTTAAATAATTTAACTGTAGTTGCATCCATCACTTCCTCTAGCGGTTTATTGCACACAGTGACCAAAGTGTGTAAAACAAATGCTGCCCCTCATGTCCTTTATAAATCTTCCTTCTCATACTTAAAAAATATGCCCCAGGATTCGAACTCTCTCACCTTTGATAGCAATCTTATTTATGCTCCTCGTGATTTACAAATCTCTAGAAGGCCAAACGTCGAAGTCCTCTGCTGCAGTGAAAACAAACGCAGCCTATTTTTATAACAGAAGACTTCCATTCATGACATCATTCTGGCAAATACTTTCTTAACCCTCTCCAATGTAATAAAATCCTTCTCGTAACGAGGAAAGAAGAACTGTACACAATATTCGAGAAGATATGATGACATTGGATAGGGACCGAAGAAGGTTTAAAAGAATGATCCTGGGGGAAAGAAATGCTTGTCATAAAATGTTGAAAACTCGGGAGCTGTACTTGATGCAGTTTAGAAGTTTGAGGAGGATCGGATTGAAACTTAAACAATACAGAGAGGGGCAAATAAAGTGGCTGTGGAGAAGTTTTCCAACTAGCACGAGAGACCAAGAGCTGACTGCGCAGTATAGAGAGAAAGGATGACCATTTTGAAGTGAGATGCTGAGGAATTTCTTCAGCACGAGGCTCGTAATTCTTTGGAACTCTTTGCCGTAGAGGACTTAGTGGTCAAGTCATTGCAATAATTCAAGACAGACGTATATAGGTCCCTGATTGATGACAGGATCAACAGTTACAGGAGATGGCAGAAAGCAGAAGAATGAGGTTGAGAAACATATCAGCCATAACCAAATAATGGAGAGGTCTCGATGGGTTGAATGGCCTAATACTGCTCCTTTATCTTGAGGCCTTATCGCTATTGCGTGTGACTTCAATCTGCCCATAGACTGAGCAAGTCAGATCAGTAACAATGCTATGGAGGCGACATATGTGGTGTATGTATGAGATGGTTTTCTGAGTCGCTACATTAAGAACACAAATGGAGGGCAGAGAATCCTTGATTATGGACTGTTTAATGGACATTGGTGAGCTAGCTTAGTTGGCTGGTCGACGAGATTGCGACGAAGAATGACAGCAGCAGCATGTGCACAGTTCTCGTACTGGCTTTATGAAGTACCCACATTTTCAATCCTGCGCCTTGTCTGAGGCACAACGACTCTCGGGTTAAATCACCATCAGTCAAATCGCGCGATCTCTCTCTCTCTCTCTCTCTCTCTCTCTCTCTCTCTCTCTCTCTCTCTCTCTCTCTCTCTCTCTTGATTGGAAAGCTTTATTTGTATATATTTCAAGGAATAATTGACAATCCATCTCGATGGTGTCCCTCAGGAAGATTGAATAAGTCAGTGAGAGAATTCTTCATTAAATTCGGGAGTGATAGAGCTGACTTAGATTATGAGCCGAAATCTAAATAGGAGAAATTATACTCATATGAAGCGTGAGCACGGTACAACGAATTGTGGAACAGAACTTAACAAAACAAGCGTTTCAACAACATTTCCAGGAACTGCAACTGCTTCTCACTCCTGTCTGACACAAAGAAAACGGGAAACGTGGCCATGTCATGCATAACAAGCGATATTAGGCATAATATTGCACTCAAGGATCCTTACAAATTGGCTGAAAATAGCAGCAGACATTAAGAATGGGACCAGTTCAGATATCAGCAGAACATGAAGAAAGAATTAACGCAGAACGAAAATTTTGTTTAACAGTAAGCTTGAGAGAAACTTACAACGATTTGTTAAAGTTCCTGAAGGTATATGAATTGAAAGAGAAAAAAAAAACAAATCCCTTACAATGAGACACAGAGGATGTTATAATGTGGGAGAAATATGTAGCATACCAAATAAATATGTATATTGGTTCTGTCATCACAGATGATAAAAGTAATATTCCTAAAGTGCTGGGAAGAAAAAGAGAGGGAGGAACTGAAGGAAATCATTATTATCACGGAGATGGTGTTGTGGAAATTGGTGAGATTAAAAGACAGTAAATTCCACCAACTGCAAATCAAACAGCAGTGTTCTTCAAGCTACCCTAAATGCAGTGAATGCGTTCTGTAACTAGAGCGTGGAGACTAAATAGAGTAAATTAATTGTCATATTTCAATACTCTATCGACTCTGAAACAATATCTAAGGCTTGGAGGTCAGTTAATGTGACCCCACTATTTATAAAAGGAAGTAGCGAGAAAACATGAATGACAGAAAAGTTAGCCTAACACTGGAAAACAGCAACTGGATTGGACAGAGTCAGCATAAATTTACGAAACTAAATTAGGAAAGGAGATTTCGTCTTCTTGTACACAAATCGCTGAACGTAAGCATGCAGGCGCAGCAGCAAGTGAGGAAGGCAAGCGGTGTGTTCGCCTTTGTACTGAGAGGATATAAACACAGGAGCAGGGAAGACTTGCTGAAATTGTGCAGAGTCTTGTTGACAGCACAACCGAGAGTGTTGTGTGCAGTTTTGGAATCCTTATCTGATAAAGGATGTTCTCCATACGGAGACTGCACAATAAAAGATTACAGGCTGATTCATGGGATGGCAGGACTGATGTATGAGGATTCGTTAGGATGAAAATCACTCAAGTTTAGAATGATGAAGTAGGATGTCACAGAAACGAGTTACATTCTAAAAGGTACGAACAAGGTAAGTGCAGGAAGGATGCTTTCAATGACCAGGGCATCCAAACCATAGAGGGTGAGGAGGTGGCGTCACGTCGAAGAATATAGGGTAGTCCATTTCAGACTGAGATGATGATTTTATTTATTAATCAAAAACTGGTTACTCAGTGAAATTTGATGCCACAGAACGTAATTAAAACCAGAACGTGGAATGTTGACAAGATCTAGATATTTATCGTTTTGAGGGCAAGAGTTAGCCTAAGATTGGACAGAGCCAGCAGA
Source organism: Chiloscyllium plagiosum (assembly GCF_037043375.1). NCBI lineage: Eukaryota > Metazoa > Chordata > Chondrichthyes > Orectolobiformes > Hemiscylliidae > Chiloscyllium > Chiloscyllium plagiosum. The sequence goes on along the minus strand of NW_028270178.1, from coordinate 71,645,093 downwards.
AATTTACGAAACTAAATTAGGAAAGGAGATTTCGTCTTCTTGTACATAAATCGCTTGGCCTAAATAAGTAGCAAGTTACGGTGTGGAATAATCAGATAAGATCATACTGAATAACAGAGAAGGATCAAACATCACAACAAGCAGTCCTGTTCTAAATTTTCATATTTCCATTCTGTTAAAGGAGGGAGATGAAAATCAATTGTTTTTAACTGACACACACATCAGTAACACATTGTCTAGATTTAAAGAATACTCCTGTAAATACTTACCAAACAATAATCGGGGAGCAATTTTAGCATATGAACTTCAGCAATTCGAGGAGGTGCCAAGTAACTTTTGAGGTTCGTACACTGGCTGTTCTGTATCTCAATTTAAATTCAGTTCTCAAATTACTGAATATTCTGACAAAAACGACATAGTATATATGAAATAAGTAAAGGTCTTTAAAATGTTGCTGATGCTGGGTGGAGGAAGTGGTAGGAAAGGGTGGCGAAGGGGAGCAGTGAGAAAAACAATCGGTCGGATTTATGTTGAGGGATTGGCCACGAATGAACTCAAATTCCAAAACCCCCGTGAACCACTATCCTGCTCAGGAGTCCTCCACTTCCTGCTCCATTCTTTCCTTCTCTGACACATTTACAGTAAGGTAAGGGACAGAGGTGTTCATGGGGTACATTTTCCCATCAATTCCAGTCAGTAATACACTCCCAAGCATCTCCGAAAAACACTACAACCTCATGGACCATAGCAATAATTTCAAACAATATCATTTATTTTCAACTCTATTCACGCTAAAGTTAGATCAACCAACCGTGACCTGATATTTTTTTTTTTTTTAAACTGAATCAGGAATAGCGGTCACTGACAGGGGCTTGTTTCTGAGAAGAAGACTCATGCTCTCTGTGGTTTAATTGGCGATCCCAGATAAACTACGTTTGGTTCCAGAATCATTTCATGACCAAACCTGTGACCTCTTACTGGGCTATAGCATCTGGCCCTTCCCTCCCCTTTAGTCCTCACTCACCGACTGTCGATTGGAGACAACTACATTTCGTTCCCATGAGCACTCGCCACGAGCATGCTCACAGTTCATGTTAACCCTATGCATGCTGCAGGATCCATCCCAAGTGATGACGTATAATGTTCAACAGCGAAGAAGAGGCGGTCCTACAGGACCAAGCTGGAGGCATTGGTCCTTCAACCAATCATAGAATCTCATTCGCGCGCTGGGGCGCTCTGATAAATCAGAGAATGCTGTCTGGCTAAAATAATCTACCCAGAACTTTCACACACCAAAGTTCGATTGAAAAGTTCTTCCAATTCAAAACACAATTGTTAATGATGACTCTGTTCCCTTTGCCACAGACGAAAGTGAGGAGATCAGAGTCAGCATTAGAGTGGTGCTCAAAAATCACAGCATGTCTCGCAGCATCCGACGATCATGAAAATCGAAGTTTCAGGCAGGCACCCTTCATCAGTAACCTTTCGCGCTGCCTATTTATGATCATTATTGCTATTATCCCTTATATTCCATCATCCCCAGGTTTCATGCACAGCAGTCTGACAGAAATTTTGTCTTTTGTTTTGCCAATCTACATTTATCTGATCGCTTTAGATTAGCATACCGACTTGTTCTTACCTCATAAAAAAATCGGCAGGAAGTTCACCACAATTTTCTATGAACAATTCTATTTTAACTTTCCTGAATGAAACACATATTTCTTCAGGGGCACCTCATTTTGTCTGATATGACCGTTTGCAAGATGTTTCATACAGTTTTAAACGGCTATCCTGTCAGTACTGAATTAATTGACAAAACGTTTCTCATGGCAAACTTTGAAAGCGTGCATACATTTTAAAGATGAGGAAATGTGTCTGAATGAGTTGTGACTTGGACATTAGTTATCGTGAATACAAAGTAAAGACAATCAGGTTGTGATGGGGTTGACCTCTACCACATTTTCAGAAACTGCCAGACAAGCTGAATACTTCTAGCATTTTCTGATTTTTTAAAATATATATATATATCAGATTGCCAGTATTTGGCTTCTGCACTTGTTCTTGGGACAAAAGGGATGAAAAGTGGATCGGAAGCAGGAGCAGTCCCACTCCTTCAGTCGTGCAACTCCCAGCTCTTCCTCTGGTTTTGTAGTTTTTTTGAAAACACTAACTGGCTTTAATATTGGGTTTTAATGATAATCTAAGTGTTTACATGTTGCTCTTTAGCCTAAATATGGAATAAAAAACACATCAATTAATACCAATTTCACAATTTACGTGTGCATGTCCAGGTCATAATTTTACTTTTAAGGGGAAGGCAGCATTTCATATTGGTAACAATAAACGCTAATGATTCGCAGGTGATGGATGTGAGAACACGGAATACAAATGACTGGACTTCCAGGGACAGTCGCTCTTTCTATGAACATGGACACTGTCTGATTCAGCATTACAGACTCCCATCCTTCTGCACATGATGCCTTCAGTTCTGTCTTGGTTTTGTTCCGACTGGTTTCTAATGCATGGGCTATCCAATCATCTATTATGTTGCTTTTTCTAAAGAGTGAGAATCTTTCTCTCAGAGCACACTGCCTCCGTAGCTCAATGCTTAGTTAGGGGACGAACACGGACAGGGGAATCGCTGAATGCTTCCTTTCTTTGCTGCAACCAAACTCTGGTGTTGAAATTTGAAATGGGACAACATAAGCCAATTGGGTGCAATCATCTTTTCTGGCTGATCTCTCCTGAGGCCACAGTCACTTCGCCAGCAGTTGTCTTTGTGTTTGCCTCTGTAAGTGAAATGGGGTTCAGATCACCGAGGGGGTGTGAACATATCTTAAACTTCAGTCGCATACATTGTAAAACGTGACTGGATGATACCATTGTGACGAGTGCTTGAAACATTTGAGAAAACAAGGGGAGAGGCCAAGAGCTGAAAACTTGGATGATGGGCCTCTTTCCATTCTGTAAACAGTCGATGACTAGCTCAAACTTATGTACTGATAAATTAAATGTCATATGCGTTGGCAGTAAGAAGCAGTTCAACAGCTTGGAAGGCAGCACTGGTGGTGTATTGGTTAAGAGTCGGTGTTTTCTTCACTGCGGCCAGAGTTGGGTGCCTGTTCAGGGAATCAGGTTATATTGTTGCTGACAGTGACAACAGCGAGAGTGGAGCAGCTTTGATGGGAATGCTTTCAATAACTCAGATCAGTTCATGCCTCGAGAACATCAGAGTTGATGTCCCTGCTCCTTCAAGAAGGGGAAGGTACCTTGACAGTCTCTGCTCATTCGGTGAGTTCATCCTTCATTCCCCTAAAGATTCACAGAGTTGAAACGGGGCTCTTTTTAATTGTTTCCTTTACACTCCCACGGGTTGCAGGTATTGGATTGGTTTGAAATTGGTAACGTATACAAGAGCAGCGTGCGAGACGCTCCTATCATCCCCTCCTCTGACAGCGGTCTGAGGTTGACTCTGATATTCTCGGTTGCATTCATCGATAGGAGACATTAATCGGTATATTAAGAAGTGCCACAAATAATTCAAACAGAATGAAATTCTTTCAAATGTTCTGGCTACAAAGTACTCAGAAACAGCTCATGTTTGAGAGATATTTAGTAAAACCAAGTTTAAGAAGATAAACAACTTGCTTTGCGAGATGCTTCCAATGAAGACATAAATTGTTTTGAATGATTCAGTGGAATTTTAGTTCTTTCTATTACCAATGACACATCTTTCGAGAGTGACAAATGCCTCAGGAGGGACGACTTTCAGAAAATTAGGAATTTAACCATTTGGCTACTTCTTTCTTCACTTTAGACTTGAAAACCAGAGCCTGTTTACGTAAGCAAAGAGGTAAACAGGCAGCAGGCTGCCATTCGAGGACAGGCCCAGCTATTAAGAATTGGTACACGCTGAACTTATACCTCCTGAGGCAGCCTGGCTTCCTGTAATCTCCCATCCTCCTGCCTGTTTACTTTGGATTCCTCTAGTTTGTTGTTGTTACATAGGAAGAGAAGCATTAAGCCGCTCCCCGTACGTCTCCTCCCCAACTGTTTCCCCGTTACTCTACGGCTTCTACTCTCTCATGTTGCTCTTCCTGCCAAACTGTAGCATTCTTCACGTCAGCTGCTTGTTATCCACATGTTCTTCGAAGGAGAAACACAGAAGTGGAATTTCAAACTCAAACAGATTAGCCCTGGAGAAAACTACTTCAGGCTTTTTCATCAGAAAGAATTACCACATTATCTAACCCTATGATTATCTTATATGTCTCTATTAAGTCATCTCTCAACCTTCTTCTCTCCCACGAAAACAGCGTCAAGTCGCTCAGCCTTTCCTCGTAAGATCTTCCCTTCATTCAAGGCAACATCCTAGGAAATTGGCACGCTTTCCAAAGCTTCCACATTCTTCTTATAATGTGGTGAACAGAATTGTACGCGATACTCCAAGTGCGGCCGCACAGGAGTTTTGTACAGCTGTCGCATAACCTCATGGTTCCGAAACTCGGTCCCTCAATTAATGAAAGCTAAAACACTGTATGCCTTCTGAACAACCCTGTCAACCTGGGTGGAAAATTTCAAGGATCTCTGTTCCTGAACACCGAGATCTCTCTGCACATCTCCACTTCCAAGAAACTTACCATTAGCACAATAATTTGCATTCCGGTTACTCTGACCAAAAATTTAAACCTCACACTTGTCCACATTAAATTTCATTTGCCACATCTCAGCCCAGTTCTGTAACTTATCTATGTCTCTCTGAAAACTGCAACACCCGTCGTCACTATCCACAACTCCACCGACCTTAGTGTTGTTTGCAATTTTACTAACCCACCCTCATCCAGGTCGTTTATTAAAATGAAGAGCAGCAGTGTACCCAATACCGACCCTGGCGGTACACCACTGGGAACTGGTGTCCAGGATGAACAATTCCCATCACCCACCTCCCTCTGTCTTCTTTCAGCAAGCCAATTACTGATCCAAACCGCTATATCTCCCATAATCCCATTCCTCCACATTTTATACAACAGGCTATTCTGGGGAAACTTCTCGAACGCCTTGCTGAAAACCATATACACTATATTAACCGGTTTACTCTCAAAGAACTGAATAAGGGTTGTGAGGCACGACGTACCCTTCACAAAAGCGTGCTGACTATCCCTAATCAAGTTATCCCTATCAACCCCTGTCTCTTATAACATTTTCCAATACTTTACAAACAACTGAAGTAAGGCTCACTGGTCTGTAATTACTAGGATTGTCTCTACTCCCCTTCTTGAACAGGTGAACCACATTTGCTATCCTCCAGTGTTCTGACACTCTTCCTGTGGACAATGACGATTTAAAGATCAATGTCAAAGGCTAGGCAATCTCCTCTCTGGCTCCCCACTGGATCCTCGGAAAAATCCCGTCCGGCCAAGGGGACTTATCTCCTTTCACACTCTGCAGGAATTCTAATACCTCTTCCTTGTGAACTTCATTAGTCTAACATAGTCTAGTAGCCTGTATCTCAATATTCTCCTCGACAACATGGTCGTTTTCTAGAGAGAATACTGTTGAAAGATCTGCATTTTGTGCTTCCCATTAGCCCTCTTCTCCACACACAACTTCCTACTATTATCATTGATTGGTGCTAATCTTACTCATGTCATTCTTTTATTCTTTACATACCTGTAGAAAGCCTTACGGTTTACGCTTTCCCTATCCACCAACAACGTCTCATGTCTCCTCCTGGCTCTTCTGAGCTCACTCTTTAGGTCTTTCCTGGTTGTCTTGTAATCCTCAAGCGGCCTAACTGAGCCTTCATATCTCATCCGAACATATGCTTTTTTCTTCCTCTTGACCAGAGATTCCACTTCCTTTGTAAACTACAGCTCCCACTCTACAGCTTACTCCATGCCTGACAGGTTCATACTTATCTTTGACACTCAGGAGCTTTTCCTTGATTAAGTTCCACGTTTCTAATGTGCCCGAAACCTGCAGTTTCGTTCCCCATATAATGCTTCCTAAATCTAGCCTTATCGTATCGTAATTGCCTTTTCCCCAGCTTAGATCTTGACCAGTGGTATGCATCTGTCCGTTTCTATCACTAAAGTAAACATAAAAAAATTGTGATCGCTATCACCAAAGTGCTCAGCTATTCCCAAGTCTAACTCCTGGCCGGGCTCATTACACAGTACCAAGTCTAATGTGGCTTCACCCCTTGTTGGCCTGTCTACATACTGTGTCAGGATGCCCTCCTGCACACATTGGACAAAATGGATCCATCTATAGTACTCGTACTATAATGTTTCCAGTCAATATTTGGATAGTTGAAGTCCCCATGACAACTACCTTGTCTGTCTCATTCCTTTCTTATCGAGAATCATCTTTGCTATCCTTTCCCTAATATCTCTGGAAGTATTCGGAGGCCAATAGAAAACTCCCAACAGGGTGACCTCCCGTTTACTGTTTATAACCGCAGCCTATACTACCTCAGTTGACGAGTCCCCTAACATCCTTTCTGCAACTGCAATACTGTCCTTGACCAAGAATGCCTCTTTTACCATCTTCTCTGTTCTCACTGAAACATCTAAATCCTAGGACCTGCAACAACCATTCCTGTGCCTGCTCTTTTTATGTCTCCGAAATGGCCACAACATCGACGTCCCAGGTACCAACCCATGCTGCAAGTTCATCCACCTGATTCCAGATGGTCCTGGCGTTGAGGTAGGCACACTTCAAACCACCATCTTGCTTGCCGGTGCCATCTTGCGACGATGATACTTGATTTCGGATCCCCATACTCTCAACCTTTTCTGTACTTGAACTACAATTTTGGGTCCCATCCCCCTGCTGGATTAGTTTAAACCCACCCACAATAGCCTTTGCGAATATCCCCCCAGGATATTGGTAACCTTCTGGTTCAGACCAAGAACATCCTGCTTGTGCAGGTCCTACCCATCCCAGAAAGAGCCCCAATTATCCAAGAATCCAAAACCCTCCCGCATGCACCATCCCTGTAGCCACGTGTTAAACTCCAATCTCTCCCTATTCCTCACCTCTCTAGCACGTGGCACGGGCAACAAAACAGAGACAACAGCTCTGTTTGTCCTAGCTCTAAGCTTCCATCCTAGCTCCCTGAATTTCTGCCTTAAATCCCCATCTCTCTTTCTACCTATATTGTTGGTACTCGATGGACCATGACCTGGGGCTGCTCCCGTTCCCCCTTAAGGATCCCAAAACACGATCAGAGAATTACGATCCGTGGCACCTGGGAGGCAACACACCTACCGTGAGTCTCTTTCGTCCCCACAGAACCTGCTATCTGTCCCCTAACTATGGAGTCCCCAATGACTATTGCTCTGTTCCTCTCCCCCCTTCCCTTCTAAGCAGCAGGGACAGACACTGTGCCATAGCCCTGTGCCCCACTGCTTTCCCCTGGTAAGCCGTCCGCCAGAATAGTATCCAAAACGGTATTCTTATTGTTAAGGGGAATGGCCACAAGGTATCCTTGCAGTGCCTGCCAGTTCCCCTTCCGTCCTCTGACTGTAACCCATCTGCCTTTTTCTTGCACCTGAGGAGTGACTACCTCCCTGTAACTACCCTCAATAACCCTATCTGCCTCTCGAATGATCCGAAGTTCATAGAGTTCTCGCTCCAGTTCCCGAACGCAGTTTTCGTGGAGCTGGAGATGGGTGCACTTCCCGCAGATGTCGTCAGCAGGGACAATAGTCATGACCCTTACCTCTCACATTCGGCAGGAGTAACATTCAAATGCCCTCACCTCCATTCCCACGATTCTAAATGCCCAAAGAGACTGTTGAAAAATCAAAGAATAAAAAAAGAACTCGTTATCTTACCAATCTTACATTAACCGCATCTCAACCCACCTACCACACTCTCAGATACCTTGCCTCCTCCTATTTGTCTCTATACCGCCTCGGCTCACAAGCCTCATTTCGAATGAAGAGTTCTTGCCTGAAACGTCGATTCTCCTGCTTCTCGGGTGCTGCCTGCCCTGCTGTGCCTTTCCAAGTCCACACTCTCTACTCATTGGCGAGGCAGTGGATTTCTGTTGGGGACTGAAGATAGAGGCCACACTTTTGCACGATTCAATTGTAGGAAATGTCTGCTCCAACAGGACAGGATATCAGAGAAGTCCGGAGAGTGTTTGACCTCGAGTGAATAGGGATTTGATGGTGATCGCATCCATCTGTTGACCTGCTCCTACTCAGAAGTGGAGGCTGTGTCTGAAAGATTCTGGCAAATTTCCTGTCAAATTGTTTGTGCCTAAATCCCTTACCTTCAATCCTAGCTTCAGGCACAATCCAGAGTCTGTGAGAGACTCTTTCTCATTCTATTGATTTAAAAAAATATATAACATCAATTTCACAGCATTTTCGAAGGGAAAGTTTTAATAAACAATCACTCCACCATGATAAGATAGAACTTGTTAGAGTTTGAACATGGAAGGAAAAGGCTCCGGTTACGGTGGGAGAGAATCGTTAACTTGTGTGTATGGACAAGGCTTCTGCTTGCATCAGAGCTCACAAACTACAATTGTAGTCATATTTAAGTGAGACTGCAGATAAGTGATGATTCATTTCTCCATCTGAGCAGAATCCCCATGAAAGCAATGATACCAGGAACAAACTCAATGTGTGGGAAGGGATAAACTCCTTCTCTGACCTACTGCGACACCTGCTCGATCACAATGACGAGAAATCATTTCAATGTCTGGATTGCGGAAAATGCGATAAAACGTCCAGTGATTGGATTATCCAACACCATGTTCATACTAATGAGAAAACTTTCATCTGTCCAGACTTTGGAAAATATTATCAGACCTTTGTGTAGTTGATGCATGGGAAATATGTGGACACGAATGAAAGTCCTTTAGAACTTCTGGGGTCCTGGCGTCCGATCCACGTGCTCACACAGAGGGCAGACATCTTCAATTTCACAACTGTGGGACGTGCTGCAAATGTCCGATCGACGTGAAGTCCTATCTTTTCAACGTCCAGACCGTCACAAGTGTAGCAAATGTTCCTGGGGACTGACATGGCATCAACGTGTTCACAAAGAAGAGACCCTTTACATGCTGAGGTTGTGGTAATCACTATACAAGTTCCTTGGGATCGTTTAATCATGAACGTCTTCACATTGTGGAGAGACCGATCAAATATCCAGTGTGTGGGATGTGCTCTCCAGTCTCTGCAGGTCTGATGTTCCATCGACATTCTCACAAGTTGAGAGACATTTCAATTGTTTTCATTGTGGGACTCGGTTCGGGCGATCATCTCAACTCTCAGTACACCAGCGAGTTTGCAGTGGGCAGAACGTATTTACCTGCTACATTTGAGAAAAACAGTTAGCTCACTCATCGACCCTGCAGAGACCGTAGAGAGATCCACTGGGGGAAGGAATTCACTCACTCATCGAGCCTGCTGAGACAGCGAAGATGTTACATCTCTCAAATGCGATTGGACTTCGTTGGTCGTGACATTCAGGACTGAAAGCAAAGTTTTAATATATTAGATAAATGTGAATCAAATCAATTCTGTATTCAATACCGTAGGAGAGGTCAATATTAGGATGGGATTCCGTAGTACTTGAAGAATCAACACAGGTTCTTAAGGACAAATGTAATAGAATTCTATGAGGAAGTAATGAGCAAGTGAGAAACATTATATTCTGAGAATTTGATCAGCTTGAATTCGCAGCAGGCATTTGTCAAGGTGCAGGATTGGAAACTGCGAAAAAAGAGTCTATGGTTTGAGGGGCAAAGTACTGGCATGGCTTGAGTTTGGGCTGACTGGCTGAAAACAGTTGGGTGAAGGGGTCTTTTCCAGAATGGCAGCGCATGACGTGTGGGGTTCAGCAAGGGTCAGTTTTGGCACCACAACTATTCCCGTTATGCGTGAATGATCGGGTCAAAGGACCTGAGAGTGTTGTTGATATTTTGAAGAATACACAACAAAAGGTCGAAGGACAGATCGTTTTGAGGAAGCGGGCAGGCTGCAGAATTACGTGGACTTGCTGGATGCTTGGATAAAAAAGGTTGCAGTTAGAACACTGTGTGGAAAAGAGTGAGGTCATAAAGTAATGGCATGATTAGAGGCATAGACCATTTTGTGACGCGGAAAGGCTTCAGAGATCTCTCGGTTAAAGGCACTTGAGAAATCGAGTTGAGGTTTCTCTGATGTTTAACATGCAAGTTATGTTGGCTGTTAGGAGGGTAAATGCAATGTTTGCATTCATTCAAGCAAGTTAAGAACCAACTGCAGAGGTTTGCAAATGAAGCGATAAGAGGCTCTCGTCAGACGCATTTGGATTATCTAGAATAGCTTTTGCCCTCATGTCGAAGGGGAGATATATTATGAGTGGTGGATAGAAGGTTTACAATGGCTGACACAGTGGTGAGCACTGCTGTCTCCAGCCTCAGCAACGCTGGTTCAATTTCTTCGTCGGGCGACTGTCTGCAGTTTGCACGTTCTTTCCGTATCTGCGTCAGTTTCCTCCACAGAAGAAAAATACGTTGTTGACGTCATTTTGCCATGGGAAATGCAGACTTACAGGAATCGGGTAGAGGTGTGAGCTTAAATGCAATGATCTTCGTATGTTTCGTTGGTTCTTCTTGGGCTGATTTGCCTTTTCGCACATTTTCAGGATTCTATTAGAACAACGTTGATCGCAGGGATGAGGGACATGTCGTATAAGAATTATTTTTTTAAAAAAAAATCACAGTTTCCATGTAAACATGCGATCTCAAGTCAATCTCTTGAACAATATGAGGAGTGGAGGGGCATTCTTCAAAGGAAATCATGAAGGCAAAACGACCATATTAGATAGCCTTAGCACATAAATTTAAGGATAAAGTAAAGGTATTTTATAAATACTTTCAAAACTAGAGACCATATAGGATCCCAGAAAGGTGCAAGAGCTAACATTTGTCTTGCACCTCAGCAGATGGAAGAGATATTAAATATTCATTTCACATTAGTGAACGAAATGGAGGCTACAAACATTGATGTTTTGAAAGTGGTTCACATTGAAAAGAGGAAGTTCCGGAAGACTTGGAAAATATAAAGTTGGATATTTCTCTGGGATCTGATGTCGTGCAGCAAGGGCGTTTTGGGAAAACAGGGAAATAAACTGTTGGGTCGTTGGTAGAAATATTTACATCATCTATTACTGCGAGTGATGTGCCCAATAAATAGGGTGTGGTTTTGTTGAGGAAGGGATGAATGGAGAAAACTGAAAATGATAGACTTGTGAGGCTTGCTCAGGTCGTTTTTAAGTTGTTGGAAGCAATACTGAACAATCGGATTTATAAGTATTTTGAGAGACGAGGAATGAATAGGGCTAAACAGTTTGGTTTTGTGCGAGAGAATTTCTGTCTCACAAACATGGTTGGGTTTTTTGAGGACATAACCAAGAATATTGATGAGGACTAAGTGGTAGGCATTGTTCAGATGGAATCTAATAAATCCTTTTAAAAGGTTCCACAAGGTTGATTAATTTTTCAAGTTCGATAACATAGAATGGAACGTAAGCTTTACAATAAGATATAAAATTAGTTTCATGGTAGAAGGCATGAACGGTGGTGGAAGGCAGTGTTCTGACTGGAGGACTGTTTCCAGCTGTGTTCCACAGGGTTTAATGCTGGGCCCACTTTCGTTTTTCATTCATGCAAATGATTTCGATAAAAATGTATAAAGCATGGTCAGTGAGGTTGCAGATGAGAACAAGATTGGTAGAAAAGTGGACAGTACAAAAGGTTATGTCAGGTTGTAACAGTAGATTATTAGTAAAAAAAAAACTGAAGTAATTAATTTGATTTATTTGATTTCATGTTGGTAATCAAATGCTGCACCCAGCAGCTCGAACGAAATCAGAAGCACTGTGGTCAGAGCAAACTCTCACAGTTGAGGAAATACCCAGGAATCAGGGTGATGTTCCTGAGCAATTACCTGTGTGTGATAATATCACCCACATGAATACACAACATTTGGGTTTGCGCAAACAGGTGATCTCGACAAAGAATGTGAATGTCTGTGGATAAATCGAAAAGGAGATTTATCAGAACAGTCAAAGAAATGCGGAATATTATATCTAAGTTCAGGGTGGAGAAGTTGAAGTTGTTCTACAGAGATCAAAAACGATTCAGGTGTGATTTGTTCAACGTTTAGGAAGTTAGAGAAAGAACAGCTATTCCCGTTTCATGGGAAACAAATTTATGATATTGTGCAAGAATTACTGCGAGTCAGAAGGTAAAACTTCCATGTTGCATTTTTCTTAGCGAATAAAGTGGCATGACTTAATCTTAATACATAATTTGGTTTCCGTGTTCGAATCTGTAATCTCTGACATGGTGTAAAATAATTTTGCTAAGATCATCTTAGTCAGTTCGGGACTGATGTTCAGAAAATAAGAAATATTTATGTTTTTTTTTGGAGCTTGCTGTGTTTACTTTCTCCCTGCCTCACTCTGTGTAGAAGGACTTTAAAGCTCCATTCCTGTCAGCGCAGGTGAGACATTCGCAAAACCAGCAAATATTATCACCCACATTGCTTGACCTCAATAGTCACCACTTTGTGACACGGTAAGTTTCATTGGCAAAGAAAGCACATTAATCACCATGAAGCTTTCTTTCACTGTCTGTCTGCCCGTCCATTCATTTTGATCACTGCTGTTCTGATAAATTTCACGTCTGCTCTCCTGTTGTTCCTCCGTAATTCGACGGAACCTCGAACCGAATCCTAGCATCATATTGATTTCGATTGTTTACGTTACATCAATAACCAGACCAGAACAAGCTTGCAGGAAATTGAATAACACAAAAAAAAGATTTTTAAAATATCCTTCCAGAACATTAACCGGCTGCAGAGTCAGAATATGAGAAATGTCAGAGTGCAATGATAATTAGTCCATTTCACAGTCCTGAACGAGCTCAGTCTTTGCAAAATGTTTATTTATAATTGTGACAATTCCCTGGGGCAGATCCCCCCTCAATCCACAAAAATGTATGCTGCCAAAAACTAGTTCAGTTCTGATTAAAATCGCTCAGCATACTTTCCATCAACCCAAAGTTTCCTGCGCCATGTCAATTGAAGTGTATCCAGATGAGGTTAGACTTCCCAGCCTCTGCTCCCACTGCTCCCTATTCCATGTCAACAGAATTTGTCCAGCCGAGTTTGGAGCTCCCAGCCTGGGCGTTTCAGGCGCCTCTCTGCCTTCATAAAAGGACTGATTGCTCACGGACTTGGTCACTGGCAGAAAGAGTAGAGATCCACGCGTTCATTCCACTCCCAATTTCCGATTGGATCTTCGCCACTGCACCACTAAATTTCTCTGATTCCAGACCTGGGAACCGATGTGATGTGAGTGTTCAACAGTCGTTACTACGTTGTCCCGTAATAATGTGAAACTTCGTTGTTATTTAAACCTACATTTCAACAATTTGTGCACTAGCGGCTGTACATTTCATCTGTGCAAGAAATCTATCGAACTCAGTCTTCAACATTCTCAAGGATGGAATCTCCACAGCCACTGAGCACATCTAAGATGACGATTCATTCCAATCTCAGTAGGTTATCCGCTTGTGCATGTGGTGCTGTTCCTCGCCAATCTCAGCCATTGCATTTATTGCTTTTACTGTTGGTTATTATTTCATGTGATCGTATAGTGGCTCATCCTCTGCATTGTGGCCGAAGCAACCTCCATTCAAATCCGAGTATCAGTAATGCGCATTTGTTCCATATTACTCCATATAACAGACGCAGAAAGGGAACATTCAAATTTAAAGTTAAAATACACTATACGGTGATGATTTTATTGCTTCAAACTTTATCTCCACCCAACCTCGGAGATGTTCTCCCTTTCTAAATCACTATTCTTCCTTTTCATCCCTCCTCCCATGTCACTGGGGCATTGCACAAATTAACATTCGCTTTCACATTGACACCGTGAAGTTAGTGTTACAGCTGTAACTCTTGTTCGGTGAACGTGCCCCAATGCCACAATGAGGACCTTTAAGACACTCAATGCAATCAGATAATGTTGTTGGGTTATCATTCCTCATGTATAGTGTTTGATTTGCATGGACCAGAGATCATTGGAGCACTGGGTTCATGAAAAGGACACAGAACAGTTTCGAGGGAAAGAGACTTTATTGGAATAGACCAATATTTGTGAATTCCCCACATTTATTTCAAGTTTTGATTCGTCTCTCGCTAGATTATTATGTACAATTCTGCAATCCACATAACAAAAGCGATATGACAACTGTGGAAACGGTGCAGAAGTGATTTGGCAATATATTGTCTGGATTGAAGAACTTCAGCTATGATAGAGTTCAGATAGGCTGGCCTTATTTTTGTGAGAGTAGGAGAGATTGAGAGGAGACAGTATTGAGATGTAGGAAATAATGAGGGGCATGGATTGGGTAAACTTAACGAAACATTTCTCTATGATGGAGGTATCAATCGAAAGGTCGCCATAGATTTAAGGTAAGAGTCATAAAAGTTCGAGTAGCTGTAAATAAAATAACTTTATCAGCCTGCGAGTGGTTGGAATCTGGACATCACTGTCTCTATGCGTCAGAGAGGCAGAAATTCGAATAACCTTCAGAGATATTTAAATGTGAATTTGTAATGCTTAAGGCATACAACGTTAAATGATGGAAAATGGGATGAGGATAATCAAGCAGGTGTTATTGACAAGGGCATGCACAAGTAGCTTGCAGCCTCAGTTAGCTCTGACATTCACCGGGTGGCGTTTCGTCACCTCAGTTGTCACGTGGGAGGCCAGGTCTCATATTCCCGCTGGAGCGGCTCTGACTTTTTCTGGGGTTCAAGGTTTTTGTAAAGATCTGTAGTTCCGGTGAAGGGTGCAGATGGTGTGGGGATGTTCGGTGGTTTTGGGAAGTTGGTTTGCAGCCGTTTCCTCCGCTTTCTTTGTGATATCTTCAAGGCAGGTGAAATTCGTGTGAAGCGCTGCTGTCCTGCAGCATTTTGATTTGGTTTGATTTCCTTCCCACTGCTTTCAGTTGCTGGTTCTTGTCGTTTCTTTGCATGTCCCAGTATGTTGGGTCCAGATCAACCTGTTTCTTTGATGGAGTCATTGGATGATTCTCGTCATTCTAGAAATTCCCTGGCTGCACTCTGATTAACTTGTCCTTTTATGTTTGTGTTGTACAAGTCGAATTTGTTGTCCTCAACATCACTCTGCATTGCTACTCGGACCAGCTGGTTGTGTTGTTCACTGGATCCTCCCGTAATATTTTGCAACAATAGATATTTCCGCAGATTCATTGCCAAAATCAACACAAGGAGGACATGCCATTATCCAACACACCTAGTACGCATCATTATAGGTAAAAAAAAATGTTACAGCATGTAAAGCCAGACTCCTCTGACCACTTGGAGTTATTATACAGCATAAACCGAAAGCACCGTTTGACAACAACTCACCAAAAAAGGACCAAATATCCACCATATGCAGTACAAATTTGAACAAACAATGGTGCACGTCGTGACTGTAGGAAACATTGTAGAGGACAGACAACTCACGATACGCATTGATGAAGATCAACTTGACACGAATCACCACTGCCAGGTGTCCTGAGTAGTTTGAAAATATGTTGCTGGAAAAGCGCAGCAGGTCAGGCAGCATCCAAAGTGCTCCAAACAAAACATTCCCAGAGTCTGGAATCTCTTGACAAAGAAGGTTTATATATCTCTGTACATGGTGCAAAACAGAGGATTGTGAAAAGTTTCTGGGAAAATGTTGTCACTTTAAAAGTTTAGAAATCTTTCCATTCTTTCGGAGGCCGTTACTTTGACTCTGATGTTCTCCAGATATTAATTGATCTGTGATATTAATGGATTCACGTTCCTGCAAGTCAGGATGTAAAATCTCATCTCAGCTCCCGGGCAATTAGAAAACGCGGGAACAGATAGGACACTGAAAGGCTGGAAGTGAGACGATCCCCGTAGGAGGATAACTGGTTTGCGGTGTGATGGGTGTGTCTGTAGAGTGTGGGATCAGACTATTCCCATGTCTTCACCGTGAACTTAACAGTATTTATTTCGGAAAAGTAATGCTAATTAAGGACGATTGTCAATATGGGAGGAGCAGGATGCAGCTTGCATTCGGGGATCATTGACGTCATTCACGCTCTGTGGCGACGTTTCTCAGTGCGTTAAGCTCATCACTGAGAGGTTGCTGTTCTCCCACGACTCAGGAACAGAGGAACAGCTGTTCCCACACCATCTGTTTTTTATTGGCCGAAGTTTTCCGAGTTTTTACCGAGGTCAGGAAAATGTTCCTCATAAGGCTCGAAGGGAGAAACTCCCAGTTTTAGGAGAGTTGTATCCTGGTGACATGTATGTGTCTGCAAAGCGTGAGATCAGACTGTCCCATGGTCCACAATGAATGCCTAAGAATTCATTTTGGAAACGTCAAATCAATTGAGGGCAATTTTCATTCTGCGAAGGGCGGTAGAAAGCTTGAGTTCACTGACAGTCTGCTTTTGGATATCCTGCGAGGGGCCTGCAACAAGGGAACTCCCCAGTCACTGTGGAGCAATTAGTCCTCTCGTTTGGTTGTTAACCTAAAAGAGGGTGTACCCACGCATGGAGCGATCGCTGTTCTTATCCACCGAGTAGCAATGCAGAGTGATGTCGAGGACAACAAATTCGACTTGTACAACACAAAAATAATAGGACAAGCTAATCAGAGTGCAGCCAGAGAATTTCTTTTAATAGGGTCAGGGATATGTATCCAAACGGAAACCAAACCCAATGAGGAACCACAAATGCGTTTCTGAATTGTTGAATGGCAAGTGAAGGTTTGTGGACACTCGGAATTTAAAACAAAAACAGAAACTGCTCAAGGAACTCGGCAGGTTTGTCAGTACTTCTGAGAAACTCCTGAAGAAGCTCTGAATCGTTGTCTCTATTTGTCTCTCCCCAGATGCTGCCAGATCTGTTTAGTTTCTCCTGCAATCTCTCCATTTCTTTTTAACGGAATAACCATTTCAACCATCGAGATTGTTTACACAGACCACACATGTCCTGACATTTAACATTGTCGAAACTGTGGTGATTGAATTCAAACAAACCGAACAGTGATTGCCTATTCCTCAACTCCACAGGTAGGGAGAATTTGAAACCAGTTTAGTAGCGCGCTTCGGCAGTTGTGGCCACGTGGTTGAGGCAATTAGTATTATATCCACTGTGGATTCCTCACGCAGTTCAACATTTTGCGAACTGTGACTGAGAGCCGAGCGGGAACTTGAAGAGTGCTTGTTCTCTGCATTTGTTTGAAATTCAAATCGCAGGATTAGGTGAAATGCGTATAACTCAGATAAGGAACGTTAGGAACCTGCAACCAACCGCCTGTCAGGATGGAAAAGGCAGAAAACTCTAGAGCAGGTATGACCCATTTAGTTGTACACTTCCATTACTGAATATGTTTGCCCCTCTGAATCAAGTGACGCCAGATGTGATAAGAACAGTTCAGGGTACTGTGTTGGAATGGTGCTGACTTAGTGGGCGAAAAGGGTATTGTTGTGCAAGACAATTCCCTGGCCAGCTGTGAGGAGGTCAGTTTGTGAAGTAAAGGGATAATCTTTGAAATATGTCCCTCGGTGAGGAAGGGGTCGAAGCTATTCTCCCCTGATCTTACTGTCAGTCATGGTATTCATTGGGACATCTCAATTGGTAATAACTGTTACGGTGCATATTTGTGGAATCGGACTGTATGATAATCAGGACGATAAGACCTGATATCTCATTACCCAGGCGAGAGCAAGCCCGTGCAGCTGACATTCCCTGGCTCTGCTTTTGAGATAAAGATTATTTTCTCAATGTGCCTGTGTTTAGATCAAACAGTTCATTGACATCGGGACTAGAAGTTCAGAGAAAGCTGGAGGTGTTACAGGAATAGAAACAGAACAAGACGAGACGTGAAAGTGTTTAGATTTTGCCGTGTGTCCGTTATTTTTGGTGAAGAATGTCTGCCGGGAGCTATCCTGTCAGGTCCCAGGAGCCAGGGGGCTTGTTTGGTGGGATTTGTGTTATTGGAAGTTACACATGAGGAGCGTGTTCGACTATTTCAGCTCAGTATCCATTTCATATCACGGCTCACCAGAACGGTGCACATTTTCTAGCGAAGTGCCTTGTATTCCACTTAAAGCCGCCTTTCTCCAGGGAAACTTGCAGACATAAAGCACATGGAGTGCGTATAATCCTGAGGACTCTGTCACTGTCGTGGAATGTGCCTGTGTGATTGCCTCTGTATGTGAACATGAGAATACGTTCCACAAAGGAGTTACAACAGTGTGGCCAGGTCAACTTTCAGTACTATTGTTATGTCATTTAAGATCACAGAGAGAATCTCATTGCTGCAAACTGGGACGAGAATAGATGGATGTCTGATAATGTGCCCTTCACGATGGAAGAACGGCCCTTCACTACTCCACCACCCCCCCCCGCCCCGCCCCTCTCACGCTTTTTAAACTTGCTGCCAGAGAGCAGCTGACCTGATGAGAAAATCGCTTCACACCCTTACATAACCTTTTTATTGTCCATTCTACTGGCAATTTTGCAAACTTACTTAGCATACTTTCTATCTTCCCACCAACATCATTTATTTAAATGAAACAAATGAATGTGCGTTCAGCCAATGGGACACCATTGGTACCAGTCTTCCAGTCTGAAAACTACCCTCCACCACCATTCTCAGCAGCCTGCTAATAAACTAATTATATATCTAATTAGAAACCTTACATTGATCTCTTTGTGATCTAACTTTATGAATTAGTGAACCGTGTGGAACCGTGTAAAAGCATTTATTAAAGTCCAAGTGAGCAAAGTCTACCACTATGTCCTCATTGATCTTCTTGGCTACGCCCTCAAAAGACTCAATCAATTTTGTGCAAAACAATGCTGATTATCCCGATTCATTCCTTGAATCTAAAAATTAAAAAAAAACCTATCGTTTAGAATTGCATCCAACAACTTACCCACGACCATAACCAGACACACAGGTCTATCGATCCCAGGCTTCTTAATTAATTCCTTTCTAAATAAAGGCATAACATTAGCCATCCTCCAGTCATTCGGCACCTTGCTCCGAATAATAGATGATAAAAATATTTCTACGAAGGGCCAACAGTTTCTTTCCCTATCATCCCACAATGTTCCGGGATTCCGGAGATCAAATCCCAGAGAAATATCCAACTTCATATTTTCCATGTCCTCCACCACATTCCCTTTTCAATGTGAACTTCTTTCAAACCGTCAATATTCAGTTGTACCCGCCATTCTGTTCTCCAAGGTGTAAACTGACGCGATGTGAACATTATATGTCTCTCCATCTGCTGAGATTCAAGACAAAGGTGAGCTTTTTCATATTAAAGTGGTCCTCTTTGTTCTGAAGTTCTTGATATACTTGTAGAATCTCTTCAGATTATATTTAACTTTATGTTCTGAGGCTATCTCATATTCTCGATTGGCCTTTATGATGTCCTCCCTAAGAATGCCTCTCCACTCCCTATACCGTTCAAGACATTCATTTGAAACCATGTGTTTATATGGAAGCTGTCACCTCCTTTAAAAAAATTCTTATGACAAGGCCTAAATCCCTGCGATCAACGTTGTTCTTATGGAATACCGACAATGTGGAAACAGACCATTTGGAACAAGAAATCCCCACTAATCCTGCGAATAGAATCGCACCCAAACTCACACCTCCACTCAATTCCTTTACTCTGCATTTCCCATGACCAAAGAACGTCAGCCACACATCTTTAGTCTGTGGAGGAAACCCAGGCTGAAAAGGAGAGTATCTACCAACTCCAAATTCACAGTCGCCCAAAGTAGATATTGAACCAACATCACTGAGGCTGCAAGGCATTAGTACTCACCACTGAGTCAGCCATTATAATCCTCCTCTCCATCACTCAAAACATATCATCACTTAGATATGGGCCAAAACCTACTCCCAATGTTCCAAATGCATCTGTCCAGAGCCTCCTATTGACTGAGGTTTAAACCTCTGCCCGGTCATTCTCATTAGCTTGAACAGAAGCCGACATTGTATTTGCCATCCTCATCACAAACTGAAATTGCATGCTCAACATAAAAGAAAATTGAAGTTTGAAATCTTTCTGCTTTCAGGAAATTGTCTATGCCTCTACTCTTTCCACCAAACATATGGCCATATATTTTCCACAAAGTATGCCAATTGCAAATATTTTTTTCGAAACACTCAGTCCGTTCAAGTCATTCTGCAGCATGCCCGCTTCATCAATAAGATCTGCCCTTCCACCTATCATTGTGTCTTCTTCAAATGGAGCAACAACACCCTCAGTTCCTTTGAATGGATCATCCATACATAATGTGAATAGCTGTGGTGCAAACACTGACTCCTCTAAACTCCACTAGTCACGGGCTGCCATCCTGGAAGAGACCCCTTTGCCCAACTGTCTGCCTTCTGCCAGTCAGCCAAGCCTCAATCCAGGGCCTCTTATTCAGCCGTTTGCCGTACTGCACCCTGATATATGTCTGTGGAATTTCAAGATGGTTACCTCCACAGGCTTGACTTCGTCTCACTTGCTCATGACATCCAGTCCTGTTGGAGCAGACATTTCTTACAATTGAATCATTGCAAAACTGAAACCTCTGACTTCAGTCCCAACTCAAAATCCACTGCCTCGCCACTGAGTCGAAAGTGTGATACTAGGAAAGCACAGAAGGACAGGCAGCAACGAATGAGCAGGACAATCGACGTTTCGGGCACGAGCCCTTATCAGAAAGAGGCTTGTGAACCGAGGGATAGAGAGACAAATGGGTGCGGGTGTGGCTGGGACAAGGTAGCTGTGAGTGTGTTAGGTGGATGGAGGTGGGGGTGATGATGATAGGTCGCAGCGCAGGGTGGAGCAGATAGGTGGGAAGGAAGATGGACAGATAGGACAGTTCATGAGAGCGGCGGAAGCCCTGGACCTGAATGAATTTGGCTGTATGGGAGGGAGAGTTAACGTATTCGACCAGGAGCCAGTGGTATTGTTTGGTGCGGGTGTCCCAGAGATGTTTTCCAAAGTGGTCTGTACTTAGGAATCCAATTTCCTCAATGTCGAGGAGACTGCAAAAAGAGCAATGGATACAGTAAATGACATGGTGGAAATGCAGGTGAAACACTGATGCACATGGAAAGGTCCTTTGGGACCTTGGAAAGAGTTGAGGTGCGGAGGTGTGGGTGGGATGTTTTTCAAATCCCCGTGTTGTAATGAGAAGGTTGCTGGGAGGGAATGGTGGTTTGGTGGGGGCGTGCACTTGACAAAGGAGTCAAAGAAGGAAAGTTCTTTGGAGAAAAAGGATAGGGGTGGGGAGGGAAACACATCTTAGTTGGTGGGGTTCATTTGCAGCTGACGGACATACGGGAGGATGATATGATGTCAATAGAAGTTGCTGGGTTTTAAAGTGATTTAGAAGGAGTTCCGACCTCGTCATAGTTTGAGGGAAGGGTTTTGGGAGCGGAATTGAGGAAAGTGGATGAGCTCAGTTGGAAGGCATCATCGACCACGTGCTGGGAGAAAATGCCTCGCCACTGATTCAATTTCCTCCCTGGCAATTGTCTAAGTCTGAAAAGACACGTCATAACTATGGTGACATTATTCACCTCGTGATGTGTTATTAACCACATATCACCATAATCACCATGTCAGCCTACTTGCACTTCATGAACATCACTAACTCTTCCACGTCTCTGCTCTTCTTCAGCTCAATCTGAAATCCATTCGTTTGGACGACACGGTCGTAATACACATCCATGCGTCCTTTCAAATTCCCACCCTGCTGTTGTGCTTGTGTGGCAAGGAATAGGGAGAGAGAGCAGTTGAACATGTGGCCACAGGGATGGTGCAGGAGGGAGGGTTTTAGATTCTTGGATAATTGGGGCTCTTTCTGGGGTAGGTGGGACCTCTAAAAGCTGGATGGTCTTCATCTGAACCAGAGGGCTACCAATATCCTGGGGGGATATTCGCAAAGGCTATTGGGGTGTGTTTAAACTAGTCCAGCAGGGGGATGGGAACAATAATTGTAGTTCAAGTAAAGAAAATGTTGAGTGTAGGGAGGTACAAAATCAAGTTTCATGAACGCAAGATGACACCGGCAAGAAAGAAGTTGGTTTGGAGTGTGTCTACTTCAACGCCAGGAGCATCCGGAATAAGGTGGTTGAACTTGCAGCATGGGTTGGTACCTGTGAATTCAGTTTTATGGCCAATCCGTAGACCCGAATAGAACAGGGTCAGAAATGGGTGTTGCAGGATCCAGGATTTAGGTGTTTCAGTAAGAATAGAGAAGAATGTAAAAGAGGGGGGTGTGTAGCATTGTTGGTCAAGAACAGTATTACAGTTGCAGAAAGTTTCCGGGTAGTGTAGATGTGCAGAGAGATCTCGGTGTTCAGGTACAGAGATCCTTAAACTTTGCCACACAGGTGGACAGGGTTGTTAAGAAGGCATACAGTGTTTTAGCTTTTATTAATAGAGGAATCGACTTCTGGAACCATGAGGTTATGCTACAGCTGTACAAAACTCTAGTGCGGCTGCACTTGGAATATTGTGTACCGTTCTGGTCACCGCATTATAAGAAGGATGTTGAAGCTTTGGAAAAGGTGCAGAGGAGATTTACTCGGATGTTGCCTGGTAAGGAGGAAAGTCTTACGAGGAAAGGCTGAGAGACTTGTGGTTGTTTTCGTTAGAAAGAAGAAGGTTGAGAAGTGACTTAATAGAAACATATAACACAATCAGAGGGTTAGATAGAGTGGACAGGGAGATCCTTCTTCCAAGAATGGTGACGACCAGCTCGAGGGGGCATTGCTTCAAATTGAAGGGTGATAGATATAGGACAGATGTCAGACGTAGTTTCTTTACTCAGAGAGTAGTAACGGTGTGGAATGCTTTGCCTGCAATGGTAGTTGATTCGCCAACTTTAAGTACATTTAAGTCGTCATTGGACAAGCATATGGACGAACATGGAATAGTGTAGGTAAGATGGGCTTCAGATTGGTATGACAGGTCGGCGCAACATCGAGTGCCGAAGGGTCTGTACTGCGCTGTAATGTTCTATGTTCTATGTTCTATGGTCGAACTCCCTCTGCTTCTATTCAAGGGCGTACTTACGTTCTGTTCACTGTTTCATTGTGCATTGCCTGAATGGCAATTTTACAAACGCATATTTTCCCAAACGTTCACTGCGGCCTTCGCAGCTTTGTCTTTCCACAAGGGCTCACACATGGTGGAAGGGAAGGAGTTGCAGGTTATTCACCCAATGATGTAATCCTGAGGTCTTCCAAAACCTCTCCTGCATGTGGGAATACTCTCAACAAGGGTTACTCACCGTTCACCGGGCAGCTAAATTTCCAAGTTTTCATCATTATCTACAAATCTCTTGACTGTCTTCCCTCTATCTATCACTGTCATGTCTTCCAGGCCACTCAAGAGCAAATAGAGATTGTCAATAGTATGCCAACCCAGCCAGTGGACACAACACCCAAGATTATGTTTTAAAGTGCTCTCTCAGATATCTGCATTCCCTCGAATTCCAAACTCCGGAGTATGTTCGATTTGAACTGTTTCACGTTTGGTGCCTAAACGACAGCTGCCAAGGTAAGAAATTATGAAATCTTGAAGCGACGTTAGTCGCACCAGGCTATAGGAAAGGAATTACTCACCAAGAATTAAGAAAAAAAAACTGTTATACATGCTAAAATCAGGGCAATTTATTGATATCAATACTACATCTTGTCTTTTATATAAAAAATAATTCAAAACTTTTACTCTGATGGAGTTTAAACAAATGTTGACCCCTGTCTCATTATGAGACATTGGGAAGCTGACAAACTGTTATATCCAACAAGTGATCTTAGAAGTGGGTTTCAAGTCGTATTTTGTCACTCAAAACGAAGCTTGTATCACAAAATTGAGATCACCGAAGTTTTTCTGCTAGAGGTCATCGTCTTTTGTCAGTCGCAAAACGGCGCCTGGGTTAGTGCTTCCATAGCTCAGTGATTCAAGCACTGGTTATGTAAACCCGGGGTTGTAACCTTGAATTTCACTGCAGCCTTACTGAATTTTCTTGCAACTATTGCAGCAGACATCGGAAGGTGCGTTCTCTATGTTGTTAGGAATTATTTTTGAAGTAACAGCAGGAAGTTATTTTTACGCAGACCAGGCCGCATCTGTTTCAATTTAGAAGTCCACATCCGTGTTTTTCCTTCGAGAAACATGAGGATGACAAGCTTCTGATGTGAAGAATGCCTTCGTTTGGCAGGAAGAACAACATGACTCATTGGAAGCAGTAACGTGACGGTGAAACAGTGGAGGACGAATAAGTACAGGGATGCGGCTGAATGCTTCCATTCCGTATGTAGAGAAAGGAATCTGCTGGAATTCAAATTGAACAAGTAGTAGGCTTGAAGAGTACAGCTAGCCAGGCTGCCTCAAAGGTGGAGAAGTCAACAATTAGTCAACAATTATTCACGATTGGGTCAGTCCTCGAAGGACAGCCTCCTGCCTGTTTACTCCTCTGATAATGTAAACACAATCGGATTTTAAAGCTTGTAGTGAAGAAAAAAGAGGCCAAACGGGTCAATTCTACATTTCATGGAAGTTGGGCTCTCTTGAGGCCTTTGTCACTTTCAAAATATGTGTCTGTATTGTTCCCTCTATAGGTCAAAATAAGGTTCAGTTCTCCCACCGTTCATGAACAAATTTGAGGGTATCTGACATCAGTCTCATTCGCTGGTGCATTTGAGATTAAAACTTTGCAGGGAAAGTCACATTCAGATGAATACTTCAGATGTCAGGCTGTGGGCCAATTAGTGGAAACTGGAAACGAGAATATTTGGATCTTTGACGACTGGCACTGACATAATGTATTAATCTGTGCTGTAAAAGCACGGTTTCACGAACACTCTTTTTTGGTAGGAATTTCTCATCGCAGGAAAAGAAAGCTGTGCTGTTCAGAGAAGACGCAATTGCACATGCCGTCCTTCCTGGTCGACTAGTGGTTACAATGCAGCGTTTTCACCGCTGTAGTTTGGGTTCATTTCTTGGTAAGGGAATCAGGATTTATTGTTCCTGATATGGGCAACATCAAAAGTAGAGCATCTTTGACAGGAATCGCATTTCAAACGCGTTCACATGTGCCTTGCAATATTGTACAGTGGCGCAAGGTGGCTCACTGGTTATCACTGCTGCCTCACAGCGCCAGAGATCTGATTTGCCTACAACTGGGTCGACGACAAGTAAGGTACTTTACTCAGGAGAAAATGAAGAGAAAAAGAGTAAGGAATTGTTCTGTGAGGGTTAATCCCTGGAGGAAAGGTGTTCATTTGTTGCATCGAATTGTCAGTTTCTGAACTGTGGGTATTCCATGTTCCCTTATTGTGTTGCTTTAGCAAATGTTCAGACAGAGGAGAAAAGTGAGGAAAAACAGTCATGACCCAATCAGTGATTGATCCATTGTGCAACAACCAACGGATTCACTTTTGACTGAACAATCTCCATTTTCCCTACATTGGTAATGGTCGTATACAGCATTAGAGCGGATTTTCATGTGTTGTTCTGACCGCAGGATCCTTTCTTAACATGTACTATACTGGGACATAAAGAGATGATAAAAGACATGGATGGCGATGACTGGAATGAAAGACGTCAGGAAGAATGGACAGCGTTTAGTTGGAAACAGAATAATGGAAAGGAAGCCAACGACGTAGTGGGGGACAATGCCATTTGAAAAGACAAAGCGGTGTTTCATGGAATGGTGCAAAAGATGAATAGATCATGAGGCGTGACACCAGGTAAAACCGAGTTGTGTACGTATAGAAGGTTTCTAAGCGATGCGAATTTAGCGAGAATAAATAGAGGGGAAATTCCCTCATTCAGATGGATCTATTTCAAGGCCATAATACTTCAAAACCAGCGATGAATGATAAAGAGAAGTTTGGAGCTCGTAATCTTTTTTCCTTCTACAGCTATTGAACTCGAAAATGTTTACGTTTTCTCAGGAAAAAAATACTCAGAAGCTGATTCTCATATATTTGTGAAGACACGTGCAGACACACAAAGAATGAATTTCACGGGGACAGGGAATCTGGGCAGCCATCATGGGTACGCGTTCGGTGCACACTCTCTAATTGGTTAACGTTTATTGGAAAGAAACCTCATAACACCCGCAACTGAGCACGACTAAGTATAGAATGAGCGGATTGTGAGGAAAGGTTTAGCAGCTTGTTCCACATGAACTTCTATAAATTGGAAAAGAACTGAGCTCTGTGTGTTAGCTCAGCATTAAATGAAAGCCGGTTAGCTCAGTCCGCTGCATTACTGGTTTATGATATAAAGTGATGCCAACAATGTGGGAATAATTCGCGCAATATCTCAGCATACCTTCAGGATCCTGATCTCCCCACTAAGCTAATACTTTAGAAGATGACGAACATCAAAGTGAAACTATACTATCGTGAGTTGGAACTGACCTGCCGGTGTAATGCACCTTTGTTCTTTCATCTGTTGCATTGGAAAATTTGGCTGCAATCACAGAGAAGGGAGTGAGTTCATTTCCTGCTCACTCATCTCGCCCAACCATATCTAGTGATAAGACACGAAAAAATTCCTGTTTGAATTCTGTAATCTTCATAGCAGTACTTAAATACATATTTGTCATTTCTATTCCAGTTTTTCTGATAACAGGCAAAATGTCCAATGAGATAAACGTAATAATTTTTGGCTTGTTTTTATGGACTGTGCAAGTTTGCAGCAAAATTAGTAATATGAAGCGAGCTAAACCTCCTTTCCGGAATTTAACACAGCGTAGGCTCAGCGACATGAGAAACGTCATCGACTTCAAAAATCACCTCTGTATCTCTAGTGAGTAATAGATATTCACTCAGGGGGTCTTTATGGCTGGTAGTAAGTGACTGAGGTATTTCCCAAGGAGAGAACACTCCACAAAATCAGATTTTTTTGAATAAATGCTGTTTTACTCAATGTTCTTTTGCAACTTTTAAATATATATGCACACACACACACACATACATGCATGCGGACACACATTTATATATATGTGCATACCTATAGCTCGCACATTCGACGGGAACAACATTCAAATGGCCGACCATCCATTCCAAATATTCTGAATTCACACACACACACACACACACACTTATGTGTGTGTGTGTGTGTGTTTGTATGGGTTGAGCTACGAGGGGTAAACCATGGGGTACAGATCTCTGGCACAGTGTTTGTCCCTGTGATCATAAGGGTAGGGGAAAGTGGAGGAGAGCAATAGTTATTGAGGACTACATATTGAGGGGGACAGATTGCAGTTTCTGTGGGTACAGGGCAGGCTCATGATTGATGTGATACCTCCAAGTTACCAGGGTTTGTGATGTCTCGCAGCGTGTTTTCAAGGTACGTCAGGGGGAGGGGGAGCAGCCCGAGGTCATGTTACACAAACACACTAACAACATATATAATAAAAGTGATGAGGATGCATGGCAGAAACTCAGGGATCCAGGTGATATCTTAGATCGAGATCAAACAGAGTTGTTCTCTCTGATTGTTTACAAATGCCAAGTTATAGTGAGGGAAAGAATAGAGAGAGAACAGATGAACACGTGGTTGTAAGGACGGTGCAGATGATAGGGATTTTGATATCTGGATAGTTGGGGCATATTTTGGAGTCGGTTGGACCTCAACAAACAGGATGGCCTTTACCTGAACCGGAAGGGTACCAATATCCTGAGTGGATAAATTTCTCAAGCTCCTCAGGAGTGTTTAAACGAATTCAGCAGCAGAGTGCGAACCTAAATTTTAGCTGCAGTTTGCAGGACGTTTTGAGTGGTTAGGACATAAATAGATTTTCGGGTTTGCAACTGAATGTTGGCAAGGATGAAGTTGGTTTGAATTGAATCTACTTCACCGCTAGGAGCATCTGATAT
Source organism: Chiloscyllium plagiosum (assembly GCF_037043375.1). Classification (NCBI taxonomy): domain Eukaryota; kingdom Metazoa; phylum Chordata; class Chondrichthyes; order Orectolobiformes; family Hemiscylliidae; genus Chiloscyllium; species Chiloscyllium plagiosum. The sequence goes on along the minus strand of NW_028270178.1, from coordinate 71,617,100 downwards.
AACGTAGGTGTCATGGGTTGTTGACTGGGGCTTCAATATTGTGTCCATTTCAGAGAAATAATGGAGTACTGAAAGGATTGGTTGTTCCTTGCACCTCAGTTTCGTCTTTTCAGTAAGAGCAGGAAAGTCGTTACAGAGGGAGAGATGTGGCGTTTTTAGTCAAAGACAGTACTATGGTAGCAGAAAGGATATTTGGTGAGGACCCGACTCAATCTGCTGAACTAGAATATTCTGAGATTAAAATCCGGCAAGTAGAGGTCACCACCAAAATGTTCTAGAGATTTGGAGGAAAAGATTGCAAACATGATTCTGGATAGGAACGGAAGTAACAGGGTAGTTGTCGTGGGGAAGTTTAACTTTCATGTCCTTGATAAGTATGTGTGCGTCATGCAGGGAATATGAGGTTGAGACAGGGAGCAATTTTTACTCAAAAAGTTGAATTTCTTGTCAAAAGGGAGAAGGCAGTGCGTCGAAACATGAAATATGTAGGCTGAGTTAGGGCACTTGAAAATTAAAAGCTAGCAAGGAAGGGCCAAAAGAGAGAGCTACTCAGAGCGAAGAGGGGACATAAAAGAACTTTAGCTGGCAGGGTCATTTAAAACCCTGAAGCTTTCTCTTGTCATTTCAAGAATAAAAGAATATCTGGCATATGATTCGGGCCTGTCAAGAACAGCAGTAGGAAGTCGTCAACGGAGTCCGAGGATAGCAGAGGCTCTGAATGCATATTTTTCATCATATCTCAAATGAAAAAGACAATGTTGTCGAAGAGAATTTTGAGATGCAATCTGTTAGAATAAATTAAGTTGACATTCATAAATACGAGTGTTAGCAATTCTTGAAAGCCTGAAAATAGATTTGTCCTCTTGGCTTGATGGGATGTATGCTAGGATTCTCTGGGAATCGTGGGAGGAGATTGCAGAACTTTTGACTTCCAACTTTATTTCGTCAGTGTCGATGTGATTAGTGCGAGAAGAATCGAGTTCAGCAAATATTGTCTCCTTCTTCAAGAAGGGGAGCAGGGAGAACGCTGGTAATTATAGAACAGTCGTCATATTTCCTTGTAGGTGAACTTTTGGGAAAGATTATTAGAGATATGATTTATGATCACCGAAGAAGGAACAAGTTGATTCGCAACAGTCAACACGATTTTGTGAATAGCAGGTTGTGCCTCACAAACTTTATTGAGGTTTTTGAAAAGGTCAACAAACAGGTGGATGAGAGTAAAGTGGTTAACATGGTGGATATGGTTTTCACGAAGGCACGGTCGGCTGTTGCATAAAATACAGAGACATGGGATTGACGGTGATTTAGCGGTTAAGATCAGTAATTGGCTCGCTGAAAGAACACAGAGTGTGGCAGTTAATGGAAAATATTCATCCTGGAGTTCAGTTACTCATGGTGTACAACAAGGTTCCTTTTTGGGTCCACTGCTGTTTTTCACCTTTATAAATGACCTGGGTTCGGGCATGGGATGATGGATGAGTAAATTCGCAGAACACACTAAATCGATGGAGTTGTCAACAGTGCCGAATTCTGCTGCAGGTTACAGACGGACATGAATATTCTGGGCTCAGAGTTGGCATATGGAGGTTATTGTGGAAAAGTGTGAGGTGATTTACTTTGGAATGAGCAACAAGAATAAAACGTTCTGGGCTAATTGTGATATTCTTTGAAGCTTAGATGACCAGAGCGATCTCGGCGTCCATGGACATAAAACTCTGAAAGTTAACACAAACGTAGATGGATTTGTTTGCAGTGAGCACAGTGTTTTTTATTGGGAGAGGGATTTAGTTTCAGGGCCAGACGATCACTTTGCAGATCCAGACATTTGTCTGGCATGGCCAAACTTGTCGATGTGCGTGCTGTTCCGGTCGCCACGTTATAGGACGGATGTGAAAGCATTGGAAAGGTTGCAGACGAGTTTTCCTCGGATGTTGCCTTCTGTGAAGCGAAGGTCTTACGAGGAAAGGCTGAGGGACTTGAGGCTGTTTTTGATAGAGATAAGAAGTTTGAGAAGTGAATTAATAGAGACATAAAAGATGATCAGAGTTTGCCGTAAGGTGGACAGTGAAGGCATTTTCTTCAAATGGTGATGTTTGGCACAAGGGCATATCGATGTAATTTGAGGGTGATAGATGCCGAGGTAGATGGCTTTCTCAGAGAGTAGTAAGGGTCAGAACGCCTTGACTTCAACAGTCGTAGACTCACCAACCTTCAGGACAATTAAATGATCATTGGACAAACTTATGGCTTATAATGACAAAATGCTGGTCAGATGGACTTCAGATTAGTCTTACAGGTCGGTGCAACATTAGTGTCAAAAGCACTTTATTGCAATGCAATATTCCGGGTTTAAACTGTTCTTCAGCTTGAAGTTGCAATCATCTCTGGTCAGTATCAGTAAAACAAACACCTGGCGAGAATCCAATGCACAACTTTTGCAGTTCATGTGCTGCCATTCTGTCATGCAAGTACAGAAAGCTGCACCACTGGACCTGCCGTCTAATTGTGACGAACGGCTCCTGATCTTACCACTCGGCCCCTCAACCCAATTACTCTTTTTTTTCTGTGTATCTGAAATGAAACGCAGTGCAGAGGTGGTTATACTGATAATGGATAATCGATTATGAAGCATCAGCTCCAGGAAAATGTCATAGATAAATGTGGTGAAAATCGGTTTTATTGAATACTGCATACATTTACCGTGTCTTCCTGCGTTGGTCACAGGCAATGTTATGTGGCCATTGTACTGGGATTTTCCTTCTATCGGCTGCAAATCGTCAGACAATTCGATTCACTGATATTTCACCAACTTCCTTTGGCATGTACATTTGAGACATCGACCCACACTGCACACAACATCAACAATGTTCAGCATACTATGTGCACGAGAATGTGGCATGTTATTTATGCACAGTGACGATTGAATAATGTTCTGCAAGGGCAAATTAAATTCAGTTTAATTCGTAAAGTCGCAAGAATCCAGAGTAAGATTCAAATGTCAGAAATTCAAGTGCATTACCTTGGCCAGAATTCCAGCCCAGCAAAGGGAAAATCTGCCCCTGAATCCCCAGCATCCATGCAATTGCTTGCTCCATGTGTCCACTTGGAAACCTATGTGAAGGAACATTCAGCCTGAAGGGGAAATTGTGAGAATCCTCCGCTGTCTGATCTAAAACTGAAACAAGAGCTGTCTATTCCAGCCGGGAGGGAAGCGAAGTGGAGATGAGACCAAAATATTATTTGGCGTTTAATTCATATTGTCCTCATTGTGATTATTTAAAAACCTTGGCCAGAAATGGCACAGACACAAAGGAGCAGAAGGAGGCCATTCTTAACACCGATCCTGTCCTGCCACGTAATTTGATATCATCATGGCTCACACAACAATTTTATGTCTTTTTCCAGCCCACCCACAACATCGTACTGGCTAACAGGTATTTATCGATCTCTATCATAAATAGACATCGATAATGTAAATCTGTGGGAGGAAAATGTTCCGTTTCGAGACAGTTAGGTTTATGCACGAATATTACTGGTTTTGCAGATGAGCAGCCGAGTCTGCTCTGACCACTTTGCAAAACATAAATTAAAACACGACCCTGATGGGATTCGAACCCATAACCTTTGAATAGCAACCGGAATAGAAATGTAGAAGTCCAACGCGCTTTCCATTGCGCCACAGAGCCACGCCTTCTGTTACCTTTAAGCACACAAGTTTGCCTTTGACGCATTGCATTCAGGACACCCATCTCGCGCCTGTCTGACCTCGTCACACTTTCTGGTACCTGGTCCTTATCCACTAGTGCTCTGGCTCATCAAGTGTTCGGCTACAGACTGCTGAAACGTTCTCATGACACTTACCTTTACCACATGTTCAGATAATGATTTCCAGATAATCAATACTCTACAGGTGAAAGTATTCTTCCTAAATCTCCTCCTTGTCTCCTGTCTTTCATTTATGTTACTCTGTTCATTCCCAATACAGGCTAATCCCTGTCACACATATCTATCCTCTTCATAAAATGAGCACGTTAATCGGTTTCTTATTCAGCCTTCTCTGCGCTTAGAGTAACATCCCCAGCCTAGCTCGCGTACCTTCACAATGGGAGTGGTCATACCCTTGCCATTCTTTTCACCTCCTGTGAAATTCTCCTCCTGCATTCAGACGCTTCCAGTATCTGGCGATGACAAGAGAAAAACAAAGTTCTCAGAAGAAAAGCCAAAAGGTCTGAACAAAATCAGCAGCTCTTGTCTATCTCTGATGAGGAAGGAAAGTTAACGCTTCGAGTCCAATGATCCGTCTTCAGAACTAATGGGAAGGGAGGGTGGGTGAAGAATGTGTAAGACGGCGGACGGTTTCTAAAATGATTGAACTTGATGTTGGGTCCTAAAGTTTTCATGGTCTGTCGGTAGAAAATGAGTTGCGTGTCTTCCAGCTTGTGTTGTGTCTTGAAGGAGCACTGCAGCAGACCAGAGACTGAAATGATGGCCTGGGAACACAGTGTCTAGATTTGAGTGGTGCTGGAAAAGCACAACAGTTCAGGCAGCATCCGAGGAGCAGTGAAATCGACGTTTTGGGCAACAGCCCTTCATCAGGAATACAAGCAGAGAGACTGAAGGGTGTGAACACAGTGTAATGTTGAAGTTACGGAGACTGGAAGATCGGGATAGTTTTTGTTGATTCTGGACAGAACGTAAGTGATCTCAGCTTTGTCACCGACTTTATTTTCCTCTCTCCATTGGAGAGAGATCACATTCTGAGCAGGAAACACAGTTGCCTCGATTAACTGAAGTGCAGAGAAATCTCTGGAACATGCGACCGGGAGCTTCCAGAGTGAGGAGAGATATCTGAAACCAGCAGGAAATGAAACTGACAACATCGAACGTTACAATGCAGTAAAGGCACTTCGACCCTCGCTGTTGCCGCAACCTGTAAAATAATGTAATGTCCATTGTAATGGTAAATTAACATTTATTTTAAATCCAATAAAATCACACGGAAACAAATAAGTAATTATTTGACTTTGCAGAGGCATGTGTTGCAGACAGACAGAAAAAAATGTAAAGTTAAACCGAAATAATAGCAGACATACAAGGCCAGTAAACTACCATACCAGGGACAAACAATCAAGGAATGAGAAAAAAAAATCCTTTTGATGTGGAAGACACCTTTCCTCACGTACCATTGGCGAAGGCATCCAGCGAGAGGTGGCAGGATTTGAGACAATGCATACTGCAGGCACAAAAAAACGAAAGATTGTGTTTTCAGCGACGATGTGCGTACCTGATTCAATGCACACGTAAGGACAGATATGAAGAAACTAAATTGGCTAACTCAGGCAGATAGAGCAGTCCAGGTAACCCCCGCCAAGAGGGTAGCCTGGCGATTAGGTATGGTAGATGTCTCGGACCCAAGATTAAGAAGGGTCCCTACTGAGTGCAGGGCAAAAGGCAAACGTGATGTGGGGTTCATAGGAAGCTGTGAACCCATAAGAATAGCCCGGAAGTCTGAGTATTGCCCATGCAGAGCACGAGACCCGTTAAAGCACGAGGCTGCCAAAGGATACTACTTTGCATGCCTCCTGAAAGCTTGAGTGATAATTCCCTGTGGATAATCACCAGTGAGAGCCCCCATTTTTCTGGTCAAAAAGGAAAACATTCCAGGTGAATCGGGGAAACGGAGCTTTGTTCAAGACCTGCAGGTAGTCAATTATGCTGTTGTTCCGCCCGCCCCAAATGTTCCTAATCCTTGTACTATATGAGTTCGAATTCCACCTGACAGTAAATGGTTCTCTGCTATGAATTTATCAAATGTCTTCTTTAGTGTACCGGTACACCCAGAAAGTCAATTCTGGTTCACTTTTCCACTCAAAGGCAAATCATATACATTCAAGCGACTTTGTCAAGATGACTGTGAGTCCCCCACCATAATTAATGAGGCTCGATGCTGGAGTCTGGGGATTTTTATTTTAACCCCTGGGTCAGCGCTTCTGCAGTATGTAGACGAATGCTTAATAGCAGCACCAATAGAGGAACAATGTGAGAAAGATACGCTTGTGTCGCTCTGCCATCTCGCCAGGAATGGGCATAAAGCTTGTTTCGCAAATCTACAATTTGTGCAACAACAGGTGAAGTTCTTTGGTCATTTCTTGTCTGAACAAGGGAAGGGCATTGGTCAAGACAAAGTTCAAACAATCCAGCAAATTCCAAAGCCTCACACGAAGTAACAATTGCTATTCTTTTTGGTCTTGCACTCCTACTGTCGATTTTTTATCCCACATTACACAACCCTTGAGGCGCCCCTAAATGAAATTTCCAATGGCTTAGAGTTTCAGAACCAGAGACCGTTGCAGTTGAATTAAACAGGCGCTCCAAACCACACCTACACTGGGGGTCCGAATCCAAACAAGCCTTTTGTACAAACGGTAGATGCATGACATCTGAGCTGATGCAGGAGAATGTGGGAAAATTGAGGCAGGTAGCTTACATTTTGGCTAAACCTAGACCCCGTAGCGACAGGATTGCCTATATGCCTGCAAGCCGTGTTTGCAGCTTAAAAAGTTTGTTGTAGCGTCCAGGGACACAGTCGGCTTTGGAGAATTAACCCTCCTGGTCCCACATGCATCCTTACTGTTTTCCGAGCAAAACACAGCACACATGTCTGCAGCACGTTGGCTCAGAAACAATACTGTACTATTGGAGATGTCTAACATTACAATAACGAGATGTAACGTCCGTAATGCTGCTGGCCTTCTCGCCACAACAGGAGACAGAGACCCACATGACTGTGTCGCTGTAACTCACCAAGACCAGGCGTGCAGGATTCACAAACTCAGAATCAGGATATTGCGTTTATTGGTGAATGGGTCCGCATTCAGGGGCAAACGGACAGGCCAGAATTGTGTTTGGTATGCTGTAGTAACTACCCACGAGATAGTCAAAGCGGAATCACTCCCTTGTCATCTGTCAGCTCAAACAGCAAAGCTGATTGCCTTGACTGAGGCATGTCAATTGGCTGAGTGAATGATAGTGAATATTTACAAAGACAGCAGATATGCATTCGGGGTTGTACATAATTGTGGAACTCTGTGGAAACACAGGGGCTTCTTGACCTACACTGGAAAGCCCAAAATACACCGTGGTCTGACTTCTGACCTCCGAGAAGCGGTCCTACCGCCTAAATCATTCGTTGTCTGTAAATGTGAAGCCCACACGAAAAAGTACCTTTCTCAAGGCAATGCGAATGCAAAGTCACCGGGAAGGACAGCAGCCCAGCAGCCGCCAAGTGGTCAGTTGTCATGTGTATGTCAATTATTTGTAATCTAAAGCAGACTTATGGGAGGTCGAGTCGCAGGCCACGCCGAAGGACAAGCGTGAATGGACAATGGCAGGGTGCAGAATGAGGGAATGGGTGTGGTGTGGCCCCATTGGTAAACCCTGTCAACGCGATCATTATTCCCATTCCATGCCAATTAACACACAGTGAGGATCATGAGTCAAAAGGGGGGATGTAGCGAATAAAGTGGTATGATTTGATCTTGATATTTACTTTGGTTTCCGTGGTCGAATCTGTAAGTCCTCTTCGGACATTGTGCAAAATAATTTTCCAAAGGTCATCTTAGTCAGTCCGGGACTGAGGTTCAGAAAAGAACAAATGTTTCTGTGTTTTTTTTGGAGCTGGCTGTGTTTACATTCTCCTCACCTCAAATTTATAAGGACTTATAAACTTCATTTCTGTCAGTCCAGGTGAGACACTTTGTGATGCGGGTAGTTTCATTGGCAAAGAAAATACATTTATCCCCATGAAGCTTCCTTTCATCCTCTGTCTGCCCATTCATTCAATTTGATCACTGCTGTTCTGATAAATTTCACCTCTGCTGTCCTGTTGTTCTTCCGTAATTCGAGGGAACGTCGAACCGAATCCCAAAATCATATTAATGTTCGGTTGTTCATGTTACATTAATGACCAGACCAGAACAAGCTAGCAGGAAATTGAATAACACAAAAAATATTTTTAAAATTCCTTCCATAAAATTAACCGACTGCAAAGTCAGAATATGAGAAATGTCAGAGTGCACTGATATTTAGCCCATTTCACAATGCACAGATACACCTAGACGAGTTCAGTCTTTGCGAAATGTTTATTTATAATTGTCACAATTCCCTGGGGCAGATCCTCCCTCAATCCACAAAAATGTATGCTGTCAAAAACTATTTCATTTCAGATTAAAATGGCTCAAGATACTTTCCATCAACCCAAAGGTTACTGCGCCATGTCAAGTGAAGTGTATCCAGATAAGGTTAGAACTCCCAGCCTTTTCTCCCACAGCTCTCTATTCCAGTTGCTCCAGCCTAGTTTGGAGCTCCCATCTTGGGCGTTTCACGCGCCTCTCTGCCTTCATAGAAGAACTGCATGCTCACGGACTTGGTCACTGGCAGAAAGAGTAAAAATTCACGCGTTCATTCTGCTCTCAAATTCCGATCGGATCTTCGCCACTGCGCCGCTAAATTTCTGTGATTCCAGACCTGGAAGCCAGTGTGATTGAAGTGGGCAACCGTAGTTACAACCTTATCTCGAGGCACTGGTAAAGTAACGATGAGAAACTTCGTTGTTATTTAAACCAACATTTCAACAATTTGTTTGCTAAGCCTGTACATTTCATCTTTTCTCGAAATCTATCGAAATCAGTCTTCAACATTCTCAATGGTGGATTCTCCACAGCCACTGAGGACATCGAAGATGACGATACAACCCAATCTCAGTAGGTTATCCTCTTGTGCATGTGGTGCTGTTCCTCGCCAATCTTAGCCATTGCATTTATTGCTTTTACTGTTGGTTATTTTTTCACGTGATCGTATAGTGGCTCATCCTCTGCATTGTGGCCGAAGCAACCTCCATTCAAATCCGAGTATCAGGAATGCGCATTTGTTCCATGTTACTCCACATAACCCTTGCAAAACAAACGCAGAAAGGAAGAAATCAATTTTTAAGGTTAAATTCTCTCGAAGGTGATGATTTTCTTGCTTCAAACTTTATCTGCACCTAATCTCGGAGACATCTCTCCCTTTCTCGATCACTATTTTTCCATTCTATCCTTCCTCACATGCCACTGGGGCATTGCACAAAGTAACATTCACTTTCACATTGACACCGTTAAGTTAGTGCTGCAGCTGTCACTCTTGTTAGGTGAACTTGCACCAATACCACCATGAGGAGCTTTAAGCAATCAGATAATGTGGTTGGGTTATCAATCCTCATGTAAAGTGTTTGATTTGCATCGACCAGATATCATTGGAGCACTGGGTTCATGAAAAGGACGCAGAACAGTATCGAGGAAAAGAGACTTTATTGGAAAAGACCAACGTTTGCGAATTCCCCACATTTATTTCTAGTCTTTATTCGTCTCTCGTTAGAGTGTTACGTATAATTCTGCAATTCACATAAAAGAAGCGATATGACAGCTGTGGAAATGGTGCAGAAGTGATTTGCCAATATATTGTCTGGATTGAAGAACTTCATCTATGAAAGAGTTTCGACAGACTGGCTTTGCTTTTGTGAGAGCAGGAGAGATTGAGAGGAGACAGTATTGAGATGTAGGAAATAATGAGGGGCATGGATTGGGTACACTTAACGAAAGATTTCGCGATGATGGATGGATCAATTAATCATAGATTTAAGATAAGAGTCATAAACGTTCGAGTAGCTTTACATAAAAAAATCTTTATCAGCTTGCGAGTCATTGGAATCTGGACATCATTGTCCCTATGAGTCAGAGCGGCAGAAATTCTAATAATCTTCAGAGATACTTAACTGTGAATTTGTAATGCTTAAGGCATACAACGTTAAATGATGGAAAATGGGATGAGGATAATCAAGCAGGTGTTATTGACAAGGGCATGCACAAGTAGCTTGCAGCCTCAGTTAGCTCTGACATTCACCGGGTGGCGTTTGGTGACCTCAGTTGTCACGTGGGATGCCAGTGTTCATTTTCCCGCTGGGGCGGCTCTGACTGTTTCAAGGTTTGTGTAAAAATCTGTTGTTCAGGTGAAGGATGCAGATGGTGTGGGGAAGTTCGATGGTTTTGGGAAGTTGGTTTGCGGCCGTTTCCTCCCCTTTCTCGGTGATATCTTCAAGGCAGATGAAACTCATGTGAAGCTCTGCTGTCCTGCAGCGTTTCGAATTGATTTGATTTATTTCCCACTGCATTCAATTGCTGTTTCTTGTCGTTACTTTGCATGTCCCAATATGTTGAGTCCAGATCAAGTTGTTTTTTAATGGAGTCATTGGATGAGTCTCGTCATTCTAGAAATTCTCTGGCTTCACTCTGTTTAGCTGGCCCCAATGTATTTATGTTGTCACAGTCGAATTTGTTGTCCTCGTCATCGCTGTGCATTGCTACTTGGAACAGCTGGTTGTGTTGTTTAGTGGATCTTCCAGAAATATTTTGCAACAATAGATATTCCCGCAGATTCATTGTCAAAACCAACGCCAGGAGGACATGCCATTACCCAACAAACCAAGCTCTCTACATTATAGGTAAAAGTATGTCACGGCACGTACAGCCAGACTCCTCTGACCACTCGGAGTTATGAGACAGCATAAACCGAAAGACATATTTGACAACAATTCACCAAAAAATGGACCAAATACCCATCATAGGCAAGACAAATTTGGAAAAAAAATATTGCATGTCGTGACTGCAGGAAACATTATACAGGACAGACAACTCACGATACGCATTCTTGAAGATCAACTTGACATGAAACACCACTGCCAGGTGTCCGCAGTAAGTTGACTCATGACACTGAGTGTCGCTGATTCCGTGGCTGGAACCTCGCAATGTGTGACAGTCTGCAAAAATATCGAGGTGCTGGTGACATTTGATCAGAGATTACCGAGATTCAGGAGAAACTAATGTTGATTTCTTTCGGGTCGTGATGAAGAACAACCAGGGAAATAAGTCACCAGCGGGTACAGTTTACAAGGGCACTCATAGGAAGCAAAATGCGGAATAAAACGTACAAAATGACGAAGACAGATGAAGGATGAGAGTAATCATGGGTAATCAGACTTCCACTCCGCAGCTCCCCTAATTCCCACACCCAGTCCCATTGTAAACAAATGTTAGAGAACCATAAACATTAACGTCGTCCATTGGAACGATCCAAGTCTTTTCTAAATTTTCGATTCGGCTATTAGTTTCAGTTATTATTTTTCTTTCCTGGGAAATCAATCATTGTTATCAATCGTAAAGGGAGCCATCCTTTTTGTCATGGAAATAATATGATACTAAACTTTGTTTGTGGCGTGTATTAGACTCCACTGTGTCACACGTTTCTTCTACTTTCTCTCGATTTTAATGGTACTCTGTTTTTTGAATCTTCCGACCAACGTGCATGACCTCATAATCCGGACATATAACTGCATCTGACAAGTTTTTGCCCACTCACCCAATCTATCTATATGCCTATTCATATTGCCACGATCTCATCGTAACATGCTCTCCCACGCGTGTGTATTGTCAGCAAATTTGGACACATTTCACACTGCCCCTTTCTCCATGCTATTAACAGAGAGATAATTGAATCCTTGAATATATCCAGTCTTGAAAGGCCTCTGCTGAAAATGTTTCTACATACTTGCTACCCTCTGAAAGTGAGAACATCCTCCTCATTTATTTCTTATGTGGCTAACCCCTTCCCCTGAGATTGGGATCTCCGGTCCTTCACTATTCTGGATATAAAGTAGAACAGAACAAACTTTTAAAGTAAAACACAATCTCACTGCTGTCTCCAATGCAAGTTCTGAGTTTTCTTTTTTAACCTGTGTTTGAACAAACTGCCCTGATTGGCACATTATTACTGACAATGACACATCTGCTTCACAGGTGCTTCAGTGCCTGTGATTGGAGTGGAGCTGAAAGGCGCGATAAAAGTGCATCTATTTTCACTCGACCATTGCTATATTATTAATCTCTCTGCTCATGAAAATGGATATTTTATATGCATTCAATCTCCCATCAATACCGAGCATGTTTCACTCACAGTTGATTTTAAATGATTTCTTGTTGGATGAGTTATCTCTGGAACTCCAGAAAAACCGTCTCAACAACTCGATATGTTCTCAGGTCTGCTTATTTCTTGACATACAGGAATCTTGCTCCAAGGAAAACATTTCCAGAGACGTGAATCTCTCCACAAAAGGAGGTTTATTTATCTCTCTACATGGTGCAAATCAGAGGATTGTGAAAAGAATCTGGGAAAATGTTGCCAATTGTCAAGTGGGAAACCTTTCAACAAGCAAAACAGAAATCCCAGCATCGAGCTTTGTGAATCTTTAGATATTCCTTGGGGCGCGGATTCAGTGGAAAATGAGGGGTGAACTGGCCGGCTGGGCAGAGACAGTTTAGAAATCTTTCTGTTCTTTCGGAGGCCGGTATTTTGACCCTGGTGTACTCCGAACTTGAATTGATCTGTGACATTGAAGGATTCTGTTCCTGCACGTCAGGAAGTCAAATCTCATCTCAGCTCCGGGGCAATTAGAAAATGCGGGAACAGATAGGACACTGAAAGGCTGGAAATGAGGCGATCTCTGTAGGAGGATAACTGATTTCCGGTGTCATGCATGTGACTGTAAAGGGTGGGATCAGACTATTCCCATGTCTTCACCGTGAATTGCGCAGGATTTATTTCAGAAACGACATACTAATTAAAGATGATTGTCAATATGGGAGGAGCAGGCTGCAGTTTGCATTCGGGGATCGTTGAAGCCATTGGCTCAACAGTCTCTGTGGCGATGTTAGTCAGTGCGTTTGGCTCTTCACTGACAGGTTGCTGTTCTCCCACGACCCAGGAACAGAGCGACAGCTGTTCTCACACAATCTGTTGTTTTCTTTGTCCGCACAGTTCCGGGATTTTACCGAGTTCAGAACAGAAACCGTTGTCTCTGTTTATCTCTCCCCAGATGCTGCCAGATCTGTTTAGTTTCTCCTGCAATCTCTCCCTTTCTTTTTAACTGAATGACCATTTCAACCATCGAGATTGTTTACACAGTCCAAACATGTCCTGACATTTAACCCTATCGAAACTGTGGTGATTGAATTCAAACAAATAAACTTGAAACAAGTTTAGTAGCGCGCTTCTGCAGTTGTGGCCAAGTGGTTGACGCGATGGGCGTTAATACCACTGTGGATTCCTCATTGCAGTTAAGCATTTTCTAACTGTAATTGAGAGCCGAGAGTGAACTTGAAGAGTGCTTGTTCTCTGCTTTCTTGTTTCAAATTCAAATCGCACGATGAGGTGAAATGCGTATAACTCAGGCAAGGAACGTTAGTAATCTGCAACCAACCGCCTGTCAGGATGGAAAAGGCAGAAAACTTCAAAGCAGGTAAGATCCATTTAGTTGTACACTTCCATTACTGAATACGTTTGCCCCTCTGTCAAAAGTGACGCCAAATGAGATAAGAACCGTTCAGGGAATTGTGTTGGACTGTTGCAGACTTAGTGGGCCAAAGGGCATTTTTGTGCTAGAGACTTCCATGGCCACCTGCGAGGTGGTCAGTTTGTGAAGTAAAAGGACATCCTTTGCAAAATGTTCCTCGGCAAGGAAGAGGTCGAATCTTCTCTCCCCGATAGTTCTGTCAGTCATGGTATTCATTGGCACATTTCAATTGGTAATAACTATTACGGTGCATATTTGTGGAATCAGTCTATCTGATAATCAGGACGATGAGACCGTGATGTCTCATTAACCAGCTGAAAGCAAGCCCTTGCAGCTTACATTCCCTGGCTCTGCTTTTGAGATAAAGATTACTTTCTCGATGTGCCTGTGTTTATATCAAACAGCTCATTGACATCGGGACGTTCAGGGGAAAGTGGAGGTGTGACAGAGGCAGAAATAGAACAAGATGAAACGTGAAAGTGTTAGATTTTGCCGTGGGTCCGTTGTTTTTTGTGAGGAATATCTGCTGGGTGCTATGCTGTCAGGTCCCAGGAGGCAGACGGCTTGTTTTGGTGGGATTTGTTTTTTGAAAGTTACACATGAGAAGCGTGTTCGATTATTTCAGCTCAGTATCCATTTCATATCGCGGCTCACCGCAACGGTGCACATTTTCTGGCGAAGTGCCTTGCATTCCACTTAAAGCCGCCTTTCTCTGGAGAAACTTACAGACGTAAAGCACATGGAGTGGGGGAGAATCCTGAGGACACTGTCACTGTCGGGGAATGTGCCTGTGTAACTGCCTCTGTATGTGAACATGAGAATACGCTCCTCAAAGGGGTTACAACAGTCTGACCAGGTCAACCTTCAGTACTATTGTTATGTCATTTAAGATCACAGGGAGAATGCAACTGCAGCAAACCGGGACGAGAATAGATGTATGCCTGATATCGTGCGCTTCAAGATGGACGAATGACCCTTATCCACTCCTTTCCCACACGCTTTTTAAACTCGAGGCCAGAGAGAAACTGACCTGACGAGAAAATCGCTTCACAACCTTCTACTACCAATTTTGCAAATTTATTTAAATGTAAAAGAAATGAATGTGCGCTCAGCCAATGGGACACCTTTGGTAACAGTCCTTCAGTCTGAAAACTACCCTGCACCACCATTCTCAGCATACTGCTGTTAAACTAATTTTATATCTAAGTGGAAAACTTACATTTAACTCCATGCGATCTAACTTTATGAATTAGTCAACCATGTGGAACCGTGTAAAATATTTTATTAAAGTCCAAGTGAGCAAAGTCTGTTACTTTTTCCTCATTGATCTTCTTGGTTACGTGCTCAAAAAACTCAATCAATTCTGTGCAAAACCATGCCGATTATCCCGATTCATTCCTTGTATCTAAACATTCATATAAATCCTATCATTTAGAATTGCACCAAACAACTTATCCACGACCATAACCAGACACAATCATCTATCGCTCCCAGGCTTCTCCGTGAATTCCTTTCTAAACAAAGGCACAATAGCCATCCCCTGGTCATTCGGCGCCCCACTCGTCATAATAGATGATAAAAATATTTCTACTAAAGTTCCAAAGGTTTCTTTCCCGAACTTCCCACAAGTTTCCAGGATACAGGAGATCAGATCCCAGAGAAATATCCAACTTTATATTTTCCAGGTCCTCCAGCCCTTCCCCGTTTCAATGTGAAGGACTTTCAAAACATTAATATTTAATTGTACCCGTTATGTCGTTCTCCATGGTGTAAACTGACGCGAAGTGAACATTATATGTCTCTCCATCTGCTGAGATTCAAGACAAAGGTGAGCTCTTTCATCTTAAAGTCCTATTTGGTCTCAAGTTCTTAATTATTGTAGATTCTCTTTAGACTATACTTAGCTTTATGTTCTGCTGATATCTCATATCCTCGATAGACCTTTATAATATCCTCCTTAAGAATGCCCCTCCACTCCTTCTATCGTTCAAAAGATTCACTTGAAACCATGTGTTTATATGGAAGCTGTCCCCTTTTTTAAAAAAAAAGTCTTATGGCAAGGCGTAAATCTCAGCAATCAACATTGTTCTGACGGAATACCTACAATGTGGAACCCGGCCATTCGGACCAAGAAGCCCACACTAATCCTGCGAAGGGAATCACACCCAAACTCACACCTCTACTCAATTCCTGTAACTCTGCATTTCCCATGACCAAAGAACGTCAGCCGCACATCTTTCGTCTGGGGAGGAATGTGCAAACTCCAAATACACAGTCATCCAAAGTAGATATCGAACCAACATCGCTGAGGGCGCAAGACATGGGTATTCGCCACTGAGTCAGCCATTATAAACCTCCGATCCACCACTCAAAACATATCATCACTTCGATTTGGGGTCCAGACCTGCTCCGAATGTTCCAAATGTATCTGTCCAGAGCCTCCTATTGACTTAGGTGTAAACCTCTGCCCGTGCTTTCCTATTCGCTTGAACTGAACACCTGCATTGTATTTGCGTTCCAAAATACCAACTGAAACTGCATGTGAAACATAAGAGAAAATTGAACTTTGAATTCTTTCTGCTTTCATAAAATTGTTTGTGCCTCTACTCTTACCACCAAACATATGACCGCACACTTTTCCACAAAGTACCACAACTGCAACTATTTTTTCAAAGCACTCAGTTTGTTCAAGTCATTCTGCTGCATGCCCGCTTCAACAATAAGATCTGCCCTTACGCCGATCATTGTGTCTTCTTCAAATGGAGCAACAACACCCTCAATTCCTTTGAATGGATCCTTCATACATAATGTGAATAGATGTGTTGCCAACACTGACTCCTGCTGAACTCCACTAGTCACGGGCTGTCATCCTAGAGAAGACCACTTTACCCAACTGTCTGCCTTCTGCCTATCAGCAAAACCTCAATCCATGTCCTCTTCTTTAGCAGTTTGCCGTACTGCACCTTGACATATACCTGGGGAAATTCAAGCTTGGAACCTCCACCGGCTTGACTTCGTCTAACTTGCTCATTACCTACTCAAAGCATTTAACACAAAGCTGATTTATTTGATTGTTATCGAGAATATTCCAACTTTGATTCCAGGCCTGAATGTGAAGACCAACAATGTTCAATTGCTGTTGCGATATGAAAACACTACGCTGCCTTAGTACGGTCGATGAGTGAGTGAATTCCTTCCCTCAGTGGGATCCTCTATTCTCTCAACAGGGTCGATGAGT
Organism: Chiloscyllium plagiosum; assembly: GCF_037043375.1. Lineage (NCBI taxonomy): Eukaryota > Metazoa > Chordata > Chondrichthyes > Orectolobiformes > Hemiscylliidae > Chiloscyllium > Chiloscyllium plagiosum. Next base: position 71,600,418 of record NW_028270178.1, on the reverse strand, counting down.
GACCTAACTGGTTTGCTCACATGGAGCAGGTAAATGCTTGCGGCCAACTGCAAACCAGATGGTGGACTGAGAGTTGAGATGATCGCTTAAACCTATTCCTAGAATAGGTTCCTTGAAACTTCTCTCACAATTCGAAAATATCGATGGGAAATCAGTTCTACAGAGACTAGAGAGCACATCCCACAGGCTACATATTTGATAGGTCTCTCCACAATGTGATGACGTTCATGATGAACTGTCCCCAGGAACGTTAATAATGAGTAATGTCTTTATTCAGTGTGAACACGTTGAACACACGCAAGTATTCAGCATCTTCTGCAGCACTTCCCACAGTCATGGCATTTAGAAAGTCCTGTTAACATGGCAAGAAAGGTGATGAGTCATCCGGTCGCTCGGACTTTGCAGCACGGTCCCACAGATTTGGAATTGGAAAGGTCTCTATTCCGGGTGAGCACGTGGGTCAGACGTCAGGTCTCTATATATCTTAATGGACTCTTATTTATGTGGGCATATTTCTCAGAGATGAAACACATAGAGGTTTGATAACATTTTCCAAAGTCCGGAGAGAGAAAAGGTTTCTCATTAGTATGAGCGTCGTGTTCGGTTCTCCAATCGCTGGACGTTTTAAAGCATTTTCCGCAGTTCAGACACTGAAATCCTTTCTCATCATTTTGAACTAGCAGGTGTCGCAGCAGGTCACTGACAGAATGAATCCCTTCCCACACTCTGAGCAGGTGAATGGCTTGTTCCTGGTATCATTGTGTCCATGGGAATTCAGCTCAGACAGGAAAATGAATCCCTACATTTCCACAGTCATTCCTCACTATGACTGCAATTGAGGTGTGTAAGTCTGATGATAGATAAAAACCTGGTCCACACGCACAATAAGTGAACGACTTATCTCACACTATTACCAGAGCTTTTTCCTTTCATGTTCAAAATCTGATCAAGTTGTATTTGGGATAGAATTCGTGGCTTCATCAGATTATGGTGGAGAGGTTGACTTCTAAATCTTCCCCTTCTAATATCTGCAAAATTGATGTGATCCCAAAATGAGAGTGTGAAACCGTCTTTCAAAAGACTCTAGAATCTGTCTGAAGATATGGTTTGAAGGTCAGGGATTTTCGACACTAAGAATTTGACTAGAATTTTGTCAGAATCTTTCATGCACACAACGTCCACCACAGAGAACGAGCAGGTCAGCAGGTGGATATGAACACGATTGCCTCCGTGTTCCCTCCAGGTCAAACACTGTCCTGACATGCCTAACACACAGTCCTGATGGAGAAGACATTTCTTACAATTCAATCATTGCAAAACTGAAACCTCTGACTTCAGTCCCTAGCTCAAAATCCACTACCTCTCGACTGAGTCGAAAGTGTGATGCTGGAAAAGCGCAGCAGGGCAGGCAGCAACAAATGAGCAGGACAATCGATATTTTGGACACGAGACTTCATCAGGAAAGAGGCTTGTGAACCGAGGCGGTACAGATAAAAATGGAAGCGGGTGGGGTGGGACAAGGTAACGGAGAGTGTGATAGATTAACAGAGGTGGGGATAATGATGAAAGGTCGCAGCGCAGGCTGGAGCAGATAGGTGGGATGGAAGATGTACAGATAGGACAGTTCATGAGAGCGGTGGAGGCCCTGGACCTGAATGAACTTGGCTGTGTGGGAGGGAGAGTTGACTGTTTAGCAAGAGGCCAGTGGTGTTGTTTGGTGCGGGTGTCCCGGAGATGTTTTCCGAAGCGGTCTGTAATTAGGCATCCAATTTCCACAATGTCGAGGAGACAGCAAAGGGAGCAATTGTTACAGTAAATGACATGCGTGGAAATGCAGGTAAAACTCTGATGGACATGGATGGGTCTTTTGGGCCTTTGACAGAGTTGAGGACGGATGTGTGGGCGGATGTTTTGCAAATCCCGTGTAGGAATGAGAAGGTGCTGGGAGGGGAGGGTGGTTTTGTGGTAGCGTGCACTTTGTAAGGGAGTGGAAAAGGGAATGATCTTTATAGAAAATGGATAGGGGTGGGGAGGGAAGCACATCTTAATTGTTGGGGTTCATTTGCAGCTGACGGAAACACCGGAGGATGACATGATGTCTACAGAGGCTGCTAGATTTTAAAGTGTTGAAGAAGGAAGTTCTGTCCTCGTCATATTTGGAGGGATGGGTTTTGGGAGTGGGGTTGAGGGAAGTGGATGAGATGAGCTGGAAGGCATCATCGACGACGTGACAGGAGAAAATGCCACGCCATTGATTCAAATTTCTGCCTGGCATTGGTTTGAGTCTGAACAGACACGTCATTACCATGGTGACATCCTTCAACTCGTGATGTGTTTTTAACCACATATCCCCATCATCACCATGTCAGCCGACTTGCACCTCATTAACATCATTAACTCTTCCACGTCTGTGCGCTTCTGCAGCTCAAACACTAAACCATTCGTTTGGACGACACGGTCATAATACACTTCGATCCGTTCTTTCAAATTCCCTCCCTGCTCTGGTGCTAGTGGAGCAATGGATAGAGAGAGAGAGAGGAGTTGAGCACGTGGCTACACGGATGGTGCAGGACGGAGGGTTTTGGATTCTTGGATAATTGCGGCTCTTTCTGGGTCAGTGGGACCTATACAAGCAGGATGATCTTCATCTGAACCAGAGGGGTACCAATATCTTTGGGTGGGGGCGGGAAATTCGCTAAGGCTTTTGGGGTGGGTTTAAACTAATCCAGCAGGGGGATGTGAACCAAACTTGCAGTTCAAGTATAGAAATTTTTGAGAGTAGGGAGGTCCAGAATCAAGCTTCAGGCGCGCAAGATGGCACCAGCAAGCAAGAATTTGGTTTGGAGTGTGTCTGCTTCAATGACAGGAGCATCCAGAATAAGGTGGACGAACTTGCAGCGTGCATTGGTACCTGGGAATTCGATATTGTGGCCATTTCGTAGACATGAACAGAGCAGGGACAGGAATGGTTGTTGCAGATTCCAGGATTACAATATGAACAGAGAAGAAGATAAAAGAGGGAGACGTGTGGCTGTGTTGGTCAAGGACAGCATTACAGTTACAGAAAGGATGTTTGGGTCTCGTCAACTGACGTAATATGGGCTGAAGTTAGAAACAGGAAAGGAGAGGTCACCCTATTGGGAGTTTTCTACAGGCCTCCGAATAGTTCCAGAGATGTAGACGAAAGGATAGCAAATATGATTTTCGATAGGAGTGAGGGAGAGAGGGTAGTTGTCATGGGGGACTACAACTTTCCAAATATTGGCAGAAAACACTATAGTTCGATTACTATAGATGGGTCAGTTTTTGTCCACTGTGTGCATGAGGGATTCCTGACACAGTATGTGGACAGGCCAACAAGGGGCGTGGTCACATTAGATTTGGTAATGGGTAATGAGCCCGGCCAAGTGTTAGACTGGGAAGTAGGTGAGCACTTTGGTGATAGAGATCACCGTTCTGTTGAGTTTACTATTGTGATAGATATAGATAGGTGTATACCACTGGGCAAGAGTTACAGCTGGGGGAACGTCATTTATGATGCGATTAGGCAGGATTTAGGAAGCATAGGATGCAGAAGGAAACTGCAGTGTCGGCACATTAGAAATGTGGAGCTAATTCAAGGAAATGCTACTGTGTGTCCTTGATAAGTATGAATCTGTCAGGCAGGGAGAAAGCTGTCGAGCGCGGGAGCCGTGGTTTACAAAGGAAGTAGATTATCTGGTCAAGAGGAAGAAGAAGGCTTATGTTAGGATGAGATGCGAAGGCTCATTTAGGGCGATTAATGGTTACAAGATAGCCAGGAAAGACCTAAAGAGAGAGCTCAGATGAGCCAGGAGGCGACGTGGGAATTTGTTGGCCGATAGGATCAGGGTTAAACCGAAGGCTTTCGATATGTACTTAAGGAATAAAAGAATGAAGAGAGAAAGATTAGGGCCAATCAGGGACATTAGTGGGAAGTTGTGTGCAGAGTCAGTGGAGATAAGGGAAGCATCAACTGAATACTTTTCAACACTATTCAGTCTAGAAAACGGCAATTTTGTCGAGGCGAATACTTAGATACAGGCAACTGGACGAGGTGTGATTGAGGATCACAAGGAGGAGGTATTAGAAATCCTGAAAAGTGTGAAAGTAGATATGTCCCCTGGGCAGAATTGGATTTATCCTAGGATCCTTTGGGAAGCCATTGGGGTGATTGCCGAGCCTTTGGCATTGATCTTTAAATCGTCATTGTCTACACGAATAGTGCCAGAAGACTGGAGGATAGCAAATGTGGTTCCCATGTTCAAGAATGGGAGTAGAGACAATCCTGTTTATTATAGACCAGTGAGCTTCACTTCAGTTGTTGGTAAAGTGTTGGAAAAGGTTATAAGAGATAGGATTTATAATCATCTAGAAAAGAATAATTTGATTAGGGATAGTCAGCATAGTTTTGTGAAGGTTGCGTCGTGCCACAAAAACTTTATGGAGTTCTTTGAGAAGGTGACCAAGCAGGTAGATGAGATGATGTTGTGTATATGGATTTCAGCAAGGCGTTCGATAAGGTTCCCCACAGTAGGCTATTGTAAAAAATCCGGAGGAATGGGATTGTTGGAGATAAAGCAGTTTGCGTCAGTAATTGGCTTGCTGAAAGAAGACACAGGGTGGTAGTTGTTGGGAAATGTTGCTCTTGGAGTCCACTTAACAGTGCTGAGCCGCAAGGATCGCTGTTGGGTCCACTGCTGTTCGTTTTATAAACGACGTGGATGAGGGCGTAGAAGGGTGTGTTAGTGCGTTTGCAGACGACACTGAGGTTGGTGGAGTTGTGGATAGTGAAGAATTACGTAGAAGGTTGCAGCGAGATATAGATAAGCTGCAGAGCTGGGCTGAGAGGTGGCAAACGGAATTTAATGCGGACAAGTGTGAGGTGATTTACTTTGGTCAGAATAAGAGGAATGCAAAGTACTAGATTAATGGTAAGATTCCTGGTAGTGTAGATGAGCAGAAAGATCTCGGTGTCCAGGTACACAGATCCTTGAAAGTTGCCAGCCAGATTGACAGAGTTGTTAAGAAGGCATACAGTGTTTTAGCTTTTATTAATAGAGGGATCGTGTTCTGGAACCATAAGGTTATGCCACAGATGCACAAAATTCTAGTGCGGCCACACTTGGAGTATTGTGTACAGTTCTGGTCACCGCATTATAAGAAGGATATGGAAGCTTTGGAAAGTGTGCAGAATAGATTTACTCGGATGTAGCCTGGTATGGAGGGAAAGTCTTACAAGGAAAGGCTGCGGGACTTGTAATTTTCTCGATAGAGGGAAGAAGGTTGAGAAGTGACTTAACAGAGACATATATTATATTCAGAGGGTGAGGCAGGGTGGATAGGGAGAGCCTTCTTCCAAGAATGGCGACAACCAGCACGAGGGGGCATAGCTTTAAATTGAGGAATGATAGATAGAGGACAGCTGTCAGAGGTAGTTTATTTACTCAGAGAGTAGTAAGGGTATGGAACGCTTTGCCTGCAGCGGGAGTAGATTCCCTAACTTTAAGTGCATTTAAGTCGTCATTGAACAAGCATATGGACGTACATGGAATAATATAGGTAAGGTGGGCTTCAGATTGGCACACAGGTCGGCGCAACATCGAGGGCTGAAGGGACGGTACTGCGCTGTAATGTTCTATGTTCTGTGGTCTAACTCCCTCAGCTTCTGTTCAAGGGTGCACTTGCGTTCTGTTCACTGTTTCATTGTGCATTATCTGAATGACATTTTTACCAACGCCCCTTTTCCCAAACGTGCAATGCGGCCTTCGCAGCTTTATCTTTCCACATGGGCTCCTTCATGGTGGAAGGGAAGGAGTTGCAGGTTATTCACCCAATGATGTAATTCTGATGTCTTCCAATACCTCCTCTGCATGTGGGTGTACTCACAACAAGGGTTGCTCAGCCATCACTGGGCAGCTAAATTTCAAAGGTTTCATCATTTTCTACAAATCTCTTGATTGTCTTCCCTCTATGTATCACTGTCATGTCGTCCAGCCCACTCAAGAGCAAACAGAGCTGGTCAATAGTATGCCAACCCAGCCAGCGGACACGACACCCGAGATTATGTTTTAAAGTGCTCTCTCAGATATGTGCATTCACTCGAATTCCAACCTCCAGAGCATGTTCGATTTGAACTGTTTCATGTTTGGTGCCTAAACGTCATCTGCCAAAGCCATAAATTATGAAATCCCATCGCTATGTAAATCGCACAGGGCTATAGGAAAGGAATTACTCACCAAGTGATGAAGAAAAACGGTAATACATGCTGAAATCAAGGACAATTAATTGGTATTAACACTACAACGTGCCTTTTTCATAATAGAAACTTCAAAACCTTTCTTCTGTGTGAGTTTAAAAAAATGTTGATCCCTGTCACATTATGAGATATTGGGAAGCTGACAAAGTGTTATAACAAACAAGTGATCAAAGAAGTGGGTTTCAAGTCGTATTCTGTCACACAAAACGAAGCTTGTATCACAAAACTGATTTGACAGAATTTGTTCTGCTCGAGATCATCATCTTTTGTCAGTCTCAAGACGTTAGTGCTTCCTTAACTCAGTGGTTCGAGCCCTGGTTTTGTAAACCAGGAGTTGTAGCCTCCATTCTCACGGCAGTCCTGCTGAATTTTCTTACAACTATTGCAGCAAGCATCCGAAGGTGCGTTCTATATGTTGTTAGGAATTATTTTTGAAGGAACAGCTGGAAGTCATTTTTTTATGCAGACCAGGCCTCATCTGTTTCAGTTTGGAAGCCCACATCCGTGTTTTTCTTTCGAGGAATATGAAAATGACAAGCTTCTGATGCGAAGCATGCCTTTGTTTGGCAGGAAGAACAACGTGACTCAGTAGAAGCAGGAAAGTAACGGTGAAACAGTGCAGGACGAGTACGAACAGGGATGCGGCTGTGTGCTTCCGTTCCTTCTGTAGAAACAGGAATGTGCTGGAATCCAAATTAAACAGATAGGAGGCTGGAAGAGCATAGCTAGCCAGGCTGCCCCAGAGGTGGAGAAATTAACGTTTAGTAGGTTCCAAATATTCACGATTGGGGAAGTCTTAGAAGGACAGCCTCCTGCCAGTTTATCTATGTAAACAGAAACGGGTTTTAAAGCTACTAGTGAACAAAGAAGAGGCCAGACTGTTCAATTCTTCATTTTATGGAAATTGGGCTCTCCTGAGTCCTTCGTCGCTATCAAAAGATGTGTCTGTATAGTTCCCTCTATGGGTCAAAATGAGGTTCAGTTCTCCCGCAGGTCAGGCACAAATGTGACGGTATCTGACTTCAGTCTCTATCGCTGGTTCATTTGAGATTAAAACTTTGCATGGAAAGTCTCATTGAAATGAACACTTCAGACGTCAGGCTGTGGGCCAAGTATTGGTATCTGGAAACGAGAATGGATGGATGTTTAATGACTGGCACTGACATAATGTATTATTCTGTGCTGTAAAAGAACGGTGTCACGAACATTCTTTTTTGATAGAAATTTCTCATCGCTGGAAAAGAAAGCTGTGCTGCTGAGAGAAGATACAACTGCACATGCCGTCCTTCCTGGTCGGCTAATGGTTACGATGCAGCGCTTTCACCGCTGTGGTTTGGGTTCATTTCTTGGTCAGGGAATCAGGATTTATTGTTCCTAATAAGGGCAACAACGAAAGGAGAGCATCTTTGACAGGAATTGCATTTCAAACGCGTCCGCATGTGCCTTGCAATATTGTACAGGGCCGCAAGTTGACTCACTGGTTATCACTGCTGCCTCACTGCGCCAGAGATATGATTTGCCGACAACTGGGTCGACTGTCAGTAAGGTGCCTTATTCAGGAGCAAATGAAGAGAAAAAGGGTAAAGTATTGCTCTGTGAGGGTTAATCCCTGGAGGATTGGTGTGCATTTCTTGCAGCGAATAGTCAGTTTCTGAACTTTAGGCATTCTATGTTCCCTTACTGTGTTGCTTTAGCAAATGTTCAGAAAGGAGAGAAAAGTGAGGAAAAAGGTCACTTCCCAGTCAGGGACTGATACATAATGCGACAACTAACGGATTCACTTTTGAAAGAATTAGCTTCCATTTTCACTACGTTGGTCATGGCAGTATACAGCATTGGAGCGGGCTTTAATTTGTTGCATTGGACCCAGCATCCTTTCTCAACATGAAAAATACTGGAATATAAAGAGATAATAAAAGACATGGATAGCGATGACTGGAATGAAAAGTCGTCAGGAAGAATGGACAGTGTTTACTTGGAAAGAAAAAAAAGGAAAGGAATCCATCGATGTAGTGAGTGATAATGACATTTGAAAAGACAAGGCGGGGTTTCATGGCGTGGTGGAAAAGACGAATATATCATGTGGTGTGACAGCAGGTAAAACTGAGTTGTGTCCATATGGAAGAGTTCCAGGCGATGTGAGTTTGGTGGGAGTTAACAGGAGGGAAATTCGCTCATTCGTATGGATCTATATCTAGAGTTTAGAACTTCAAAACCAGGGATGAATGAAATAGGGAAGTTTGGAGCACGTTTTATTTTTCCTTCTACAGCTATTGCATTTGGCAGACAGACAAGTTCGGGAATTAGTGGTGCACTGTGACACCAGAGCATCAGCTTCTTCCCTGTCTTTGAACCGGGCCGCCTGCGCAAGGAATGCAAATGCGGCCCTTCTTTTCGTGGAAGGATCAGAAGGCGGTAACTACACTCTCAAATAGAATGGCATATGATCAGAACCAGGTTGGAGAAAAACTTTACAATGCTTTGCACTGGAATTAAATGGAATTGCGTTACATTTCACTACGAGAGCAGATTTGTTCAAGCAAATTCGAAGGCAGCTTTGCAGATGGGAAAGCAAGGAAATGTGAAAGGCTGCAGCTTGGGCCCAGTTTCGAACTGGGGACGTTTCGTAGGAGAGACGAACGTGATGACCACTGCCCTACCGAAACAAGGCGCAAACACCGCGGCGGCGGCTCTGTGGCATCCAGCACTGAAAGTTGAAGCTTTCTTCATTTCACCTTTCTGTTTCCAAGCGCTTGTTGTTGTCCAGCGTAATTGACATCTTGAAAACCTAAAAAAAAAAGACACGAGAAATTGATAACAAAATGCAGACAAGGATGTCGTCAATGTTTGTACCGTAGGGCGAGGTGGAATAGGCTGGGTGGAATAGCTAGCGTAACGGCTGCGACATGACCTTATGGAAGGGTTGTAAACTGAGTATTTACGTGTTTTACCCAAGCTGGGGTGAGTTGAAAACTCGAAAGCATAGGTTTAAGGGTGAGTGGGCTGAAATTGACAAAGGACCTGAGGCACATTTCCCACACAGAAGGTTGTGCGTGTTTGCAATGATCTACCAGAGGAAGTGGAGGAGGCTATTACACTCAGAAAATTGCAAAGGTAATTGGGTGAGTTTCTGGATAGGATGCGTTTATAGGGATTGGGGCCAAATGCAAGGGAACGGGACTTGTTTAATTTTGGCTATGTGGTGAGCATGGACGAGATACCCCGCAGTATCTGTTTCCACGCTGTGTACCCCAATAACGTTGTGTTGCTGACACCGGCTTTAAAGGAATACTTTTTAGCGGAGCTTGCCGTCGCATTCTGTGGCACAAACATTTAGTCTGTTCGAATGCTCACGGGAAAGGTAGTATTGTGAAACACTGTAGAAACGAACGCCTTCCTTACTTTAGCTCCGACTGACGATACTCTGTGAAATTTCCCCAGATCCTCAGTTGAGGATATTTGCTGCTGGAAGTGACCTCAGAAACCCTGTTAACTCGAAATGTATTGAGCGAATCGCAAAACAGAAAGCATTTAACACGGAACACAAACAAAACTGGCAAACCAAATGCATTTTCAGACACAGGGATGCATGAATACTAAATGTGAGACAGTCCGAGGGCATGAGTCATAAAGTAATCTCACAACTAACAACAGGGCAATTCCAAACTCCTCTTTCAAACATACTGCAGCCTTAATGCACCACCACTTCCCAGACAATGCTGAAAAGAGAGAAAGAAAGAACATAATAAGAATTGGCCGTAAAAAGTGAATTTCACCAATCACAGTCTCGATTAGATTACCTTTCCCTTCCGATGTCTCCAGGACGGAAATGAAGGAAATGGGAGAAATTCAATAACATACCACTTCGAAATTCATTGGAACGATTTTCCCATTAGCCAGAAAGCCAAATAACGACGAGTAGAGTCACCGTAGGACTTTGTTTCACAACAGCGATGAAATAACAGTCTCCATTCGGTTCTGGTAAAAGCTCGACTTGCCTGGAACGGCAGAAATGTTTGCGATTTTCCACGCGGGAGGCGAACACGCTCATGACCGCAGAGACACTTTGAAATATTTGGCACTATCCCACACCACAGTTAATTCCCTGGGAAGCAAACCCACTTTACTTTTGTTTTCAACATCAATATACAATGGGGACGGAAACAGCATTTTAACGAGCTGCAGCGTCGGAGTTGATCAGCAGAAATGATAGTGGTGGGATTCGAGCCCTCGACCTTTTCGAGACTGGAATCTGGATCCAGCGCCTTAGACCGCTCGGCCACACTACCAGCGGGCCGCGCGCTCCCATTTTCTTGCATTTCGAATTGTGCTCCTGCATAACAACAGATGCAAAGTCACATGAAAATGGTTCCAAGGGATCCCTCTCCGACTCGCACAGCTGCTGGGATGTGCCCGGCTGCAATGTCATTTTCGCAGCAGATAATGATAGCCCATCAATCCAGGCAAAAATCAATGGTAAGCTGAGTCTATCTTCTCAGACTCTTTTCAGCTACAAATGTATCGGTGAGTGCGTGAGAATATATATTCGCTTATGATTTGGTCAAGTAAACATGATCTGCTTGACCTTACTGCAATTTCGACTCTTGCTTTGCTCAATGATTTCACCCATTGCTCGAAACAGGGCGACTTTCACGTTTACACGGAACATGAAACACACCGGACTACAGGGAAAATGCACAAAGCTGAACAGGCCGTGTTCTACATCATACCGTGCAGCATAGTTTCAGTCACTGTGTCTGTTTTGCAGAATAAGTGTCCCAAAGAATGTTCTCCACCCTTAAACCGGCGGTAGCATTACAATCTGAGAACGATAGATCACATTGTGAGGATGCTCTGACCTCGGAGCCAGTTCGAGATGCCACTTTCCTTGCCTTTTACCTTAACCGTGCAATTTGCTGCAGAGATGTTCACTCCTGGACATGAGCCACATGGATACCAACTGAGTTGGAAACCTGTGTGGGAATCGACGAGAAGCGACTCAATAAATTTTGCTAAATTCCATGGTGCTTTTTAGAAATGTTTTTTCTGTTCACCTCAATCTAAAAGGCAGTTTCTGAACATAGTAACAGAAGTCACAAGGTAATTACCTCACCCCACCCCCACTCCGGAAGAGGTGCTAACTGCACTTGAGTGCTTTTTGTTCTCGATGTGAAGAGCTCTCACGCCTGAGTCACCTTCACGTCTCTGGTTGCTGAGTGAATCACAAAGAAGGAATTTCACCAGAGCTGCAACTGCCTCACTTCCCCACTCGCCCTCCCCGTGTACATTTTCCTGCTCGTCAGTGATTTAAAGAAAACCAAATGGATGCGATATCATTCTGTAGCCTCTCTGTCGATTCCTCTGTTTCAGTTCCAACATGACATAGATCTCGGGGCGGACCTTAATACTAACGACGCTATGAAAGCACAGGTCCAGAGGTTCCTCTGAGAGTGTAATTTCTTTCATTGCTGTTGCTAATTGAATGAGCCACTAACGTGCGAACTGCTCCAAAACATGATTCAGGACCTCTGGTGCCAATTCTCGCACGTTGAATAAGGACAGACAGCTTCCAAATGAGGTCTTTCAGAGACGACCTTGGGGTATATTTGACAGGCAGACAAGTTCAGGAATTCGTGGTGCGCTGTGACACCAGAGCATCAGTTTCTTCCCTGTCTTTGAACCGAGCCGCCTGCGCAAGGAATGCAAATGCGGTACTGCTTTTCGTGGAAGGATCAGAAAGCGGTAACTACACTCTCAAACAGAATGGCATATTATCAGAACCAGGTTGCAGAAAAACTTTACAATGCTCTGCACAGTCATGAAATGGAATTGCATTACATTTCACAACGAGAACAGATTTGTTACAGCAAATTCGAAGGCAGGTTTGCAGATGGGGAAGCAAGCAAGGAAGCTCCGTTCTTGTCCATGGAAAAGGCAGCAATTGAAGTACAAAGCAGTTTCTGCCCAGTTTCGAACTGGGGACCTTTCGCGTGTGAGGCGAACGTGATGACAACTACACGACAGAAACAAGCCGCTGGTTCCTGTGCTGCGGCTCAGTGGCATCCAGCACTGAAAGTTGAAGCCATTCCTCGTTTCACCTTTCTGTTTCCCAGAGCTCGTTGTTGTCCAGCGTAACTGACATCTTGAAAACATTAAAAAAAGACACTTGAAATTGATGACAAAATATAGACAAGGATGTCGTCAATGTTTGGATCCGTAGGGCGAGGTGGAATAGGCTGGGACGACTTTCCCTGCAGCGTAACGGCTGCGACATGATCTTAAGGAAGGGTGGTAAACTGAGTCTTTACGTGTTGTACCCAAGTTGGTGTGAGTTGAAAACTCGAGAGCATAGGTTTAAGGGTGAGTGGGCTGAAATTGACAAAGGACCTGAGGCACATTTCCCACACAGAAGGTTGTGTGTGTTTGGAATGAGTTACCAGAGGAAGTGGAAGAGGCTATTACACTCAGAAAATTGCAAAGGTAATCGGATGATTTCTGGATAGGATGGGTTTAGAGGGATTGGGGCCAAATGCTGGGGAACGGGAGTTGTTTAATTTTGGCTATGTGGTGAGCATGGACGAGATACACCGAAGTATCTGTTTCCACGCTGTGTACCCCAATAACGTCGTGTTGCTTACTCCGGCTTTAAAGGATCACTTTTTAGCGGAGTTTGCCGTCGCAGTCTGTGGCACAATCATTTAGTCTGTTCGACTGTTCACGGGAAAGGTAGTATTGTGAAACAATACAGAAACGAACGACTTCCTTACTTTAGCTCCGACAGACCATAATCTGTGAAATTTCCCCAGATCCTCAGTTTTTGGATTTTTGCTGCTGGAAGTTACCTCAGAAACCCTTTTAACTCGAAATGTATTGAGCGAATCGCAAAACAGAAAGCATTTAACACGGAACACAAACAAACTGGCAAACCAAATGCATTTTCAGACACAGGGATGCATGAATACTAAATGTGAGACAGTCCGAGGGCATGAGTCATAAAGTAATCTCACAACTAACAACAGGGCAATTCCAAACTCCTCTTTCAAACATACTGCAGCCTTAATGCACCACCACTTCCCAGACAATGCTGAAAAGAGAGAAAGAAAGAACATAATAAGAATTGGCCATAAAAAGTGAATTTCACCAATCACAGTCTCGATTAGACTACCTTTCCCTTCCGATTTCTCCAGGACGGAAATGAAGGAAATAGGAGAAATTCAATAATATATGAGACCGAAATTCATTGGAACGATTTTCCCATTCGCCAGAAAACCAAATAATGACGAGTCGAGTCACTGCAGGAGTTTGTCTCACAATAGCGATGAAATAACAGTCTCCATTCGGTTCCAGTAATAACTCAACTTGCCTGGAACATAACGCAGCAGTAGAGCTGCTTGTGGTTTTCCGTGCGGGAGGCGAGCACTACCATGACAGCACAGACACTTTGAGACAATCTGTACTCTCCCACACCACAGTTAACTCTCCAGGAATCGTACCAATTTGTTAAAACCTCAACTTGCCTGGAACGTAAAGCAGCTTGAGCCCGCGATTTACCGTGTGGGAGGCGAACACGATCATAGAACATAGAACATAGAAGGATACAGCGCAGTACAGGCCCTTCGGCCCTCGATGTTGCGCCGATCCAAGCCCACCTAACCTACACTAGCCCACTATCCTCCATATGCCTATCCAATGCCCGCTTAAATGCCCATAATGAGGGAGAGTCCACCACTGCTACTGGCAGGGCATTCCATGAACTCACGACTCCCTGAGTAAAGAACCTACCCCTAACATCTGTCCTATACCTACCCCCCGCCACCCCCTTAATTTAAAGCTATGCCCCCTTGTAATAGCTGACTCCATACGTGGAAAAAGATTCTCACTGTCGACCCTATCTAAACCCCTAATCATCTTGTACACCTCTATCAAGTCCCCCCCAAACCTTCTTTTCTCCAATGAAAACAACCCCAAGTGCCTCAGCCTTTCCTCATACGATCTTTCTACCATACCAGGCAACATCCTGATCATGACAAGATGGACACTAACCCCCGTCTCCATAAAGCAAATTCCCTGCCCTGCTTTTTATTTGAACACACCGCAGCCACAGAAATTGTTGTGGGGGGACTCGAGCCTAAGCTTCTTTAGTAATTGAGTTCTGAAGCAGTCACCTCCGGCTCTTTGCTTACCCTTCATAGGACTGATTCGGTTCGAATAGTGAAATTTCCTGCGTCCGATCCGCAGGACACCCTGCAGGATTTTCAGACAGCGCCATCCCTACTGTGACATGTCCGTGTTTGATAATATTCTGCGATGTAGATGTGTCCCGGCTTTGCCAATATCACCGTTGTTTAAATCCCTACATCCTGTTGGTTGAACTGTGATTCCAGTCAGAATCACAAATGTGTAACAAAACACCTTAGCTGTGCTGCCTCTCTATAGAGATAAACGTGCTTCTCTATTCGTATCATTCTCTTGCCTTCTCCCTGTAACTCTCCACATTTTTACTTTCAACATGAACATTGAATTAGTTTTTCAACAACTCGATTGAAACTGCGTCTTTGTCAATGTCAGACCCTAACCATTCCCTATGTGAAAACATTTCTCATCATGTACATTTTTCTTCTTTTACTAATGTCTTTAAAACGCTGCCAAATCGTTCTCGATCCTTTCAGGCGGAGGGAGCATTCCCCTTTCCTTATTCCCTCTGTCTAACCCACTCATGTCTTGGAAAGGTTTAACAAGGCCAGCTTTCGGCCTTCTGCTCTCCAAGGAGACCTGTCCCAACTTTCCAAATGAACTTTATTGTTGACATTCCTCATATACCACACCATTCTCATCAACGTGTTCAGCGCTGTTTCCAATAATTTCACGTTCCCACTTCCTAAAGTTTCACACCCAGAACTGTGCGAATATCCAGATGGTGGATTTACTCAGAGTGGGACTCTGAGGGTGAATAGCCTCGAACACTTGTTTCACCTTCACCACATGTGGTACTGTGCCATGCTCACTACAATGACTCTTCTGACCCAAAACTCAAAGGAATTTCAAAGTGTGCAACTTAATGATTTACATCCTTTTATCAAGCAGTTGATAGGACGACCGGGCAAAAGTGAAATCAAACAACCAAGGCTCGATGGCGATTTGAAGTCAAACATTCTCCCATGCCAGTATGAACACAAGCTACTAAGCGAAGATCGTGCCCTAGACACTCTTACATTGCCAACACCAAACCAGCTGAGATTCGGTCAGGTCCAACTACATCCTAATTTGTCCTCAGATTTCTAAGCATCAAAGTGTTTTCAGAATGTCGCCTTCTCATTCCATCTCCTTGTTCACGGGACAGTGCTATTTATCCCTTCCGTTTGCACTAAGTTGTCTCCATTGGCAGAGTATTCAGCTATTTCCCTCCACCGGGGAGTCAAGCGCGGACACACTCGAAACTTCGCTCTCATTGGCACAGCCAGTTCCCTCAAGTGCTGAGAATCAGCAAGTTTGATTGGGAACTTCCTGCAAATATCATTTATCTGAGAAGCGATAAAGATGTTGAGCTTATGGGTAAGACACAAGTATACTCCGGACTCTCTACCCTCAGGTAAATTCATGTGAGGGCATTTTTGTGCAGCCTGTTTGCTGCTTAAAATCCATCTTCACACAGCAATCCTGCAGAAAGGCTTTTGAAACACTAACATCGGCTTCTTTGCTGCAATCGGGCAGCAGTTAACATCTGAGCCCCAACTTTCCCAGATAAAGACAATCCAAGTGAAAGTCTCACTCACTGAGAGCTATCCCCACGCCCCTGACCTGCGGGTTGCAGACAGTTTAACGCAGAAGATAGGGTGAACACTGAGACTTGTTTCACCATCAGCCACTCTGTCCCAGAGACAGGAAGAGGGACAGCATCAAAGTGTAGCGTCACTCACGCGCCGACAGAAGCTGTTCAGCCCATCGAGTTCATAGCGACTCTCTGCCGCTTGTATATCTCTGTGGTTATTTATGTCCTAATAATGCGGAGCTGTCCCTGTATCGCAATTCTGACTCCAACAAATTGATCGAATTGTAATTCACACGTTTTCATTTCACAGGAAGAACACTGCTGTGTGAAACGGAGTGGGGAATAACTGCAGGGCGTCATGCGCATAGAGCACTCTACAACTGATGTATCTCACCTTCATCAGTTTATTCCCAGCTCTGGCAAGTGATTTTGCGAATCAGATCAGAGCACACCGACAGAGAACAGGTAAAGAGCTTCCAGAACTTCACAAGTGTGTTTCCTCACTTGTGTAAATTTCCCGTGTGTATCAGTATGAAATATTCATTTCAGATACATTGAATGAAAGGAAGTGGAAAGTGAAACAACAGGTAATGCTTAGAATGGAGATCTATTATAGAGAAAAACTGAAGGGGGCAGTACACACACTGAAACATGGAATTGTCAACGAGTAGAGGATGTTTTCAATCCATTAATTTCATGGTCATGAGCCCAATACGCTCCCACTGGGCCGCTCTGTTAGCGCTGACCATAGCAGTTTCACACAGTCTTCAGCATTTCGTCTGGCGTGTGGCATGTACCTCACAAAATGATTTCAAAAGGTCTTCACTATTATTATGTGACACTCTGTGGTGCAGATGTGTCCCGGCTGTGTCAATATAACCTGTGACTAACTTGCCACATTCTGTTGGTTTAACTGTGATTTCACTCAGAATCACAAAAAATGTCACAGTGCAAAGTGAGGCTATGCAGCCCCCAAACAGTAAGGAAATGTCTATGGCGGTCGATTGATTGTCTTTATTTGATTGATTGATTGTCACATGAACCTCAGTAAAGTGAAAACTTTTGTTTGCGATTGGTAAAGGCAGATCATACTAATCAAGGACATGCAGATCACAGCATAAGTAAAACAAAAATTTGGACAGATTAAGGCTTTCAGGTTTCTCCGCACAGGACGTGCACTCGGCAAAATCCACATTAACAGGATCAGCATCATTTGAAGTTAGGGAATCCATTTCTCAGTCTTCTAACGACCTCCAAGAAGTTGCTGTTGTGTGTCTTTAAGCTTCGGTGCCTTGATCTGAACTCGAGCTCATCAAAATTATACATTCTGAATCAAAAATAGAACCATATGCAAAACTCCAGTGCTCAAGTGTGACTTCTCACACGTACATCACCCACCCGAGGCGATATCACACCCAAGACCAACAAACCAGAACCGCAACAGAAGCATGATCCATAAATCAGGTGAGTTTCCTTGTTAAAAAAATAGGGTTCTTCTGATGTTTCGGAAGGAAGGCTGCACTGCGTTTTAATAACAGCTCCTTGCCATTCTGACTTCCGGTTCCCTGGAGGCTGTGCGAGCCACCTTTTTTGCGAGCGGGCTCCCATCATTGGCAGCTGGACGAACTCATCTTCAATTGCCAATTAGTGTTATGGGAGAGAAACATGAACATGCTTTTCAGCCCACTATCAAACACGGGGTTGTGGAGCTCGGGAGGGGGTTAGAGGTAGTGGGAGTTATGGAAGTTCTGGAAAGCTGTCCAAAAGAGAGATCGCGCATGCACAGGACGTAATATTCTCCAGGGAACCTTGTGCAAATAACGACATCTGAGACAGATAGAAATGTGAAGAACTGCAGGGAAAGATATAATCTCTCCCAGTCATGTGTCTGTGTCCTTCTCGAAGTCACAGCGAGGGCTTTGCTGTCTGAATCAGCATGGGATGTTACTGCAGCGAGTCCTGACCCTCAGGCACGTTGCACCTGATCTGTATAAGTTTTATCCCGTTACCGCCAGCTCAGAGAACAGATTTCAAAGCTCACATCATCTCGGAATGACACGGAACAGAAGAAAGCGATTCAGACCATCATCTTACCACCTGCTGGGGAGAAAACCGATGTGGGAGAGCAAACAGTCACGACCAGTGCATGTTCCCAGCATTTACAATCTTGGTCCGTGTGACAACAAAAGCAGGAACCAGGAACTGTTTATCTTGCTCCTTAAAACAGGCGTGAAAATTTGCAGAAAATAGATACATCTATATGCTGTTAGTGAAATGATGAAAAGCATAGTACAGTTCAAAGAGTCTGTCTAACCTCTGGGTTATGGGCTCAGCACGCTCCAACTGGGACCCTCTGCTCACCGGATTTGAACACAAACAAAGAAATAACTCAGTGACAAAATCTGTTGAATCGGATTCTGTGATGAATTGAAAGTGATGGAATGAAAAGGCCCTTGAGAGCGGGATGTAACATTATCTGTGTAGAGATCGTTTTCCAGACTCGACGAGAGTGCGCAGTGCTGTTCCATGGGTCAATAACACGACAGATAGATTGAATCAGCGTCGAATGTTACTGTAGGGATCCCTGTCACTTAGGCACACTGCACCTTTTGTACAATGTTGCAAAAGCACGGACGTTTTGTGTAGGGACAATTTCAAAATCGTTACTGAGGCAAAATGCACAAATGAGCAAAACAACAAAGCAACCACAGAATCTGGTGTACGTGAGGGGGTAAACCTCCTCTGCTAATGTAAACCAGCAAAACAGAAAGGATTCACAACGTGCTGTATTCTGTTAAAATTCCAGAGGCAAAGAACCAACCCAAAAATCACTGCTTAAAGTTAAAAATAACAACTTTATTGTTTTTTATTGACAGAGAATAATCAACCTACAACTCCTTTCTCTAAACCTTCTGCTCTGAAATACCTTCCCTCACTCCGATCCCAATAACTTTTACAAAAAAGTTCAAATTTAAAAACCAGATCGTTGTCGAATGTTCTCTTTGTATCTTCCTCTGGAGATTTTTTTCTCCAGGTCGGTGTTGATGCTTTTTTTCTGTGCAATCTATTTCTCCAGAGAGACACCTCTTGGAGATTTTACTGCCATCCTACATCTGTTGGTCTTTTAACTGCCTTCTTTGCTGTTCTTTGTCGCTCTGGGTAACCGTTCCAAATGTCCGATATTTGTCCCACAAAACGTCGGACCGTTTCATTCGTTTTAACATTGTAAAAATACCAAATTCAAACTTGATTGGGACATAATTTAAACAGATTGACTGAAGTCAAATTTGATTTTTGTATCCATGTAACACAGGTCTTAGTGTTTTCATCAAATGTGATGTTGTTGCCTTGTTCTGGACTCCTTGTGCTAGCCAGACATTTCAGCACCATTAAAAGTACGTAACACCCACAACTTCATAACACTGGCATTTGCCAAGACAGTTTATTTCTCTCAACATCGCTCTCTATCAATCTCATGTGACTGAGATTTGAACAATCTCTCGTCAATGTTAATCAAAACTGCCCTATTCTCAGAGCCTCAGATTTATCATGCCCCTTACTTATGTCTAACAATATTAATTTATTTCGCACTGTGTTAGTTCAGCACACGTTGAGAAGAAATAAAAATGAGAACAACAGTCACCTATGTGACTGCGATTTGACCTAATGTTGCTGCAGCCAACAGATTCAGCTTTAATTGAAATAGCCTTCAGCTTTTCTGTACCAGTAATGAGATTGCATAGCATTGTGGTAAGTTTTCATGAGTTGAATTAGACCCAGCATCATTTCTCGGGGCGAAATTTACTGATGAAATACACGGGCGTTGGGGGGGGTTCAATTTGGTTAGGAAGGATATGGTCAGATTCCCTTGATACAAAATCGTTAGAGACGATGGAAATGAGATTTACTGGGAGGTATAGCCACGAGAAAAGAAAAGAAGGGATTTAATGGGATGGTGGAATAGATGAAGATTCACGCGACATAAATCAGGAATGACTCAGTTGTGTCCTAATGGAGGTTTTCCAGCGGATGTGAGGTTAGTAAGGGTAAATAAGAAGGAAATTACCTCGTTCAGGTGAGTGTATAACTAGAGGTTAGTGCTTTAAAACCAGCGAGGAACGACAACGATGTTTGCAGCAGGTACTTTTTTTTCTGAGGTTTTGATATTGGAGATTACTTTTCAGACAGAAAAAAAATTAGAAGATGATTCCAGCATATTTCAAAGGCCAGTTGCAGACACACAAGGAGCGAATTTACCAGGGGCAGGGATTCTGGGCTGCCTGGATGGGGAGACAAAAGTGACACACTCACAAATTGTTTAGCGTTCATCTGAAAGAAATTGGATAATATCTGCAACTGAACATGTTAAGTGTTCGAAGAGCTGGTGGTGTTGAAAGGTGTAGCAGCTGATTCGACGTAAACTACTACAAATTGTGAATGTACTGAGCTGTTCGTTTTAGCTTTGCATTAAATGGAAGCGGGTTAGCTCAGTCCGCTGGCTAACTGGTTTATAGTATAGAGTGAGACTAACAACGTGGGATTAATTGTCGCACTCTCTCAGGTTGCCATAAGGATCATCATCTCCACTGCTCATGCGATCTGTAATGCGATTGTGACTCCAGTGAGTAGGAATGGACCGGTCAATGTCAAGCACAATTATCATTGCCATCTGTTGCCTTGAACATTTGGTCACAATGACCAGGAACGGGACTGAGTCCATGTAATACTCACTGATCTCCTCCCGAAAAATCCAGCGACAAGATTCGTCCTTATTCCTGTTGGAACTCTCTGTTCTGCACAGCAGCAAAACTATTTGTCATGACTACCACATTCACTGACGACATTCAGTCTACCGAAAGAGATAAATCTAATTCATTTCGAACGGTTTCATGAGCTGTGTGAGTTTGCAGCAAACCAGGATTATCTGAAACGAGTTTGACAGCCTTTCCAAGAATGTAATCCAGTGCAGTGTCAGAGATTTGGAAAAGGTCATCAAGCTAAAATATCACCTCTGTTTCTCGATCCACAGATGGATAATTACCTGGGGAATACGTGCAGTTTTACGGTTAATAATTACTACCTTTCCCAAAGACAGAGCAATCCCACAAATCAGAAACTGGAGTTTTAGAATAGATGCTGCTTTATTCGACATTATTCTTCAACTACGCCTTAATCTGGTGCTCCAATTATTCCTGATCAACGTCAGTAAAACCAGCTTTAGATAAGGATTGAAATTACAACCGCGGTATTTTAACACACTGTTCAGTGCCAAGCGCTGATCGGTTGCTCCACTGGAGCCGCCGGCAGCAAGCCTACAAAGTGCCCTACTCGTACCTCTGGGACCTTCGACCCGCCTGTTCTACTTTTGCTGTGGTTCTGAAATTAAAGCTAAGGCAGAGGAGGAGGAACTCATATGGACCTGTGACTATTCGAGCATCAGGTTCAGGAAATGGGACATAGAAAACTGATGTACAAAGTAGACTTGATTGAAAACTGGGTTTCTGTGGGTCGCTGCGAAGTTTACAGGAAATGTTATATTTTCGCTGTCACAGGGCTTCTCATTCGGTCTGCTTCAATTTGGCACAGAATTCGATTCAACGACACTTCACTAACGTCCTTTCGCAAGTTCTTACAGACAACATGAAACATACTGCACTCATCATCAATCTTCACCATGGCTCCATCCAAGGACATGTTGCACAGTTTTCAGGAATATTGAAGATATAAGAATATCATGCAAGAGTAAATTGATTTTTAGTTTAAATTGTAAAGTGATAAGAATCCACAGTGAGATAGATAATGCCCGAAATTCATGTTTATTCCCGTGGCCAGAACTCTAGCCAGGAAAAGGGAAAATCTGTCGCTGAATCCCCAATATCCACACGCTTGCTTGCTCCATGTGTCCAGTGGGAAGCCTGTGTGAAGGGGCATGTAGTCTGACAGAGCGCCTGGAAGAATCCTCCACTGTCTGATCTAAAGCTGCAACAGGAGCTGCGTATTCCAGCTGTGAGAGCAGTGGGATAAAGGGGAGGTCCTTGGTTTTCCGTGGTGTAGGTTCACAGTGTCCTCATCATGTTATTGTTTAAAACCCTCTGTCAGAAACAGCACGGACAGGGAGGAATAGGAGGGGGCCATTTCCCCCACCAGCACTACCCCGCCATTTATATAATTATGGCTGACCGAACAAGTCAAAGTCTTTTCCCAGCCCATCCACACCAACCTATCGCCCAAAGTGAAAAAGACACTGAATAAACCGAAAAATTCTGTGCAACTGTGGGAGCAAAATGTGTTTAGAGACAGTGAGCTTATGCAATGGGATTCTTGGCTGATCATGTTTTAATGATACGATTCCATCAAAACTCACCACTAAGAAGGTGAGGAGTCCTCTCTGGTCAGTAGCAGGGACGAGAACTCCAGACGATGGGAAATGATGATGAGTCAGCAGAACAATCATTGATTCAGCTGAAATCTGAACTACACTCCGATTCTGGTGGGACTCAAACCCACAAACTTTGAATCGCAATCTTAACAATGCAGTAGAGGTCCAACACGTCTTTCATTGGGCTGCAGAGCTGCGCTAACCTCCATTTTACTGCACCCAAAGTTACGGTGTTCAAGTCTTTCATCTAACTTCGGTTTATCCTCGCCCTACTTTCCAGTACCTGGGCCTTGTCCGTGCATGCTCTAGCTCCTCAAGTGTTCGGCTAAATACTCCTGAAGTGTTTTGATGACTCTAAGCTTTACCACACGTTCAAACAGTGAGTTCTAAACAAACAACACTCTCAGGATGTAAACATTCTTCCTAAATCTTCTCTGAACATTCTCTCTCTAGCTTTTCATCGATATCCCTGGTTATTAACCCTTTCCATAAGAAGTTTATTACTGTCACACATACCTAATCCCTTTCTGTGCACATTAATCAATTTCTCTCTCAGCTTTCTCCGCTCTCAGATAAAGAGGCCAAGACGAGCTCATCCATCTTTGCAGTGGCGTGCGTGTAGTGCTTTAAAAGCACAGCCGGTCAGGCAGCCTCCGAGGAGCAGGAGAAGCGATCATAAGCCATTCATCAGGAATGAGGATTTTGAGTCGGGGTTGAGGGAGAGGAATGGGGTTCGTGGTCAGGTGATGAGAAAGTGGATGAAGGTGAGGGAGAATGTGATAGTTCAGAAGGAGGATTGATGGACGAGCCCGGAGAGCAGAGCCTAGTTGGGACTGGGATAATGTGGGGGGAGGCGAAATGAGGAAGCTGTTGAAATACACATTTATCCCGAGTGTTTTCCGCGTCCGAAGTTGGAATATGAGACGTTCTTCCTCCAGGCATCGGCTGGTTATGGAATGGCGGTGACTTGTGCCCGAAACATCGATTCTCTTCTCCTCAGGTGCTGTCTGACGTGCTGTGCTTTTGCAGCACTACACTCTCGACTCTGAGCTCCAGCACCTGCAGCCCTCACTTTCGCTTATCTTCGCAGAGGGAATGGCCTAGCTCAGGCACCACCTTGGTAAATCTACTCTGACCACGCTCCCGTGTAAACACACGTTTCCTTAAGGCTGGCAATCAGAACAGAACAAAATTATCCGAAGAAAATCAGAAATACCTCAACAAAATCAGCAGGTTTATTGCAACTAGGAGAGAGTTTCGAGCCAGACGATCCGCCTTTGGAACGAATGGTGTGTGTAGGTGGGGTAGGAACGTGAAAGAAGGTGGACAGGGTCTAAAATGATGGAACTCGATGTTGGGTATTGAAGATTGTACGGTCTGTCAGCAGGAAATGACGTGCCGCTCTTTCAACTCGCGCTGTGCTATGCGGGAGCTGTGCAGCAGACCAAACTGAAATGGAGGCATGGGAACACATTGGGCTGTTGCAGTGACAGGAACCTGGAAGCTCAGGGTCTTTGCTTGCAGACAGAACGTAGGTGTACACACATTTGTCACCCACCCTGTTTTTCTGTCCCCAATCCAGACGAGAACACATTGTGAGCAGAAAATGCAGTTTGCTAAATTGAGTGATGGGCAGATAAATCACTGGAGCCTTACACAATGAGGAGGGACATCATAACCGTGCAGCATTACACCTTCTGAGATTTCGTGGAATGGTGCCATATGGGAAAGTTTTGGAGGTCAAGGAGGATTGCACGAGGATGTACAGAGAGAAATTGTCCTGCATTGTGCCAGTATTCAGTTGTATGGGCTACTGGGGAAAGGGCAGTAGAATGCATATCTTCCTGAGCCTCCTGCTATAAGCAAATACCTAATTACGGAGCAAAATTACTTAATGATTTTCATGCCAACACCGACACTAGGTACAGCTGACAGAAGTCACGTGCTTACACTGTCACTGTCAGTCTGTCTCCCCGGGAACAGTAGTACTCCCCCACGCTGATTCAGATAGCACAGTTCTTCCTGTGACATATCCCTTCGAGAATGGAAGGACAGCTATTAATAACCTGTACTTAGCACGGAGTATCTGTATTGCTCAATAAGAATCGCGCAACTATCCTAACTCCTTTTTAATGTCACTTGACCCATAGCCTTGTATGTCTTCGCATCACAAATTCACATCTGAATACTTTGGAAAGTTATGTGGATTTTTGCCTCTTCGAGTCTTGCATACACTGTGTTCCAGATTTCAACCACCCACTGTTTGAAAACGTTTTTCCACGCATTCACTATAATCTTTCCGCCTCTGACCTTAATTCGGTGCCCCCCCCCCCCCCGTGATCGAAAGCTCCATCAAAGTAAACATTTATTTCAATCTATGCTATTCATATCTCTCAGTGCTTTGTACATCTTAATCATGCCGCCCCCCCCCCCCCCCAATCTCCTCTGCTCTAAGAAAAACAACTCCAGCTTGTCCAATCTCTCTTCTTCAGCTCAGACAATATCCTGGCGAATCTCCCCTGCATCGTTTCCAGCGCTGTCACATCCCTGCTATAATGTGAATTGCATAACTACACACAGCAGTCTCGCTAGAGCTGAATGAACAAGTAAAATAAATGATGCGAAAATCCATAGAAACTGATGTTTTTGTGAATAAAGTTTCTTTTCCCCAATGCTGTCCTGTGCCCTTTTCCTGAGACTGATGTTTCAATAATCGCTGATCCATGTCAGTAAAAGCTGCGACATGAGGATTGATCTCACAACCGCGGTATCAAAATGGATCAATTGGTTTGAAGGTCCCGATGGTGAAACTTGGGCATGGTCACCCAGCAACAGTGAGCGCAGCAGCACAGACTGAAGGAGGTGAATGTGAAAGTGATTGTAAGGGAAATAGGAGGGGGAACTTAAATGAATTAAGTGATTGCGGGTGGGAGGGAATTCTCCGAGAATGGGTGAGTCTCAATCCTGATATATGACTCGCAGAGATGTGAGAGAGAGAGGGGTTTGATGGGAAAAATCATAATCCCTGAGAATGCTTTCATGTAAAATCAACTAATTCCTTTCTGTGTTTGTTCAGCATGAGTCACAAGGAGTAAAATGCAGTGGCTCGGATTCGAACGAGCGACTGCGGCCACAATGGAGAATATTTTAACATTCAAACCATCACTGAGTCATGCAGAGACACGCGTTTAAAAACAACAATAACTACAGTGACAGAAGAGATGTTAGGAAGAGTAGCAGATGCACAACAGGAATATTAGGTGCGCAATAGCAGATGTGTGGGAATTCAGAATTAGCTGAATCTTTAAATTCGATATCCCCAGACGCTGTGGTGGTTCCATCGAGGACTGCGTGTTGAAGACTGAGTTTGATAGATTTCTAGAAAACAAAAGGTTCAGGGGATAGTGCAGGATATTGGTGTAATTTACGTTTCAATAACAATGTGTTATTAACATTGTGTTAATAACAGTTTCTTCACCAACTTCCCCACACAAGGAAGCACCCATTGCTGCAGTCAGTCACATAACCCTAGTCCCTAGAACCGGAATCAGCCAAACTTCGTGGCGCAGCCGGGAATACCAAACCGGAAGTGAGAGTGGAAATGAGCATGTGAAGCTATTCTGTGGCACCAGTGACATGATTGGTAAAGGCGCCTTCATGGAGTCATAGAGTCATAGAGATATACAGTATGGAAGCAGACTCTTTGGTCCATGCCGACCAGATATCCCAACCCAATCTAGTCCCACCTGTCACCCGGCCCATATCCCTTCAAACCCTTCCTATTCATATACCCATCCAAATGCCATTGAAATTTTGCAATTGTGCCAGTCTCCACCACTTCCTATGGCAGCTTATTCCATACATGCACCCCACCCTGTGTATGAAAAAGTTACCCCTGAGGTCTCTTTTATATCTTTTCCTTCTCAATCTAAATCTATGCCCTCGCATTCTGGACTCGCAACCCCAGGGAAAAGACTTTGTCGACTTATCCAAGAGCGTGAAATGCTGAGGCTGGGAGTGCTTCTGGTCAATTGGCTCAGAGGATGCGTGCTGGAGCTTCAAGTGAGAGGTCGATGTGTTAAAAGCGTTCTAAGAGATTTTCCTTAACAAAGTAGTATTTTGTTACTTTGACAGTAAGAACTGCTTTTGCTCACATCGCCCCCACATCAGTCTCTTGCTCCAGTAAACACTCCAATCCAGCGTACATTGCTTCCATTCCACACAGAAACGCGTCCTATTCTCGCTCCATCTGGGATAATCTGAATTGACAATGACATTCTTTGAATGGAGAAATGCAGCAGGGAGTTGTTAGTGCAGCGGTGATCTATTGGGCTAGTAATCTTTGGAGACTGGAACGTGGCTGCTGCTGTTCGTTAAATTCGATGAATAAAATCTGGAAAATAAACCCAATCTCAGGAACAGAGAAAACAACTTTATATTGCTAAAAACTTATTCATTCGTGTCCCTTCGAAAGGGAGATCTGCCGACTGTCAACAGTCCTGTCAACATGTGACTCCAGACCCACAACAATGTGGTTCAGCCATGAATGCCCTCTGACTCAGTTCGAGGTGAATTAGAATGAACAATAAATGCTCTTCAGACCAATGATAGCCACATTCCGTGGGAGATTAAGGAAGAATAAAAATGCATGGACAACAGGCGAAGCGGGAATCGTGTTTGTGTGGACTCGAATTCAACTGATTATCAAACTAAATAGACACAAGGATACCCACAGCGCCAAGAAGTCAGGGCCATAGGGTGAGGGCAGGAAGGGATTCAATTACACGCTGAGGTGTAAACTCACTTACTCAGTCACAGTGCGCATAGGTCATTCACCACTCCCATATGTGAGAAGTGATCCCTCAGAAGACCAACTGGCAGAGTCACCAGCAAGTTTACAAATGACAGCAGAAGTTCGATTCTGCTGTTATTGCAGCGGTTAATCCCAACCAGCAATGAAACCTGTTCGCATGCGTGTTTCCAGTGGAGTTCCACTGTTTTCTGATGTAGATCAGTGAGTTAGACTTAGTTATAGGAGCCATGGTTTAGAACTTTGCTGATGATGCAATAATTGATTATGGTGAAGAATGCCAGGGACTGCAGGGATGTATCAATCAGGTAGAAAGGTAAAATGCTCAATCGATTTGAATCCAGATCAATGAAAGTTAATGAATTTTGGGAGAAGAAACAATAACAGTGAGTATTCTGTGTGGTGTAGACGGACAAAGAGATCATGGAGTGGGAATTCACGATCGCTAAAGTTCAATGGACAGGGGAATCATTTGGAAGGAAGTACGTTCTGCAGATTTTGGGAATCAGAATCAATATTAGATTGGTGCTGAAGAAGCACAGCAGGTCAGGCAGCATCTGAGTTGCAGAAAAAAATGACGTTTCGGTCAAAAGCCCTTCATCAGGAATAAAGCTGCGAGCCTCGAGGGTGCAGAGATAAACGGGAGGACTGGGTCTGGAAAGAATTTAGCTGAGAGTGCAATACGTGGATAGAGATGGGGTTAAAGGTGATAGGTCAGAGGAGAGGGTGGAGCGGATAGGTGGGAAGTAAGATAGACAGATGGGACAGGTCAATAGGATGGTGCCAGTCTAGAAGGTTGGAACTCGGATAAGGTGGGCGTGGAGAGATAAGGAAGCTGGTGAAGACCATATTGATGCCCTGGGGTTGAACATCCCAAGGTGGAAGATGAGGCGTCAGGTGTTGACGGAATGGCGGTGGAAGAGGCGCAGGAACTGCATGTCCATGGGAGAGTGGGGGGGGAGGGGGGGGGGGAGAGTTGATGCGTTTGGACATGGGGAGTTGAGGTTGAATGTTGCAGGTGTACTGGAAATGTTCGCTGAAGTGCTCTGCGAGAAGGTGTCTGTTGGCCCCAATGTAGAGGAGACCAACCGATGCAATAAATGACATGTGTAGTAGTGCAGATTCACATTTGATGGATGTGGAAGGATCTATTGGAGCCTTGGAAGGATGTGATGGGGAAGATGTGGGTGCAGGTTTTGCAATTCCTGTGGTGGCAAGGGAAGGTGCCGGGAGGGGAGGGTGGGTCATTGGAGGGCGTGGACTTGACTAGGTAGTCGTGCAGGAAACAGTCTTAGTGAAAAGTGGGTAGGGGTGGCGAGGGAAATCTATCCCTCAAGTTCAGTGTTACTGACACTTTTTACAAACTCACTGACTCCCACAGCTGTCTGGATTATACCTCCTCCCACCCCGTCTCTTGCACAAATGTGATCCTATATTCCCAATTCTTCCACCTCCATCGCATCTGCTCCCAAAGGAGAAGCACAGCGTTTCAGGCAGCATCCGAGGAGCAGTAAAATCGACGTTTTGGGCTAAACCCCTTCGTCAGGAATACAGTCAGAGAGCCTGAAGGCTGGAGAGATAACTGAGAGGAGGTTTGGGCGGGGGGGGGGGGGGGGGGGAGAAAGTAGCATAGAGTACAATAGGTGACTGGGAGAGGTGATGAAGGTGATGGGTCAGGGAGGAAGGTGGAGTGGATCGGTGGAAAGGAAGATCGGCAGGTAAGACAAGTCATGGGGACATTGCTGAGCTGGAAGTTTGGAGCTGGGATGAGGTGGGGGAACGGTAAATGAGTAAACTGGTCAAGTCTACATTGATGCCCTGGGGTTGCAGTGTTCTGAGCAGAAGATGAGGTGTTCTTCCTCCAGGCGTCGGTTGTGAGGGAGTGGCGGTGTAGGAAGCCGAGGAGCTCCATGCCCTCAGCTCAGTTAGAAGGTGAGTTGAACTGTCGGGCCACTGGGCAGTGTGGCTGCTTGGTGCGTGTGGCCCAGAGATGTTCCATAAAGCGCTCTGCTAGGAGGCGTCCTGTCTCCCTAATGCAGAGTAGACCGCATCAGGAGCAACGGATACAATAAATTATATTGGTGGATGTGCAGGTAAAACTTTGATGCCTGTGGATGGCTCCTTTGGGGCCATGGATGGAGGCGAGGGAGAAGGTGTGGACGCAGATTTTGCAATTATTGCGGTGGCAGGGGAAGGTGCCAGGACGGGAGGATGGGTTGTTGGGGGGCGTGGACCTGACCAGATAGTCACGGAGGGAACGGTCTTTGTGGAAGGTGAAATGGGATAGGGAGGGAAATATATCCCTGGTGGTGGGGTCCGTTTGGAGGTGGTGGAAATGTCGGTGGATGATTTTGTTTCTGCGAAGGTTGGTAGGGTGGAAGGTGAGCACCTTGTTATTGTTGGAGGGGTTGAGTCTGAGGGCGGAGGTTCAGGATGTGGACAAGATGCATTGGAGGGCATCTTTAACCACGTGCGAAGGGAAATTGCGGTCTCGAAAGAAGGAGACCACCTGGTGTGTTCTGTATTCTGTGCTACTTTCTCTCCACCCCCACCCTACTCTCATTTATCTCTCCACCCTTCAGGTTCTCTGCCTGTATTCCTGATGAAGGGCGTTTGCCCGAAACTTCGATTTTTCTGCTCCTCGGATTCTGCTTGAACTGTTGTGCTTTTCCTGCACTGCTCTAATCTAAACTCTGCTTTCCAGCATCTGCAATCATTGTTTTTACCCTCTGCTCCCAAAGGACAAGTTCCACCACAAAACATACCAGATGGCCTCCTTCTTTAAAGACCGGAACTTCGCAATCTATGTGGTTGAAGATGCCCTCCAACGCACCTCATCCATGTTCCGTACTCCACCCATGAACCCCAAACCTCCAACCACAACAAGACAGAACCCCCAGGTATCATCTTCTATCCCACCAACCTCTGCATAAATCACATCATCCGCTGACAGTTTCGCCAACTCAAAACGGATCCCATCACCAGGGATAGGTTCTCCTCCCCAGCCCTATCCACTTTCCACCAAGACCATTCGCTCTGTGACTACCTAGTCAAGTCCACGCCCTCCAATGTCCAACCCTTCCCTCCCAGCACCTTCCTCTGCCACCGCAGGAATTGCAAAACCTGCGCCCACATCTACCCTTTCATCTCTGTCCAAGGCTCGAATGGAGGCTTACAAATCCATCAAAGTTTCACCTGCACTTCCACACATGTCATTTCTTGTGTCCGTTGCTCCCGATGCGGTCTACTCTAAATTGGGGAGACCGGATGTCTTCTCATAGAGCACTTCAGAGAATATCGCCAGGACACCCACAAGAATCAATCCCAGTGCCCTCATGGCCAAACATTTCAACTCCCCCTCCCACTCTCCCGAGCACATGCAGATCTTGGGCCTCCTCCATTGGGCCTCCTCATCTTCCGCCTCGGGACCCTTCAAACCCAGGGCATCAATTGGGACTTCACCAGTTTCCTCATTTCCCCTCCCCCGACCTTACCCCAATTCCCAACCTCCAGCTCATCACCGTCCTCCTGACCTGTCACACCTGTGCATCTTCATTCCCACTTTTTCACTACACCTTCGTCCCTGAAATATCATGTTCACCCTCCACCTCTAACCACTTACTGCACTCGCAGCTACCTTCTCCCCAGCCCCGCCCCACTCCCATTTATCTCTCCAACCAATATGCTCCCAGTCCCATTCCTGATGAAGGGCTTTTGCCTGAAATGTTCATTATTCGTGCTCATCAGATGCTGCCGGGCCTGCTGTGCTTCTCCAACACCACTCTAATCTTGAGGGGAATCAGTTGATTGGGAGCGTTTTCGGATATTTTCTATTGTTGACCACTTTAGCAACTACCAGTTTAGGGAACAGCTAAAGGACTGAGCACAAGTCAAGTCACCACATAAACAATTTTTTTTTAAATTGTAAGATAAAACATGGAAGGCGGAAGTATGCAACTTTGCCCATCAATACTGTTTCACCAATGAGTTTATCACTGATTCCTTTCCAGGTCAGAGTGCTATGGGCCTTGGAGGGGAACTTGAAAATGCTGATGTTTCGTTGCAACCTCCAATCTTGTCCTTTTGGTCAGTACAGCTATTGAGCTTTGAAGGTTCTGTCAAATATGCCCATATGACTTACCCCAGTGCATCCTGTAGTTAGTGCACTCTGTTGCAATTGTGCCTAAGTGGTGAAGAGAATGAATATTGCAGGTATTGACGAGGGTACAATCAAGTGACTGCATTGTCGTGGACCGTGTCCAGTTCCTTAAGTGTTACTGAAGTTACACCTATCGAGGCAAATGGAGAGAGTTATGTTCCACGTCTCATTTGTGCCTTGCAAACGATTTAAGATTCACGGAGACACAAGCTGAGTTTATAATCAAAAAATGTCTTCGAAAGGACATGTTTTTGTTGTCCAATTGTTTATATAGCCAGTTTCTATCTGTTTATTTTTCTAAATACTAGCTCTGTGGACTATTATACTGGATAATTTGGTTACAGTAAAGCCATTGAATGTCAGTGGGATATGATTAGATCCTCATTTGTCAGAGTTATCATTATTCTATTTCGTCCTTGTGTGGACCAATCTGATTCCAGTCGCTGTCTGATTTCAAGTTTCAATTCCCGTCTGTGCTTGAAATTTCAATGGTTTCTTTGCATAAATGTCTCCACGTGCCGTAATAATATGTAAGGACGCTGCAGGGGACAGCAGAGATTAATGAACATGTTGTCAACAGAGGAGAAAATGGAGTTTCGTGGGATGATTGGTTAGGCTGGGATTATTCTCCTTGAAACAAAGGACGCTGAGTGCAGCTCTATAATCACGTAATAACATTTATACACGTTCAATATTCATGGGAACTTGACAGGGTAGTTACTGGCAGGTGGTTTACTCTGGTATGAGGGGAGCACCAGAGGACATAAACTCAGAATTAGGTATTGCCAATTTAATTCAGAAATGGGGAGTAATTTCTTTGCTCAGGGGCCAGTGAATCCGTGGAACTCCTTACCAAAACTATTGTTGAGGCTGAGTTGCTGTGTATTTTCAAACTGTGCCAGACAGATATTTAACGAGAAAGACGATGAAGCTTTGTCGAGGTAATGCAGGAGAATGGAGTTGAGGATTATCAGATCAGCCATGAGTTCATTGAATGGTGGAGTTGACTCGATGGGCTGAATGGCGTACTTCCAATCTTACATCATGTGGTCCTACTCCTTACTTTATTGATAAATTTAGAATTCTAAGGGGATGGGATGAAGTGATAGAAAATGTTTCCAAACTGATCAGACAGATCAGGAACTAGGCTCATAAGCTCATGAACAAGAAATGTGCTGTGGCCTGGAGACAACAAATGCCACTGGGCACACCGTAGATGGGTATGTGCAGAAGTTGTGTTTGCTAAAGAAAATTGGTGGATCTAATATTGTTGCCAACTTGGTGATCACGCTGGATGATGGATCGCGGTATGATTCACACAGCAAAAGGTTGTGAAAGAATGAAAGTTTCGTTTCATTGGAAAATTTTTCTGTGGTTCCAATTCCAATTGACTGTTTGAAATACTGATCAGAAAGTTGTGTGGAATGTTACATTAAAATTCACAATCCCACTGGATAAACTATTGCATCCAATCTCTCCTTATTTGTTTGACTTTCATTCGAAGTAAATTCATAGAAAGTCAAGATGGAATGAAAGGAGGAAAGAAACATTTGCACTCCTTTTCATTATCCCAATTTAACTTACAACAGAATCAAATTGCTTTATTTCGACTTTGATGAGGTATCAATTTATCACAAATCTCCAATGCAATGAAGGACAAGAGCAAGATTCTCCATCCAGTGTATCCTAAAGATGCGAGGTACAAAGGGAAACCACAGCTGCGTTTGATAGAAGTAACAGCCAGAGTAGGATTCAAATCCACACATGCACAATGAAAGAGCAACCTGTCGCGTTAAACTCTGGGCCACTTAAGTCCATGGAAAAGGGGCTCACATATAACCACATCAAGATTACATATGGTGCACCTCGGGGAGAAGAAATTCCCTGAGCAGAATCGAATTCACACCATTATATTTCTTCTTTCAGCGGAATAATAGTATCAGCAAAATCCAAGGAATTGACCTCGTCCTTGGAAGGAATACCCTGTCCTTGATTTATTCCGAGTCGGTACTGTCTCAGAATGAACCAGCAAACATGTAATTCCCGTCACATTCATACACTTAGTCTTGACGCATAATTTCTTCAGACAGTTTCTCTCTCACGTGAAGAAGTATATACGGAGAGAGAAGTGAAGGTGATGTTTTAGATCGATGGACTTTCTCAAATGGATGAACCTGAAGTGGATAAAATTCCCGGAAATGCGGTGTTGTTCGTTTCATTTTATTAATTTTGCTGCAACTTCACTTTGTTCATTGCAATGATCGGAAGTGAATTGCATTTACATGATTGAAATGTTTAATGTTGTATTGAATTTTGCTCCGAATTCATTCCAGCTTAAAGAAAATACTGATGAGAAAACAGAAGGTTAAATTACAAAACAAGATGCCAGTTTTGATGCTCAGTTACGTTTGCAGATTTCAGTGGGTATCAAATGAACCCAACATCATGGCGATTGTCGTCCCATCTTTAAACCATGGGATTAAAGCACGAAATCGATCTCTAAGAGACGGGTCACTTCCTATTCATTATGGAATTTCTTTCCTTGACAATATACAAAATCTGCTTAGTTCCATTTGTAATGCTTCATGTGAAATATTAATAGAAATCTTTCAAAACTCTGAGGTTTTTTTTGCTGAATCTTACTCAGCTGCATATGTTTGCGATATTTCTTTATATCTGAAGTCGTCCAAATTAGACATTGTTTCCTCGCACCTTCCACCCCCACATCCGACTTTTACACTTTTACCCAGCCACAGGTTGTCGCTGTCCTGGAAAAACTCACTGCTTGTGTGTCTCTAAATGTGCCTTTCCAAATATTTTGGAAACGGATTCTCTGAGTGACAGAAATTCTGCTCCCATCATTTCTTTGTCCTACATCGATGGTTTTGAAAGCCTGACGTTCAGAAATATACGAACTTGAAATAGTGAATTTACCACCTATTTACTCTCTCCAAACCTCACATACTCTGCAAAACTTGCATTCGGTTTTCCTTGGTTCAGTTTCAAGTTTTCCAAAACACAAATAACTAAAATGCCATCCCCACTAAACGCCGTCAGCACCATCTCTAATGCCTTAGCTCCCCAGTAAAAGCTGGCAGTGTCCTCTCTGATAGAATCACAGATTCTCTGCAAGGCAGAAAGTACAATCAGCCAATCGAGTCTGTAGGGACACTCTGAACAGCATCTCAACCAGACCTAGCTCCCCTCTCTATCACTGCAGGCCTCTGGCTTGTGATTTTAAATAAACCTGCTGCAATAAAACCTGGCATCGTGCGACTGCTGACCTTATCACTGCGTTACCCATGGCTAATTCACTTAACTTACTGAATTCACTCCCTGGACACATCAGCGCAATTCAGCATTGCCAATCCATCTAAACTATAGACCTAACAGCAGTGCGACCCCTGAGGAAATGTACCATCACATTGAACACTATCTGTGCCATGTGTAATGGCTTTACACACTGGTAATTCCGCCTAGTGAAAGCAAGCTGCCCCCGTCAACCCGAATTCAATGCATTCAAACGCGGTTCTACGCTGTACATCCTCATTAGTGCTGCCGGAAATGTTTCTGCACTCGGATCTGAGTGAGTTTACTCTTTTTTCTTACTCAGATTCCTGCTTTAAGTAAACACATCAGTCAGGAACAACTCGATATAATGGTTTTCATTGCAACACAAACACAATGTGCAGTTTGCAGAATTACGTGCTTGCACTTTCACTGACGCTCTCTGCCCCAAGGGCTGCAGTCCTTCCCCAGCTGATTAAGACAGCACTGTCTTTCCCGTGACATATCCAATCGAGAATGGAAGGCCAGGCATTAATAACCTTCACTGGGGAACAGGGCTACAGGTTTAAAACTTTCACGATGCCCCCAGCGGAGAATTGAGTCCTGTGACAGGAGGGGACACTAACCACGATACTGTGGAGGACAAAAACATCGAAGGAAGCCCTTCAGCCTGTTGTGGCTGCACTTGTCCAACACAACGGCTTAACGACCTGAATCAAGTTTTTCATTGTTTATATGTTTTGGCATCACAAATTAACATCTCAATTTTTTTCAGGTTGGAAGGGTTTCCACCTCTCTGACCCTTTCCGCACATCTACTCAAAACTTTCTGCCTTTTCCCGAAATCTCTTGGCCCCAGTGTTCGATCCCCCATCAATAACAAACGCTTTTTTCAGTCTATCTTATCCATATCCCTCATTATTTTGTACATCTCAGTCATATCTTCTCCAATCTCCTCTGGTCAGCGACAAACAACCCCAGTCTGTCCAATCTCTCCTCATAACTGAAACTCTTCAGCCCAGACAATATCCCATTGAATCTCTCCTGCAACGTTCCCAGTGCGATCACATCATTGCTATACTGTGAATTGCAGAACTGCACACAGTAATCTAGCTAGAGCCGAATTAACTTTTTTTTTCTATTCTGTTACAGTATGAGGGCAGCGCTGGCTCGGCAGTATTGATTGTGATCCCTAATTGCACAGTGGGCAGTTGACACTCAACCGTATTGCAGTGAGTCTGGAGTCACATTGAGCCCCGACCAGGTAAGAATGGCAGGTTCCTTCCTCAAAGGACGTCAGTGAACCCGATGGTTTTGTTTTTTCAACAATTGACCATGGATTTGTAGGTGTTATTAGATTCGTAATTCCAGATATTTATTGAATCTCAATTCTAACACCTGGCATGGTTGGAGTCAAACCCGGGTCCCTGGTTCGTTTGCTTATTGTCTGAATTAACAGTCCAGTGGTAATAGTGCTCAGCCATTGCAGAAATCCCGTGAAACTAATCTTTCTCAATGAAGTCGCTTTTCCTCGATATTGTCCTGTGTCATTTTCCTGAGCTTGACTCCCAATAATCGCAAGTCCATATCAGTAAAAGCTGATACCTGAGGATTGGCCTCACAACAGCGGTAAGCAAATGAAGCAACTGGTCTGCAGGTCCCTATGGTGGGGTTGGGGCACGTTCACCCAGCAACAGTGACCACAGCAGCACAGAGTGAAGAGTATCAATGTGAGAGTCTGTGTAAGATTCTGCAGTGCCTTAATGAAATAGCAAATGACTCCACAACTACACGATGAAAGAGCAGCGCTCCCAAAACTAGTGCCCAGTTAAACCTGTTAGACTGTAACCTGGTGTTGTGTGATTTTTAACTTTGTACACCATAGTCCAACACTGGCATCTCTAAATTAATGAAATGGGGGTGTGGGACGGAAAGTTCGGTTAGTGATCGAAGGAGGGAGAGAAATCTCTGAGAACGGGTGGATTTGAATTCGGACATATGAAACACAGAGATGTGAGCGAGCAGAATTTGAAGGGAAAAGATAATCACCTTTGGAGAAAATTACCATGTTGAAGCAACTGATTCCTTCGTGTTTCACAAAAACTGGGGCAGTTAGAGCAATTAGTGCCAGGACTCGGATTCGAACCGAGGTTGCTGCGACCACAACGCAGAGTACTAACCACTACACGATCATGGCACTCCACAGACGCGCACTCTGACAGTGGGCAATAAGTACTGTATCATAGGAAATGTTAGGCAGCGCACCAAATGAACAATATCAGTGATGAGCGAACAGTGGCAGATACGTGGGAACTCAGAATGGGCTGACCGTGTAATATCGGTTCCCCCAGTGGCTGTGGTGATTCCATTATTTATATGCTGTAGGCTGAGATAAATAGATTTCTCGAAAACATCAAAACCTCCGGGGACAGTGCAGGTATTGTTGAAATGTATGCTTCAATAGTAATGCAGTTTAACATCGGCTACTTTACCAGGTTCCCCCTGACGCACACACACGGCAGTAACCACTGCTGCCACATAGTCCCAATTCCCAGCCCCAGAATCAGAGGAACTGAGTGACGCAGTCGCGAAGATCCAACTGGAAGTCGGGATGGGAATGAGGTCGCAGAGATACTCGAAAACTCCAGTGACACAACCGGTGAATGCAGGGTATTTCTATGACGGTTTCGAGGCGCAAGTAATTCCGAGGTTGGGAGTGCTCCTGGTCAAAGGCGGGGCAGAAGGGTAATTTTTTTCCCGTTTATAGCAATCTACAGTGCAGCTTGCTGAGACAGCTGAGTGCCACAACTGGAGCGTGGGCGGCTGGTTTAAAGTTTGAACTTGCTTCACTGTCACCAACTTGCCTGGAATGAATTGCTTTCACTATTTTTCTTTCCAATTGTTTAATATCTCCCTGCAGTCTGCTGCTTTCTTCCTCATGGGTAATTACATGACTAACTGTTGTATGATCTGCACACTGCTAACTCACGGCCACTACAAGTAAATATGAATCATTGATCTATATGAGAAAACAGTGGAACTCACTGCAGGCATGCTTTGTCGGTTTGCAGGCGACGCCAGAATTGTAGACAGTGATGAAGATTATCTAAATTTCAAAAGGATCTTAATCCAATGAGTCGTTGGACTGAAAACTGTAACATGGAGTTCAATCTGGATAAATGGAAGGTATTGCATTTTGGTATAACAACAAGAGTAGGGCTTTGCGTAGTGTTGGAGAACACAGAAGCTAGGGGTGCAGGTGCATAATTCCTTGTAGTTTGCATCACCTACAGACAAGATGGTTCAAAGGCATTTAACATACTTCCATACTTAACATATTTAACATACAAGGCAGTGTTGTGTGATTTTTAACTTAGTACACCATAGTCCAACACTAGCATCGCTAAATTAATGAAATGGGGGTGTGGGACGGAACGTTCAGTTAGTGATCGAAGGAGGGAGAGAAATCTCTGAGAACGGGTGGATTTGAATTCTGACATATGAAACACAGAGATGTGAGCGAGCGGAATTTGAAAGGAAAAGATAATCACCTTGGAGAAAATTACCACGTTAAAGCAACTGATTTCTTTGTGTTTCACAAAAACTGGGACAGTTAGAGCGATTACTGCCGTGACTCGGATTCGAACCGAGGTTGCTGCGGCCACAACGCAGAGTACTAACCACTATACGATCACAGCGTCCCACAGACACGCACGCGCGCAGGATGCAATAAGTACAGTATCATAGGAAATGTTAGGCAGCGCACCAAATGCACAATATCAGTGATGAGCGAACAGTGGCAGAAATGTGAAAACTCAGAATGGGCTGACCGTTTAATATCGGTTCCCCCAGTGGCTGTGGTGATTCCATTATTTATATGCTGAAGGCTGAGATAAATAGATTTCTCGAAAACATCAAAAACTCCGGGGACAGTGCAGGTGTTGTTGAAATGTATGCTTCAATAGTAATGCAGTTTAACATCGGCTAATTTACCAGGTTCCCCCTGACACACACACACACGGCAGTAACCACTGCTGCCACATAGTCCCAATTCCCATCCCCAGAACCTGAGGAATTGAGTGGCGCAGTCGCGAAGATCCAACTGGAAGTTGGGATGGGAATGAGGTCGCAGAGATACTCGAAAACTCCAGTGACACAACCGGTGAATGCAGGGCATTTCTATGACGGTTTCGAGGCGCAAGTAATTCCGAGGTTGGGAGTGCTCCTGGTCAAAGGCAGGGCAGAAGGGAAATTTCTTCCCGTTTATAGCAACCTACAGTGCAGCTTGCTGAGACAGCTGAGTGCCACAACTGGAGCGTGGGCGGCTGGTTTGAAGTTTGAACTTGCTTCACTGTCACCAACTTGCCTGGAATGAATTGCTTTCACCATTTTTATTTCCAATTGTTTAATATCTCCCTGCAGTCTGCTGCTTTCTTCCTCATGGGTAATTACATGACTAACTGTTGTATGATCTGGACACTGCTAACTCACGGCCACTACAAGTAAATATGAATCATTGATCTATATGAGAAAACAGTGGAAATCACTGGAGGCATGCTTTGTCGGTTTGCAGGCGACGCCAGAATTGTAGACAGTGAGGAAGATTATCTAAATTTCAAAAGGATCTTAATCCAATGAGTCGTTGGACTGAAAAATGTAACATGGAGTTCAATCTGGATAAATGGAAGGTATTGCATTTTGGTACAACAACAAGTTGCGTAGTGTTGGAGAACATGGAAGCTCGGGGTGCAGGTGCATAATTCCTTGTAGTTTTCATCACCTACAGATAACGTGGTTCAAAGGCATTTAACATACTTCCCTTCATTGTTCAGTCCTTCGTGTATAGGAGTCGGGACGTTATGTTGAAGCTTTGCAGGACATTGATGAGGCCTCTTCTGCAGTATTATGTCCAATTCCGTTCGCCCAGTTGTAGGAATGATATTATTCAGCTGGAGCAGGTTCAAAAAAGTATGCACGCATGTTGCTGTGTGTGGAAGGTTTGAGTTCTAATGAAAGGCTGGACAGGCTGAGACTATTTTCAGCTTCGAGATCGGGGTGCTGGAAAACCACAACAGGTAAGGCAACATCCCAGGAGCAGGAGAATAATTTTTTTGCGCAAGTGTTCTTCATCAGGCTCTTCCCCGAAATGTCGATTCTCCCGCTCCTCAAATGCTGCATGACCTGTTGTGCATCCCAGCACAACACTCTGGATTCTGATCTCTCATCTGCAGTTCTCACTGTCCCGAAGTTGAGACTGTTTTCACTCAAGGTTAGGGGTTTGAACGGCGACCTGACAGAATTTGGGAGAAGATTTGTAGCTCGGGTGCTCGTTGTTGTGATTCTGTTCGCCGAGCTGGAAATTTTTGTTGCAAATGTTTCGTCCCCTGTCTAGGTGACATCCTCATTGCTTGGGAGCCCCCTGTGAAGCGCTTCTGTGGTGTTTCCTCCGGCATTTATAGTGGCCTGTCCCTGCCGCTTCCGGCTGTCAGTCCGGCACAATGCAGCACACAGAACTGCAAAAAGAGGAAGAGGAACACATGTACAAGGTATTCGCCAAAAACGGATAACCGCGCAATTTCATCAACAGATGCCTAAGAGAAAGTCAACGGAACGAGGACATGCCGCAACCCAAAGGACTAGCCACACTACCATACATCAGGAGCATTTCAGAACTGACAGCCAGACTACTGCGACCCCTAGGACTTATAACAGCACACAAACCAACAGCCATTCTCAGACAACAACTCACCAGAACGAAGGACCCGATACCCAGCATGAGCATAAACTAATATAGTGTACAAAATCCCATGCAAGGACTGCACAAAACACTATATAGGACAAATAGGAAGACAGCTAACGATCCGCATCCATGAAAATCAACTAGCCACGAAACGACATGACCAGCTATCCTTAGTTGCCACACACGCAGACGACTAGCAACATGAATTCGACTGGGACAACACTACCATTATAGGGCAAGCCAAACAAAGAACAGCCAGGGAATTCCTAGAAGCATGGCACTCATCCACAAACTCCATCAACAAACACATCGACCTGGACCCAATATACCGGCCACTACAGCGGACAGCTGAAACTGACAACCGGAAGTGGCAGGGACAGGCCACTATAAATGCCGGAGGGAACACCACAGAAGCGCTTCACAAGAGGCTCTCAAGCACTGAGTATGTCACCTAGACAGGGGACGAAACGTTTGCAACAAAAATTTCCAGCTCGGCGAACAGCCACAACAACCTGACAGAAGTTTATGAATTATTGAGAGACAAGTTAGAGTTAACGATAGCTGCCTTTTCTCAGGATGGGGATTTCAAGGTGAGAGGGCATATGTTTAAGATGAAAAGACAGAGTTTTTTTTTTAAAAAAGTCATGTGAGGCTTTTTTTAAGGAAGGTGTTTTACGTGTGCAATTAACTTGCTGAGGAACTGATGGATGAGGGTGTGTTTGCAACATTTAATGGACAATTGATTCCAAATATGAATGGGAAAGTGGGATTTTTAAAATAAATTTATTCATGCCTAGTAAATCAGTTATTTCCCAGAGGACATTTAAGAGTCAACCGCGGTATTATACATCTGGAGTCTCCTGTGGGAAAGAACAGCTGAATATGACAATTTGCTTCCCGAACTGGCATGAGTGAATCAGATGGGATTTTCCATACAACTGATTTAGGTCATCACGAGATTCTTCAATTCCAGGTGCTTATTGAATTCAAACTCCACCATCTGTCATGCCAGGATCTTAAATCTTTGTCCTCAAAATATTACCTGGTTTTTTGGATTAACAACACAGTAATAAAACTACAAGGGCATTATATCCACCCAACGGGTACAGGAGGAGGCAGATGGGAGTAGATTAGTTTGGCAGTATGTTCAGCATGGATTGGTTGCACTGACGGGCCTGTATGCCTTCATGCTGTATGACTCTATGATTGACGCTATGGAGCAAATATCTGGTTGGGATTAACAGCAGCACTGACAGCATAATCGAACACCTGATGAGATATGTAATTCTGCTGGAGTCTCGGAGGTTGTTTTGCTCAGTCATCCCTTCCCACACACGGGACTGGTGAACGGCCTCTCCCCAGTGTTACTGATTAAATGAGTTTCCATTTCTGTGGTTAATTGAATCCCTTCCAGCAGTTCCCACATTGCCCTGCTTTCTCTGCGGTATCAGTGGCCATTTTTCTACACAGGGTGAACGATCCTTTCACATTGTATCCACACAGGTTCAAATCCCGTTTTCCATGTTGTT
This sequence comes from Chiloscyllium plagiosum, assembly GCF_037043375.1. Classification (NCBI taxonomy): domain Eukaryota; kingdom Metazoa; phylum Chordata; class Chondrichthyes; order Orectolobiformes; family Hemiscylliidae; genus Chiloscyllium; species Chiloscyllium plagiosum. Next base: position 71,558,468 of record NW_028270178.1, on the reverse strand, counting down.
AATGTGTTTTCATTCTTCCTTATTCACCCACAGGGTGTGAGTATCACTGGTCAGAACAACATTTATTTTTCGCCCCTCGTTCGTTGCTTTCTGGCTACACCACAGACCTGGGTGCGATCCCAGCCTCGGGTGTCTGTCTGTGGGCAGTCTGCACATTCTCTGTGCGTTTGCATTTTTATTTCTCCCTCTGACCATAGGTGTGCCTGTTACAGGGATCAACAATGGGAAATGCAGGCTTATGGGGCAGGGAATACCCTGGGGTCTGGTGGGATGCGCTTCCGATGTACCTTGTGAACTGGAAGGGCCGACAAGCCTGCTTCCCCACATGATGGGGATTCCTGAATTAAGGGTCAGCTCATTTTATTTCTCGTCCTGGAGTCTCTCGTAGGCCGGACTGGGTGAAGATGGTTGAATCCCCTGCATAAGGGACATGAATGAATGAGATTGCAGGAAATTAAAATCATGATCTCTGTTCCTGAGGTCAGGCTTGCATTTCAGGTTTTATTCGTCGAACGTAAGCATCACCTTTTCCGTGTTCCAGTCGCTAAGGATGACTAGTTTAAAATATCACCCCAACACCACCTTCTCCAGGTTGAAGCCTTGACTGTGTGGAAGAAACTGATACTGAGCAGATGCGAGCAAATGCAGCTGCCACCGCCAGTGTCGGAAACACAGATCCAAATAGAAAAATCATCTTTTAAACCCAGCACTGCAAAGTTAAGGGCTCATCACGCTCCACTTGTGCCACTCAGCTGTCTTAGAAAGATGCACCGGAAATCGCTATGGTAGTATAAACGGGGACAACCATTCCCTTGAGCAGGAGCACACTCAACCTAGGAATTTCTTGCGTCTCTGTACCATCACAGAAGGACAAGGCGCTCACCTATTGCATCACTGGAGCCAGAGAGTAACTCTGCGTACTCATTCCCATGAGATGGAAATGTGTTGCTGGAAAAGCGCAGCAGGTCAGGCAGCATCTGGGGAACAGGAGAATCGACGTTTCGGGCATTAGCCCTTCTTCAGGAATTCCATCTCTGATCTCCAGCATCTGCAGACCTCACTTTCTACTCATTCCCATCCCCATTTCCAGTTGGATCTGGGCGGCTGTGCCGATGTTAAGCTAAAATGCTATTGAAGCAAACATTTAAACAATATCCTGTACTGTCTCCCGAGTCTTTGATGTTTTGTCGAAATCGATCAATCTCAGTTTTCAACTTTCTCATTCAAGGGATCTCCACAGCCTCTGAGGACATCGAACTGAAAGATTCAGCTCATTCTCAGTTCCCACATGTCTGTCACTGTTCGCTGAGTACTGATACTGTACATTTGCTGTTTTTCCGAACATTTCCTCTGCTAGTATACTTATTGCTGCTTGCAAGCATCCTGTTCTGTGGTAACTGTGATCGTGGTTGTCGGTATTTTGTATTGTGACCACAGCAACCTCGATTTGAAACCAAGTCACGGCACTAAGTGTTCTCTCCGTTGTCCTTTTTGTGACACATGCTAAGATATTAATTGTTTTACCTTCAAATTCCGCTCTCTTACATCTCTGCGTTTCATATATCAGGATTCAAACATACCCGTTGTCGGAGATTTCTCTCCTTCCCACGATCATTAAACCTCCTTTCCGTCCCTCCTCCCATTTCTCTAGGGCAATGCTCAATCTATCATTTTGTTTCACAATCATACTGTTCTGTCTGTGCTGCTGCTGTGGTGACTGTTGTTGGGTGAACGTGCCCCAATACCACCATCAGGACCTTCAAACAAATCGATCCATTTGAATACCGCGGTTGTGAAATCAATCCCCATGTAGCAGCTTTTACTGACCAGAGACAATTGTAGCGTCAGGCTCATGGAAAATACCAGGGCAGTTTTGGTGAAAAGACATTTTATTGTTAAAGATCAGCTTTTATGGCTTTCTACGTTGGTCTTGTGATAATTTCATAGGACTGATAATCCAGAGACCGAGGTAATAGTCTGGGTACTCGGGCTTGAATCCCATCATGCCATAATTGTCAAATTTAGATTAAAAAATTATCTGCAAGGAAGAATCTAATGACTACTATAGATCCATTGACAATTGTTGAAAAAAAAATCTGTTTCACTTATGTAATTGCGGGATGGAATTTGCTATCCTTACATGGCCTGGGCTGCATGTGACTTCAGACCCACAGCAATATAGTTAGGTCTCAACTGCCCTCTGGGCAATTAGGAATGGGTAATAAATGCTGCTTAGCTAGAATCGCCCTCATACTAATCCAGAAATTTTAAAACAAATGCTCATTAGGCTCAAGCAAGAGTGTTGTGTGCAGTTTTGCAAGTCACATTATAGCAGGGATGTGATCACACTGAGAAAATTGCAGGAGATATTTACCGGGATACTGTTTGGGTTGAAGAGTTTCAGTTGTGAAGAAAGACAGGACAGAGTGGAGTGTTTGTTGCAGTGCAAAGGAGATGTGTACACGACATGATTGAGTTAGAGCACGGACAGGGTTGAATAAACGAGTTTCCCATTGATGGAGGGATCGATCAGCAGGGGCCAGAGACTTAAGGAGAAAGACAGAAACGTTTGAGAAGATGTGCGAAAAAGCTTTATCAGCTAGTGGGTGGTTGGAATTTGGAATACACTGTCTGCATTTTTCAGAGCGGCAGAAAGCTTCATAACCTGAATAAATATTCAGATGTGAACTTTTGATGCCAAGACATATAAGGCTGTGGGGTAAGCATTCTGAAATGGGATTCAGTTCATTAGGCAGTTGTTTTTGACAAGTGTGGCCACATTTAGTTGATGGGCCTCCTTTGACACTCTTGCCCTCGGTAGTATAATGGTTAGTGTCCCCGCCTTTCACAGGGCTCAATTCTCGGCTGGGGACAATGTAAACGTTTTAAAACTGTCGCTCCATTCCCAAGTGCGGGTATTGATACCTGTCCTTCCATTCTCGATGGGGCATATCACACGAAGGACAGTGCTGCCTGAATAAAGGTGGGGAAGGACTGCAGCTCTCAGGGAGGCAGAGTGTCAGTGAACGGGCAATCACGTGACTTCTGCAAACATCACCTTGTGACTGTTTTGGAATGAAAAGCATTTGATAGACTTGTTCCGGATTGAAGTGTTTACAAGAAGCAGGAAGCTAAGGAAGAAACAACATAAACGCATTCAAGTATGAGTGCAGAAACATTTTCCGCATCACGAATTAAATTGTAAAGGACAGAGTGGCGTTTCGATCCAGTGAATTTGGGTTCATTATTTTGATGAGGCTTTTACCAGGGTATAAAACCATTAAAAAATGATCCAGCATTTGCTCAGTATGATGGAACATTGTCTCAGTAATTCGCACTGCTGTTCAGAGGGAGGGTTAGGTTGATTGGCAAAGTTAAATTGCCCTCTCGTGTCCAGGGAGTGAATTAAGTAAGTTAGGTGAATTAGCCATGGGTAACGCGGGGATAAGGTCAGCAGTCACAGGACGTCAGGTTATACTCCAACAGGTTTATTTGAAATCATAAGGGGGAGGGATTCCCCTTCTTCAGGTGAAATATAAGGAAATAGGGAGGGGAGCTAGGTTTGGTTGAGATGCTCTTCAGAGAGTCAACACCGGCTAAATTGACTGAAATGCTCTTTCTGCACTGTAGACTTTTGTGATTCTATGAATTGTTAATGACGGTGTTTACTGAGGTGTAAAGCCATTAGATAAGATGCTGATGGGGGTGTACTGAGGATGAGATTTTATTCACTTGGTCTTCTTTGAAAATTGAGAACAGTTATCCCTGAACCAAGGAAGACTTAATGGGGGTTTTCAGGTTATGAAATGTTTGGACAGAGTAAATAGGTGGAAAATTCCCTCTTTCAAGTAAGTAAACATCTAGATGTCAGGCATTCAATACCTTTGATAAACCCTTTGAAGGACAAAGCAATGATGAGAACAGAATCGCTGTCACTCCGAGAATCTGTTTTTTCAAAATATTTGGACATTTGGTGACATACAAGGAATAAATTTCACAAGGAGAGAGACAGCGTGTGGCTAGGTAATGGTGTAGGGCTGGCGTGTAGTCGGTCGGAAGTTGCGGGGAAACAATGTCTAAGTTGGTTGACTTTAAATGTAAAGACATTGCTTTAATATGTGCAGCTGAATAAGATTCGGGTCCAAAACTCTGCATTTTGAAAGATTTGGCATAATATTTCACCTAAAGCATTGTAAATGGAACTGAGTGGATTTTTATTTATTGTGAAGAAGAATATATTACATAATGAATGGGAAGTTACCAATTGTTTGGAGATCGACTTCCTGCTTTCATCACATGCGTTAAAGATGTGAGAACAAACACCATGATGTTTGGTCCTTTTAATACTCAGTGAAATCTGCCAAAACAACGAGCAACGAAACTGGTGGGTTTTATTTTGCACTTTAACCCTCTGTTTTTCTAAGCAGTATTTTCCTTAAGCTGAAATAAAGTCAGAGCAAATTTGAATACAACATTAATCGTTCAAATGAGATATATCTAATTCACTTCTGATTATTACAATGAACATTATGAGGTTTCAGCAAAATTAAAATGAAACGAACAAATCAGCATTTCTTGCGATTTAATCCAATTCAGGTTTAGCCATATAAGAAATGCCATAGAGCGACAACATCGCCTTTATTTCCCTCACCATGGCTTCTTCACGTGAGAGAGAAAGTGACTGAAGAAATTATGTGTCAAATGTAGGTGTAAATATGACGGTAAATGTTGTCCTTTTTCATTCTGACTCAGTTATGACTCAGAATGTATCACTGACAGCTATTCATTCTTACCAGCATGGCTATTTATTGGAATTTCCTCTAATTATAATTCAAGTGAAAGCAGAAACACAATGGTGTGGATTCGATTCCGCTCTGGAACTTTCTCATCCATGACGTTCACCACATGTTACCTGATGAGGTCACATGTCATCCCTCTACAAAATGTGCTGAGGAGACCGAGAAATGATGGTGGTGAGTTATTATATCGCTGTGCTCCACATTCACTGGTTCGAGTCACACTCTGGTTGTTAATTTTACACACCGCTCTGGCAGTTTTTCTTTGCACCTCACACTCTGGTATACACTGGATAGAGAATCTTGTTCTTGCCCTTCACTGCACGTGAGACTCACAAATAATCGACACCACATTAAAGTCGAAATGAAGAGTGAGAGCAGTCATTCTATTCAATTGTAGATGAAATTGGTGGAATGAGAAGGAACGCATTTTTCTTTCCGCCCTACATTCCATCTTGTCTTTCTATGAATTTACATCGAAAGAAAGAGAAAAAAATAACAAGAGATTGGGAGCACAAGTTTATCCATTGGGGTTGTTCATGAGTATTTTAACCTAACACTTCTCACAAATATCTATCATTATTTCAAACAGTCACTCGGAATTGGAACCGCAGAAAATTTCTCTAATGGAAAAAAATTCTTCCTTTCACAAATTTCTGCTGTGTGTGAATCATACAACAATCCATCATCCAGCGTGATCACTGACTTTCCAACTGTATAAGATCTAGCAACTTCCTTCAGCAATCGCAGCTTCTGTACACAGCCACCAGTGCTGTGCCCAGTGTCAGTTGTTGCCCCCAGGTCACAGCATATTTCTTCTTCCTGAGTTTATGAGCCTTGTTCCTGATCTGTCTGATCTGTTTAATAAACCTTTTCTGTCACTTCATCACATCCCCTCATAATTCTGAACTCATGAATAAAATAAGGCGTTAGACGAAATGTTAAACCAAATGGAAGTATGCTATTCAGCCCAAGGAGTCTGCTCAACCATTCAACAAACTCATGGTTGATCTGTTTTGGAGATGCCGGTGTTGGACTGGGGTGTTCAAAGTTAAAAATTACACAACACCTGATAGTCACCTGACTATTACCTGATGAAGGAGCGATGCTCCGAAAGCTAGTGTGCTTCCAATTAAACCTGTTGGACGATAACCTGGTGAACATAGAACATAGAAGAATACAGCGCAGTACAGGCCCTTTGGCCCTCGATGTTGCGCCGATCCAAGCCCACCTAACCTATACTAACCCACTATCCTCCATATACCTATCCAATGCCCGCTTAAATGCCCATAAAGAGGGAGAGTCCACCACTGCTGCTGGCAGGGCATTCCATGAACTTACGACTCGCTGAGTGAAGAACCTACCCCTAACTTCAGTCCTATATCTACCCCCCCTTAATTTAAAGCTATGCCCCCTTGTAATACCCGACTCTATACGCGGGAAAAGGTTCACACTGTCAACCCTATCTAACCCCCTAATCATCTTGTACACCTCAATCAAGTCACCCCTAAACCTTCTTTTCTCTAATGAAAACAGCCCCAAGTGTCTCAGTCTATCCTCATACGATCTTCCTTCCATACCAGGCAACATCCTGGTAAACCTCCTCTGCACCCGTTCCAGTGCCTCCACATCCTTCCTATAGTATGGCGACCAAAACTGCACACAATATTCCAGATGCGGCCGCACCAGAGTTTTATACAACTGCATCATGACCTCAGGACTCCGGAACTCAATTCCTCTACCAATAAAAGCCAGTACGCCATATGCCTTCCTCACCGCACTATTTACCTGGGTGGCAACTTTCAGAGATCTGTGTACATGGACACCAAGATCCCTCTGCTCATCCACACTACCAAGTATCCGACCATTAGCCCAGTACCCCATCTTTTTGTTATTCTTCCCAAAGTGAATCACCTCACATTTAGCTACATTGAATTCCATTTGCCACCTTTCTGCCCAGCTCTGCAGCTTCTCTATATCCTGCTGTAACCTGCCACATCCTTCCTCACTGTCAACAACTCCTCCGACTTTCGTATCATCCGCAAACTTGCTCACCCAACCTTCTAACCCCTCTTCCAGGTCATTTATAAAAATGACAAACAGCAATGGTCCCAAAACAGATCCTTGCGGAACACCGCTAGTGACGGCACTCCATGAAGAAACTTTGCCATCAACTACTACCCTCTGTCTTCTTCCATCCAGCCAATTCCTAATCCAAACCTCCAACTCACCCTCAATGCCATATCTCCGTATTTTCTGCAGTAGCCTACCATGGGGAACCTTATCAAACGCCTTACTAAAATCCATATATACCACATCTACCGCTTTCCCCTCATCAACCTCCTTCGTCACCTTTTCAAAGAATTCAATAAGGTTTGTGAGGCACGACCTGCCCTTCACAAAACCATGCTGACTATCCTTGATCACATTATTCCTATCCAGATGTGCATAAATCCTATGCACATCTGGATAGGTGTTGTGTGATTTTTAACATAGTCAATCTGATAATCTTGAATTCCTTTCAGCTCACTTAGATCGACAAAGTTTCATCATCTTTCTGATTAACTATCTGGCATAGTTTGAAAATACCCAACCACACAGTCTCAACAGCGGGTACTGGAAAATGCCACAGATTGTTTGGCCCCTGAGCAAAGAAATTACTCCTCATTTCTGAATTAAATGGGCAATATCGAATTCTGAGATTATGTCCTCTGGTGCTCTCCTCAGAGCATAGGGCAAGCCACCTGCCCGTATCTACCCTGTCAAGATCCCACGAATATTGAACGTTTATAAATGTTATTATGTGATTATAAAGTTCCCCTCCTCCTCCTTTGTTTCAAGGAGAATAATCCCAGCCTCACCAATCATTCCACGAAGTTCTACTGTATACAGAGTTAGCAACATGTTAGTAAGTCTGCGCTTCCCTTACAGCGTCCTTATATATTATTAAGACAGGTGGAGAAATTTCGGTGAGGAAACGGGTTGAAATTTCAGGCGCAGACGGGAATTGGAACTTGAAATCAGAAAGCGATTAGAATCGGATTGACCCACAGAAGGACCAAATGCAGCGAAGATAACTCTGACAAATGAGAATCTAATCATATTCGATTGACATTCAATGGCTTCAATGTAACTGAATTCCTCCGTGTAATCGTCCTGGGAGCTAGCATTTAGGTAAAATGGAACCTGACCGCCCATATAAATAAGTTGACGACAAACACCTGTCCGTGGGTCGACTTTGTTTGATTATTAACTCAACTCTTGTCTCCGTGAAGCCTACATCGTCCGCAATGCACAAATTAGATGTTTAACAGAACTCTCTCCATTTGCCGCGGTGGGTGCAGCTTCAATGCCACTGAAGGAACTGGGCATCCTCCACGACAATGCAGTCACTTAACTGTATATTGTTCAACACCTGAACTTTTATTCCCTTAACTGCTAAGGAACAATTGCAGCAGATTGCACCACATAGAAAATTCACTGGAGTAAGTCATCCAGGCTTTGTTGACAGAACCTTCAAAGCTCAAAAACTGTACTGACTATAAGGACAAGGTTGAAGATGCACTGAACCTCCACCATTTGCAAATTACCCTCTGAGACACATACCAGCATTACTTGGGGAGGAATCAGTGGTAAATTCATTGAGTGGTGAAGTCGTTTGATGGGCAAAGATTTATACTTCAGCCCTCTATCTTTCAACTTTCAATTTTTTTAAATGTAGATTATTGCATGGACCAGACTTGTGCTCATTCCTTTAGTTGTTTCCGAAACTGGCGGTTAATAAAGATCGAATATCATCCACAGTCTGTGGTCTACAATAGAAAATATCCAAAAACCTCTCGAACAACTGATCTACCTGTCCAACAATCTTCAGGGATCTGTGAATGTCCACTCCAAGATCTCTTTGTTCATGTACAACACTCAGAATCCTCATTGTTATTGTTACAACTCCCCAAATTCACTACCATTCATTAGTCTGGATTCAATTCCATTCGCCATTTTTCCTTTCCACCTGATGGATACATCTCTGCTGTACCTGACATTATTCATCATAGTCAACTACACGACTATGTATCGTCAGTAAACTTCTAAATCATGACTCCTAATAAAAAAGTTTGAATTATTGATCTACATCAGGAAACAGTGGTACTTCACTGGGAAAAAGCATCCAAACATGGTTCCTTGCTGCATGGGATGAACAACTGCCACGTTCCAATCTCCAAGGGTTGCTAGCCCAGTATCTCGCCACTACATTTGCAGATGACACAAAGATTGGTGGAGTAGCCAGAAAACATAGGGGACTGTCAAAGAATGAAGTGGAATATAGGTAGACAGAAGAGTTGAGCGGAGAAGTGGCAAATGGTGTTCCATTCAAGCAAATGTGTGGTGATGATTTGGGGAAGTCTAATTCCAGAGCCAAGTATACAGTAAACGGAACAGCCTTGGGTAAACTTTATGAGAAGAGAGATCTGGGAGTTCAGGTCCTTTGTACCCTGCAGTTGACTGCACAGGTGGATAGAGTGGTCAAGAAGGCATATGGCATGCTTGCCTTCACCGGATAGGGCATTGAGTATAAGAGCAGGCAAGCCCTGCTAAAATTGTACAAGAGTTTGTTTCGGCTGCGTTTAGAATACTCTGTACAGTTCTGGTCGCCAAATTATCAAAATTATGTGGATGTTTAGGAGAGAATGCGGAGAAGGTTTACGCAGATGCTGCCTGGTATGGAAGATGCAAGCTCTGAAGAGAGGTTGAGTAGGTTACTTCTGCTTTCATCAGAAAAAACGAGATTGAGGGGACCTGATTGAGGTCTACAATATCATGAAGGGTACAGACAGGGTGGATAGAGATAAGCTTTTTCCCAAGATGAGGGATTCAATAATGAGAGGTCACGCATTCAATGAGAGAGGTGAAACGTTTAAGGGAGAGAGACATGGAAAGTATTTTACACAGAGGGTGGTAGGTGCTGGAATGCGTTGCCAGCAGAGATAGTAGAGGCAGGCATGGTAGATTCATTTCAGGTGCACCTGGACCGATGCATGAGTAAGTGAGAAGCAGAGGGATACGGATGCTTAGAAAGTGGGCGACATGTTTAGATAGTTGATTTGGTTCGGCTCAGGCTCAGCTGTCCAAAGGGCCTGTTCCTGGGCTGCACATTTTCTGTATTCTTTGTTCTTCTTTGTTCACTACACTACCAACTGTAGGTTACAGGTGAAGTAGTGTTACTTCTGCAGTCATCATTACTTATGCAAGGTAAATTAACTCACAACAGTGTCCAATTGTTTCAACCAAGAGCTGAGTCAACAAGAATGTGAAGGAAATATACAATTGTTTTCATATTAGCTAAAATGTGCATACAAGAATGAAAGGTGTCTGCAGACAATGGTAGATGGTACAGACAAATAGATAAGGTGCTGTGAGGATGTCGGTTAAACTACAAATGCTTATACAAGCAGTAGTTATAAGCATTTGTTTCCCATTTCTGCAAAAATAAAAAAAAACAAACCCCAATTAAAAGGTAGTAAGGTTCAATATGGTTGGGGAAAGGGAGGAAATGTCACAAGTGTGGTAAATGGATCGCAGTGAAGGAGGACATACCTAACAGTTGACTACAGCCAAGATGTGGTGAAAAGGCCAAGTCAAACCTGTACTTTGTTATGCCCAAGGCCGGATAAGGCAAAAGAGAAACATTAGTAATGGGCACCGGGTTTGGAGTAGTGAATCCTATGTACTTGCTAAACTCTGCGAGTCGATTTCAGGAACCACGCTTGCAAGCGTGTAATAAACATACTGATTGCTTCAGATCTTGTCTCGCACTGAAATTATTGAAGTAAGTGGGCTTAGTTTCATATAATTGGGGGATCGTCCGGGATATTCTTCCATCGCCGGGGGAAGTGGCTGGCCCTGGACACTGGGAAGATGCCTCCCATTCACAATTGAGGAGTGGTTTCTTGTCCCGGTTTTGTCCGCTCCCTTGGGAGACTGGTACGAATCCCACAACAGAGACATCTGAATCAGACAGTGAAAGAAGGTCAATAAAAAGTATAGAAAAAAGGGGGCCAGCCAACTCTGTGCACAGACCAACGTCAGAAAACTGACATTTAAGTATTAACTTGGTGGCCGGGAAAAGGGATATTTAATCGCTGAGGGACTGGTGAGGGCCCCGAGAAATGGGGGGTCGGCAGAGTAAGTCGAACTGTCACGGAGTAAAGGAAGAAAAAGTCCCTGGTAACTTTCCTCCTGAAAGTCCGTTGGGGAGGATGTTGAGGGAATGGACAAGTAACACTTGTACAAGGGAAAAAGATAAAAAGAAAATGATTAAATATTGTTGTTTGGTATGGACCAAAGAACCAATCCTTCATCCAGCTGTCTTCTGGCCAAAGTATGATTCGGATGAGGATTGGGTATGTCAGTACTTAGATTTGCATGTGAATAAAAAACAAACTTTTAGTGAAAAAGAGGCGGACTATGCATCCTGTTGGAAGGGAATTTTGGGAATGATGGTAGTAAAGACAAATGATTCCCCCTCTGCCCCTCCCCCCAGTCCCTGGGATCCTTTTGCCTGTTTGCACTCCCGCCCCCCGTACCATAAAATCAGATTAGGTGAAAATGGGGGAAGTGGAGAGACAGACAGACAGGGACAGGGAACGGATGACCCACAAGAGGAGAACGAAGGGGCGGTGGGCGGGGATGTTGTTGTTCCCGACCCTCAATCCGCAACAAAAGGAAGGGAAGATCAAGTAGATGTAGAGGAGGCCTCTGGAGTATCTAAACGAAAGCCTAAGGGGGAAAAACAAAAACAAAAAAGGGGAAGAATATAAAGACTTATCCCCTTCGCGAGGTACCAATAGGGGACAAAGAGATTGGGTTTGTAAGTGTCCCCCTCACCAGTGGGGAGGTCAGAACATTTAAAAAGGAGATGAAGGTCCTGGTTGAGGATCTGGTAGGGCTGTCTGATCAAATTGATCAATTCTTGGGGCCCAGTCTGTATACGTGGGCTGAGTTAATGTCTATTTTGAATGTACTATTTACTGGGGAAGAAAGGGGACTTATATCAGGAGCAGCCATTAAAATATGGGACAGGGAACTTCCCATTGGGAATGGGGATACTGGACAGGGAGAGACGGAGGTTCCCCTCAGAGACACACAGTGGTAAAATCAAAACCCGGAGCATAGGGAAGAAATGATGGAATTGAAAGACCTGATTCTAAAAGGAAAAGAGAGGCAGTTCCGAAGTCGCAGAATTTGACTAAAGCTTTTGAAGTTAAAGAGGAGAAAGATGAGACACCCCCAGCTTTCTTGCAAAGATTAAGAGACTCAATGCGGAAATATTCTGGAATGAACCCTGAGGACCCAGTGGCACAGGGTCTTTTGAAAATATATTTTGTGACAAATGCATGGCCAGACACAGAGAAAGATACTGAAGATAGAAGGGAGGAGTGAAACACCATTAGATGAATTGTTAAGAGAGGCACAGAAAGTGTTTGCAAAGAGAGAGGATGAAAGACAAAAACAGAAGGCAAAAATGATGGTAGCTACGATTGATGATGTAGTTAAGAAAAGAATGGAACCAATACTGAGCAACCGGAGCAGCGGGTGGCAGCATGTAGGACAGAGAGGAAGAGGGAGAGGGAGAAGACAAGGGGGAGCATTTAATAGAGGGTTCGGGCGACAGGGGCAGAGATGGAAGTCTCCATAGGCAGAATGATGTTATTGCAGAAACTCGGGCATTTTAAGCGGGAGTGTCCTGATCTACAAAGGGTAGAAACGGCAATTCCGCTTATAAATTTTGATGAAGAATAGGGGTGTCAGGGGTTCGTGCCCCCGGGGAGCCACGATGAACTGTTGATAAACTTGAAAGTGGGACCCTGTGGGGAAGAGGTAGTCTTCATAGAAGATACAGGAGCAGCACGGTCATCACTGAATTTTAAACCAAAGACAGTAGGAATGTCAACACGGTCAATTACTGTTTCCGGGGTAAAAGGGGAAGGATTTCCTGTTCCAGTATTTGAACCTATGATGATAGAAGGTCTGAAAGATACAGTCACAGGGGAACTGTTGTATATCCCTGATATAGGAAGTAACTAACTAGGCAGAGTTTTAATTACCCTCTTAGGACTGCAGATTTGAATTCAGGAAAAAGAATTAGTTGTACAAATGGCAATGTTGACAGAAGATGTGGAGAGAGAGGTAGACTCTATTATATGGGCTAGAGAAGGGAATCGTGGAAAAATACAGATCCGTCCCCTAGAAATAAGTTTAAAAAGGAAAGGGGACGTTGTTTATGAGCGACAATATCCCATTTCCATAGAAGGTAAACGAGGACTGCAGCCAGTAATTGAGGGGATAGATATTGACTGTTGGAGCCATGTATGTCTCCTTATAATATCCTAATTCTACCAGTGCGAAAATCCGATGGAACCTATCGATTGGTGCAGGATTTGAGAACATTGAATTGAATAGAACAGGTCAGGCACCCAGTGGTGCCAAATACGTTATTAAGTAAGATCCCTCATGACCACAAATGGTTTACTGTGATAGATTTAAAGGATGCCTTTTGGGCTTGTCCCTTGGCGGAGGAAAGTAGGAATTTTTTTGCCTTTGAATGGGAAGATCCCAAGACAGAACAGAAACAGCAATACCGGTGGACTGTGCTCCCCCAGGGGTTTACGCAATCGCCGAATTTATTTGTACAGATGCTAGAACAAATATTGGAGAAATTTAGCAGCCCCAAGGGGACTACCCTGTTGCAGTATGTAGACGACCTCTTAGTATCAGGAATAAGAAGAGAAAGAGTAGTAGAAGCCACTAACAAATTATTGCATTTTCTGGGCCAGCAGGGCCTGCGAGTATCTAAAAACCAAATACAATATGTGGAGCGAGAAGTGAAATACTTGAGACATTTAGTTAGTGAGGGAAAGCGAAAGGTAAGCCTGGAACAGTTAAAGGGAATAGTGGGGATTCCACTGCTCAGGACCAAACGGGAATTACGTAATTTTTGGGGTTTAACGAGATATTGCAGATTGTGGATTGATTCTTATGCTCAAAAGAAGAATAAATTATATCTCAAACTATTAGAGGAGGAACCAAAGTGTCTGAGTTGAGAAGAAGAGGAAAATGAAGTATTTAAGAATTCAAAAGTGATCTAATCCATGCCCCCATGTTAACCTTACCTTCTCGAGATAAACCTTACCATCTCTTTGCTACCGTAGATAAGGGAGCGGCTTTGGGAGTATTAATCCAGAGGTGGGGAGGAATGAGACAGCCAGTAGCATATCTTTCGAAGCTATTGGATCCAATATCCCGGAGGTGGCCTGAGTGTGTGCAGGCCGTGGCTACCACTGCACTGTTGGTGGAGGAAAGCAGGAAGCTTACATTTGGGGGAGTCCCAATAGTAAGCACCCCACACCAAGTGAGAATGATCCTAAACCAAAAAGCTCGGCGATGGTTGGCAGACTCCCGGGTTCTGAAATATGAGGCAATATTAATACAAAAGGATGATTTAGTGTTGGTCACGGACAATTGTTTAAATCCAGCTGCCTTTCTTTGGAAAGGGGAAGGAGAATCTCCTCAGAATCCAGAGCACGACTGCCTTGACATTATAGAATACCAAACTAAGGTCCGCATGGACCTGAGAGATGTTCCGCTTCATGCAGGAGCCTGACTTTTTATAGACGGATCATCCCGGGTGATTGAAGGGAAAAGACATAATGGGTATGCAGTCGTAGACGGGACAAACGGTAGTGTGGTGGAGGCAGGAAGGTTGCCAAATGGGTGGTCAGCTCAGACCTGCGAACTCTATGCATTTGAAAGCGCCCTTAGGGCATTAGAAAATAAAGAGGGAGCAGCATACAGTGACTCTAAATATGCATTTGGTGTTGTGCACACTTTTGGAAAGATATGGCAGGAAAGAGGACTGATCAATAGCCGGGGGAAGGAATTAGCAAATGAGGAGTTGATTAAACGGGTTTTGGAGTCCCTATGACTCCACCACCCCCCCCCCCCCCGAAAAATAGCGGTAGTGCATGTAAATGGTCACCAGAAAGGAAATGACCCAGAAATTAGGGGGAATAGATCAGCCGATGAAGTGGCTAGGGAAGCCGCCTTGAACCCACAAGGGGTGCTGATTCATTCCCTAATACCTATTGTCCCTGATCCCCGGAAGCTCCTATATTTACTGAACGAGAAGAAAAATAATTGAAAGATTTTGGGGCTGCAAAAAACAGCAGACGGGCAATGGATGTTACCTGATGGACGGGAAATGTTGAGCAAAATGATGATGCGAGACATTATGGCTGTCCTACATCAAGTCAGCCATTGGGGAGTACAAGCAACGTATCTTTTAGTTCTTAGGGAATACGGATGTAAAGGAATATATACAATTGCTAAACAAATATGTGAGGAATGTATAATATGCAGAAAGGTAAATAAGAAAGTCTTGAGAAAATAGACCCCGGGAGGAAGAGACCCAGGATTCATACCCTTCCAGAGTATACAAGTAGATTATACTGAACTACCCAGAGTAGGAAGACTAAAATATATGCTGGTCATAGTAGATCAACTATCTGGTTGGGTTGAGGGATACCCCCTAGCTACCGTCACTGCGAGTGTGGTGTCTGAAACAATATTAGAGCACATAATTCCCCGATATGGGCCAGTGAACGGTATAGAATCCGACCAAGGAACTCATTTTGCCTCTAAAGTGTTACAGGAGATAATGAAAAGGTTGGGAATTTCCTGGGAGTTCCATGCTCCATGGAACCCAACATCATCAGGAAGGGTTGAGAGAATGAACCAAACGACAGCTCTCTAAATTGATAATAGAAACCAGACTCCCTTGGACCAAATGTTTACCTATAGCTCTCTTGCGAGTATGAACAGACCCAAGGAAAGATTTGGGACTATCCCCTATGAAATCTTATTTGGATTACCTTACCTGGGAACGAACGGAGAATTGACAATTCCCGAAACTAAAGACTTGTTCTAAATAAATATATACTGGGCTTGTCTGCCTCTTTGTCTCTCCTCAGGAAACAGAGTTTATTGGCACAGACTCCGCCCCTTGAATTCACCGTTCACCCCATGCGGCCAGGAGATTGGGTCGTGGCAAAATCATGGACAGAGACTAAATTGCAGCCGGACTGGGAAGGGCTGTATCAGGATCCTTTGATTACCGAAACGATAATAAGGACAGCGGAGAAAGGCTGGACTCACTACACTCGGGCCAGTGAAATCTCCAGTTGAGGAAGAAGTCTGGACAGCCGAATCAATGCAAGATGCGCTGAAACTCAGGCTAAAGAGACTTAGAGTAACTGATTATACAGTGGCGACGCAAGCGCGGGATTATTTCTGTAGGATTGTGTATTAAGTTTTTTTGTGCTTCAGCACAATTTTTAGGATGTTGGGGATGCTTAGAGTTATGATGCTAGCTCTCTTAGTAATGGGATTTTGTCAAATATTATTTTCATATGTGTTATTAACGGTCTCTGAGTCTGATAATCCGCAAGTAATAGACCTGATGCATGTAGCTTAGTAAATTGTGGGGATGTAGATAATCAGAGACAGTACCGCAGCTCAGAGATACATCTTAAGTCCTTTGGGGATGGTACTTGGTATAACAGTCCTGTCACAATACACAGGCCCATCTTCCGATCACCTCTCAATTGTCCCGATAAAGAGCGTAACCCAATATACCTAATGATAAAGAAAACCACATGGCACAAAGCAATTCTCGGGGTGGGGGTGGGGCACCTATGAGATACAATTAGATGAAACATTTGGGACAGAAATGTAAGCAAACGGGAAGGATTTCTAGGGCTGTTGTTTTCAAATTAGTGTAGGACAGGGAAAACGGGCAGAACTATTGGATATTGAGCTGAAAATGTGTTGCTGGAAAAGCGCAGCAGGTCAGGCAGCATCCAAGGAACAGGAGAATCGACGTTTCGGGCATAAGCCCTTCTTCAGAACTATTGGAGAATAAGGTACAACCTTTCACCCCTCCCGATGATCCTGAACTAGTAAAGGGTTTCCTCCAACAGTCCAAAAGATGTGCAGGGTCAGGTGAATTGGCCATGCTAAATTGCCCGTAGTGTTAGGTAAGGGGTAAATGTAGGGGTATGGGTGGGTTTCGCTTCGGCGGGTCGGTGTGGACTTGTTGGGCCGAAGGGCTTGTTTCCACACTGTAATGTAATCTAATCTAAACATTATAGAGATAAAGGACTTGAAACAGACTATCGAAATAGAAACTGGGTATAGGGATGCAAACGCCTGGGTTGAATGGGTAAAGTATACTGTAAACAGTCTGAACAAGAGCAATTGCTATGCATGTGCCTCCGGTAGGCCAGTGACCCAGGTGGTTCCCTTTCCGCTCGGGTGTAAGCGAGACAGGAAGGGCTTGAAATGTATAATAGCCCTGTAACAGGATAAGACTGCATGGAATGATAGGAATTGTACCTCCCTATCTCTGATGTTCGCTCCCTTGGAGAAGAAAGATTCAAAAGACCCCCTACTTTTTCAGCTGCAGTCGGAAATCACACGACGTGTGTGCATAGACGAGATACAAGTCAGTCTAGAGATTTGGGGGAGCTGAAAGTATGTTCAGAGATTAAGAATGTTACCGAAACGGAGAAGGGAGGGAACTATTCAGCACCAAAGGTTCCCCGAGCGGATCTGTGGTGGTACTGTGAAGGCAAAATATTTAGATCCACCCTACCACCGGATTGGAGAGGGTATGTGCAATTGTACAATTGGCAATTCCATTTACCTTGGCATTTGAGAAGGAAAAGATAGTAGGGAAAAAGGGAAGGGATAAGAGATCACTGTTAGGCACTTCATTCGATGACAGGATTTATCTCGATTCTGTAGGAGTCCCTAGGGGAGTACCTGATGAGTTCAAGGCTCGTAACCAGATTGCAGCAGGCTTTGAGTCAGCTCTCTTTTGGTAGGCAACAATTAATAAAAATGTACATTGGATAAATTACATTTTCTATAATCAACAGCGATTTATAAATTATACAAGAGATGCGGTTAAAGGAATATCAGAACAGCTTGATGCGACAAGTAGGATGGCATGGGAAAACAGAATGGCCTTGATATGATTTTAGCGGAAAAAGTATGTGTGTGATGTTAGGCGGAAGCTGTTGTACCATTATTCCTAATAACACTGCACCTGATGGTTTAATTACTCGGGCCTTAAGGGGATTGACTACCTTAGCAGAGGAACTGGCTGAGAATACAGGAGTAGATACATCTCTCACGGGATGGCGTGAATCATGGTTTGGAAAATGGAAGGGGGTGGTGGTTTCCGTCCTTACTTCCCTGATAGTAGTAGCCGGGGTATTGGTAGCCATTGGCTGCTGTATCATGCCCTATATACGAGGACTCACCCAAAGACTGATTCAGACAGCCTTAGTAAAACAGATACCCCTAAAATGGAATCAGGCAGAGGAACTTTGTCGATTAAATAATGAGGGGATGAGTGAGACCAAGATGGATGAAATCTCCAGAATGATGCTTGCGAATTTTGGGGGCAATGCTAAAAAGAAAAATGCAGAAGATAAAAAATGACAATTAAAGAAAAAGGGGGAAATTTTGGGATATAGGTAAAGTAGTGTCATTTCTGCAATCATAATTATTTATGCAAGGTTTATGCACTCACACCAGTGTATAATTGCTTCAACCAAGAGCTGAGTCAACAAGAATGAAAACTATGTGAAGGAAATATATAATTGTTTTTGTATTAGCTAAAATGTGCATACAAGAATGAAACGTGCCTGCAAGCAATGGTAGATGTTACAGACAAGGAGATAAGGTGTTGTGAGGATGTAGGTTAAGCCAGATATGTTTGTACAAGCAGTAGTTATAAACATCTGTTTCCCACTTTTGCAAAAACACAAAAACAAACCCCAATTAAAAGGTCATAAGGATCAATATGGTTGGGGAAAGGGAGGAAATGTCACAAGTGGGGGATTTAGATAATAGTGATGGAGGATATACCTAACAATGGACCACAGCAGGATGTGGTGAAATGACCAAGTAAAACTTGTACGTTATTATGTGCAAGGCCGGATAAGGCAAGCGAGAAACAATAGTAATGGGCACCGGGTTTGGAGTATTGAGTCCTATATAAGGTATGTATTTGCTAAGCTCTGTGTGCCTTATTCCAGGCACCACGCTTGCAAGCATCTAATAAACAAACTGATTGCTTCAGATCTTGTCTTGGGCTGAAATTATTGAAGTGAGTGAGCTTTGTTTCTCACAGTCTGTAATTTAAATTTACTGTGTTTTCTATTCTCTCAGGTTCTCATATTAATTGCTCCTCGTTTTCTTCATAACTTTGAAACAAATCTCAAAATTCCGGGCACAATAAAAGCGATATGAATTATAAATTAGTATCTGACAAGAGAACCAATGAACAGCTACATAGACCTCTTGAACATACGGTTGGGCATTAAGAACAGAGGATCAGTGGTTAGCACTCGTGTCTTACAGTGTTATGCACTTGGGTTTGATTCCATCCTCGGCCACATGTTTGTGTGGAGCTTGCATGTTCTGGTTTTCTCCCACAATCCAAAAATGTGCAGGTTAGGTACATTGGCCATGCTAAGCTGCACGTTCTGTTCAGGGATGTGTAGGTAATGTGCATTAGTCAGAGGTAAATGTCCAGTAATCTGAGAGCAGAATGGTGCTGAGTGGATTATTCTTTGGAACGTCAGTGTAGACTTGTTGGGCCAAATGGCCTGTTTCCACACAGTAGGGATTCCATAAACGTAGAATTGTGTTTCGCTAAACATAACTGACATTTTTTTTTAATGTTGCATTTAAAACTTATCTTTAACTGTCAATTGTCAATCTTGTAAAATATCTCAATGTTACTGAAATCAATGTTCAAACAAAACTCTGCACATAAAGCCACACAAAGATCTTCATGACCATCTAATTACTGTTCAGTGGAATAATCACAGTAAAATTTTATTGTTTCTGAGATCAATCCCCACTATCACAGTAAGGATCTGGTTATCATTCCCTTCAATAAATGCAATCGCTATCCTCTGGTATTTCAGTTCAGTCGTTACACACCACACTGGCTGTTCAAAGCATGGTTATTCTTTATGATGAAGGGCCACGGGTTCTAACGGCAAGAGATGTTGTTCGATCTTATTTGTTGCACGTTATCAAACAAGGTTTCACTATAAATATTGCAAAAAATGTGTTTATTTGGTCTTGTTCAACTGCTGATCCTAACATTTTCAGTTCATGTTCATTAAGCATATTTGGAGAAAGTGAGGAAAGCTGTGGTGTTGGAGAAGTGCAGGCACATTCAAAGAGCAGGAGTATCGAAAAGATTCCTGATGAAGGGCTTATGCCCAAAACGTCGATTCTGCTTCTCCTTGAATGCTGCCTGACCTGCTGTGCTTTACCGGCACCACTCTCTTGCCATTAAAAATATTTGACTGAGTATTCAGAGACAATACCAGAAGTTACCTCTGTCAATTTAATTTACTGTGCTTTCTATTCACTGAAGTTTTCATGTTAATTGCTCCTCTTTTTCTTCTTAAATCTGATACAAATTTCTAAATAAAGAACACATTAAAATTCACATGAATTATACATTTACATTCGCGACAAGAAAACCAATGGAATGCGATATAGAATTCTTGAACAGCCTACACATTTGAATGAAAAAGCAATTCCTTCTAAAAAATGTTTCCATGTCTATATCTTTTTCTCAATTCAATGATCCTGCAAATAGTTTATAATTGTCAGTTGATCTCTCTGAATGAGTAGCTAATCAATGTCAATGTAACAGCTGAAACATTAATAACAGATTGATAACTGGGTGTTAAAGACCTTATTTGGAGCCAACAAATGTTTGGTATTTACTAGAATTCCACAAGAAAATATTCTTGAATCATAGTACAAGAAGTGAGATTTATGAGAGATGTGCAAACCTTATTTTTAAATGAACAAACTCCAATATTTTCAAAGCATTTCAATCTTACGGTCAAAATGAACAGGTGAATGGAAAAATAAAAACAAGTTTCTGACAATTCATAAACTGAACAACAATTACATATTCACTTTGATCAAAGGACAGAGGAATATTTAGATGAATCACAACATTTGGTTACAAAGTAGGTAACCAGCTGACTGACAAGTAATAGGTGGTAGCATTTGTTAGTTTACTGAAGAAGATATCAACTTTATTTCCAATTTATAGCACGAGAGAATAATGTTTAATGTGTTTCAATTGTTTGGACTTGCCCCTTTGCAACAAAAAAAGATCAATCTCATTACTTAGACAACGTAATCTTTAATTCTACAACATTTTCAAATATTCTCCAGGAACTTATAAGCAACGGAATTAGATACAGATATCCCCACTATCCGAAAATAGAGGATATTATGAAACCTTACATAAACTGAAAAGGCGTAGATCGAAGAAGCATTAATTTATATGGGAAACACCTCCCCTTTTTTCGTAAAAGTGAAAATCCTCTTCAGATTTCTTTCAGTTAGAGAAAACAGGGACAGATGTAAGTCTTTTGTAAAAGCAAAGTGGCTAAAGCGAATTTTCCAACACATATTTCTTGGTGCCCTGACACAAGTAAGTATCAGATTTTGTGATTATTGATATAATAGATAAAAGCAGATCTAATGTTGGATTGAAAAGCAACTCAGTCTGTGCTTAGGTACTCTCTAATCACCATTCAAGATAGCTCTTGATATATTTCTGGTGAAGGTGTGATTTGAAACCTTCCTTCGGGTCTGGTAATAGAGACAATGCCACAGCTCCACAGGCTTCTTTCATAATTTTCCCAGTCAGGACGGCAGGACTGCAATATTATGTTAAAGTGGTTACACAAATGAAAACTAATCAGCTGTTTATTGTAGTAATTCGAATGGGAATTAATTAGGTACTTTCTGTGTGTAATGGACTGGAAATTAAACAATATTTTACAATAACAATAGAATAAATGAATGATAGTCTTAAATGAAGAGGAATCTCATGACAATTCTTTCATAGACACATTGACAAATCTGCGTGATCATTGTACTTTAATTTTAAAAATGCATCAGTCATTCAATGTGAATATTCAGCCGAAAACAAGTTCCCTTCCTTTCAACAATGTACAACTTCCACAATTTCAAAATGAACAGTCATTGATAAAGGAAGGAACAAGCAGATGTTAATTCTATTTTCTTCACATAAACATGTGATTAATTTAAGTAAGTTTCATATATGAAAAAAGGAAACTCTTATTGTGGTTCAAAATACAATGAATGTTAGCATGACGTGAAATATAATCAAATCAATTCAACTGTGTTCTCTCAGTTAAAACACAGTTCAATATTCAAAGTAGTCGAGTGATTGTACCCTGCGATATCTTTACATTAATTCAGTGCTGAGACATAATTCCACATTTATACCCCTTATAGTGAAGCAAACTTGTGCCAGGAGTCAGAGGAGGTAGGGGAGGTCCTTAATGAGTACTTTGCTTCAGTATTCACGAGTGAGTGGGACCTCGTTCCTTGTGAGGACAGCGTGAAACAGGCTGATATGGTCGAACAGGTTGATGCTAAGGCGGAGAATGTGCTAAAAATATTTAAAAATCATGGGGATAGATAAGTCCCCTGGGCCAGAAAGGATATAACTAGGGTTGTTATGAGAAGGGAGGAAAGTGATTACTGTGTTTTGGCAATGATCTTTGCAACCTCACTGTCCACTGGAGTCATACCAGATGATTGGAGAGTGATAAACGTTATTCCCTTATTCAAGAAAGGCAATTGAGATAATCCTGGGAATCATTGATGAGTCAGTCTTACATCAGTTGTGGGCAAATGTTTGGAGAGAATTCTGAGAGACAGGATTTATGATTATTTGGAAAAGCATAGATTGATTAGAAACGGTCAGCATGGCTTTGTGAGCGGCAGGTTATGCCTCACAAGCCTCATTGAATTATTTGAGGTTGTGGCAAACACATTGGTGAGGACAGAGTAGTGGATGTGGTGTATAAGGACTTTAGCAACGTGTTTGATATGGTTCCCCATGGTAGGCTCATTTAGAAAGTAATAAGGCATGGGATATAGGGAAACCCGCCTGGTTAGATAATAAATTGGTTGACCCATAGAAGACATGGTGAGATTAAATGGATAGTTTTCAGCTTGGAGCACGGTGACCAATGGTGTTCTGAAGGGACCTCTGCTCTTTGTGATTTGTGAAGTTATTCATTTTGGAATATCAAATTTGAATGCATATTTTCAGATTAAATGCAGGATTCTTGACAATATGGAGGAACAGAGGGATCGTGGGGTGCACGTCCATACATCTCTCATAGCTGACATCCAAGGTGATAGGGTTATTAAGATGGTGCATAGTGTGTTGGCTTTCATTAGCGGGGAGATTGAGTTTAAGAGCCACGAGGTTATGCTGCAGCTCGATGGATCCCTGGTGAGACTACACTTGGAATATTGTGTTCTGTTCTGATCACCTCATTAGACATAGGATGCAAAAGCTTTAGAGAAGGTGCAGATGAGATTTATCAAGATGTTGCCTGGACTGGAAGGCATGTCTTATGAATAAAGGTTGACAGAGCTGGGACTTTGTTCATTGCAGTGAAAGAGGATGATAGTTTACTTGATAGCTTTGTGTAAGATGATGAAAGGCATAGGTAGAGTGGACAATGAAAGACTTTTCCCCACAAAGTGGCATAATTTTAAGATGAATGGGGGAAGTTGTGGGGAGATGTCAGTGACAGTTTCTTTATCGATAGTGGTGAGTGTGTGGAATGCACTGCCAGTGGTGGTTGTAGATTCAGATCCATCAGGGACATGTAAGCGACTCTTGGATAGGCACATGGATGATAGTAAATGAAGGCCATGTTGGTTAGTTTGATCTTAGAGTAGGATAAAAGGTTGGAACAACATCGTGGCCAAAGGGCCCTGACTGTGCTGTACTGTTCTATATTCTATGGACTGAAATGAACAATTATTATTTATTAGCAACATATAGATTTTCAAAATTCTATTAGCATACTTAAGAATAATGATAACTGTCATCTTGCTATTTGACTGTGCTATCTGCAAAAATGAACAGGAATTGTTGCAGGGAAAGCAATTAGGTTTTTCTAAATTTATAAGGCTGGGATTACACAGATCATTCAAACGAGGAAAAGTCATATTTTTAACAGTGCGCGTTGCATCAGAAATAATGGATTCTTTAGTAGGTGTGTTGATTGGAAATAAAATGGATTTTTATATTACTGTATAGGTACTAGGGAATATTGGATTAAATTCAAATATAAACTTCACTGTAGTTGGTAGCAAGACTAAACTAAAGTATACTATAATTATTGTCATGCAAATGCCTTAACAATTACTCTTAGATTCCTGAAAAAAGGATATATAGGACCATTTTTCAAACAGTCAATAAATTAAATTGTGAACCTCAGTATACTTGTTACCCAGACCAATTATTATGCAATTATTATAATGGTAATGACTTGATAGCTAATGCTAAAACCTAAACAGGTAAATTGGTTCAATACTTTGTCAGCATGTTGCTCTGAAATTGATTGGATATTTATTAAGATCGGTAAACTGAGGGACAAAATATAATAGCTCGCTTGATAGAATTGAAGGAAACAATGAGACAGTGCTTATTGAACAGGATTGTTTTTGTTTAAAAATGCAGTTGATGCAAGAATAATATATTTTCCTCCATTGGTTTTCTTGTAGAGACATGTTTTTTTTTAATTGTCATGATTCAAGGTTGAGACACTTGCGTCAGAGTCTGCAAAGGGGAGAGTGAGAGAGAAATAATTTTTTTAAGAAGCAGAAAGGAAAGGAACTGGCGAGCAGAGGAGCTCCAACTGTAGTGTCTCACCCTGCCAACATCTTATTGGGTGAGCTGGAACGCAGACTAGTCAAGCAACAAGCAGACACAGTCATACGCACAGAATTATAGCTTACAATGTCCTAGACACCATCGTCACCATCCCTGTATGTCATGTCCAACCAGCAGGACATGGATGTAACTGAAATGCTGGAACATGCAGGGTTATGGACTAAAATCTGCAGAATGTGATCAATGTGATTTATTTGACACTTCTCCAGAATATTAAACTCCAGTCCAATTTGAAAAGTTATTATCGTCATCAGACTTGAACTACAAATGTCAGAAAAAAAATTATCAGCAAGTTACAGCTCACTTGGCCAATCCTGGGTATATGTTGGTTGTAATAGAACACCCCAGGCTTTACAGCTTCTTGTACTCACCATTGAGAGTAAAAATTTCAGACTGAACTCTGCCCTCTATGCTTTTATAATCTGTTTTTTAACATATTTCTTTGGCAGCTGCACATCTTCTTTCCTTGTTTCTTTCCCAGCTCAAACTCCATTCCCCGTGGCCTTGAGGGACTACCATTTCTGCTATTTAATTTCTCCTGCCATCCCCCGTGTGACAGACTGTCTTTTTGTCCTTGTCTCACCCCTACCTTGCTCACAACCTGTTACATTTCTGATGGTTCCCAGACCTCTGTAACTTTCACTGCGCCCCCCTGGGTCAATGGCGCGAGTTTTGAATTCTTTTCCTCCTGAGATAATCAGAAATTTTTCTGGTTGCAGAATCCCCCAGATTTTATTTTGAAAAGCAGAGCATTTGTGTCAGAGTCAAGTATTTGTGAGCCTTCATCCACAATTCCCAGCATTTGGATGTATTTTATGACCCTCCCACAGATGTGTAACGTTACTGGATTGGCTATGCTAACATGGCCTGCAGTGTGCAATTTAGGTGGGTTGGGCGAGCCATGGTTAATGTGGGATTATGGGGGTAGGGTGGGTGAGTAGGTCATTGCAGACTCGATGGGCCGAATAGACTCTTTCTGCACCCACTGGATTCTGTGATTCTAACTAGTTGTGATTGTTGTCATGTTTTCCTCATGCCAGGTTCATTCAACTCATACATATGATTCTGTGGGTGCTCACTCACTCATTTCCTTCAGTTTTACATCAATTTCACACTGAATGTGAGGGTGGGAATGGATTTGTAAATATAAATACTCCAACCAAAACCCCTCACAGGTCAGGAAATGTTTCTGCTACTTTCATCACTCACAAGGAACAGGAAAATAAAGGTTCAGTCACAAATCTTACAGGAACATAGCGGTTATAATCACCAGGAAAGGCCGAACAGCTCAAAACGCTTTTCTCAAGAAGAGGAGGCTCAGAGACAACCTGTTACAAGTAGAAAGCTTTGTGTCTATGTTTTCAGAGATTTGAGGTTGAAATCATTGGGTTGGAAGCATGTTTCATTGCCCCAGATCATCAAAGTGCTGTCTAAATGTGCATCTTTCTTTCAGTCAGTCTGAGTTAACTATCAGATGGACAGGTCAATGTCTGAGTGTCTTACCAAATCCCTGATTGAATCTGCCCCCCCCCCCCCCCCCCCCCCCCACAAACTCAGGTGCCTCACCACTCACTGGGTCACGGAGAAACTCTGCCGGTACAATGAGAACTATCTTTGCTGTCAGCTCTCCTCGTACTTCCGCCTAATTCCCACTTCCCTTCATTAAATCCCAGCTGCATCTCGTCCACCTACATGGACATGTTGAAGAGCATGACAGGAGAAAGGATTGAAACCGAGAGTTCAATAGCCAGAATGAGAGAGGAAGAAGGAAATAAACGGTGATTGTGGATCCCAGGGGATACAGACTCCAGGATTAGTCCTTGTGGGCATTCCCGCAGTAATACAAGACAGCATTCCATGATGAGAGTTAAACCCGGGTGGCAGGAGAGGGAGCCACTGAACATTAGCAAGTTTATTTCAAACACAGGAGGTTTGTTCAGTCAGTAACAATGTGTTCGACGTGGAGATGAAGTGAGCAGTGAGGGGAAATGTTACCACAAGTTGACGATGGATAACTTTCATTGGAACAGGAGGATGCCATTCAGCCCCTCAACTTTGCTCTGCCATTCATGATGATCATAGCTGATGTGTAACCTAACGTACAATTTTCAAAACACTCTAATTTCATCAATAAACTCCTCTGCAACAGACAAGATGAGTGTTGGAAAACTAAACATCTGCAAGTGCTGGGTAAACAGAAAAAAAAACAGAAATTGCTGGAAAAATTCAGCAGAACTGGCAGCATCTGTGGAGAGTGAACCTTTCAGGACCAGTGACCGGTCAGGTGACCAGCTGCAGCTGACCATTCTGCCTCTTCTGGAACACTCTCTGGAACAGGTTCTGGTGTGAGATTGTCAATAATAACTGAGAGAAAACAGGAGGACGGGCTCAATTAGAATAAGGAATTCACTTAACCCTCCCATCAGGACACTCACCAACACAGTCACACTGTGGAGAGGCTGTTCACCTGCCCCACGTATGGGGAGGGATTTACTCGATCTTACAATCTGCTGAGGCACCAGAGATAGCACAGTGGATTTAGACCCTTCACCTGCTCCATGTGTGAGAAAGGATTCATTCAAATCTCTCACCTGCGGAGACATTAGTGCATTCCCACCGGGGTGAGGCCATTCACCTGCTCAGTGTGTGGGAAAGCATTCACTCAGTCCTCTGACCTACTTAAACACCAGCGAGCTCACTCTGGGGAAAGATCATTCACTTGTCCCCAGTGTGGGGGGAGATTCACTCAAATGCAGCACCTGCGGAGTCCCCAATGAGCCCACACAGAGGGAGAGGCCATTCAGATACTCAGTGTTTGAGAGAGGATTCAGTGATTCATCCTCCCCCCCCACCCCCCCCCCACCCCCCACCCCCACCCCCCCGAGACCCCAGTGAGCCCACACAGGGGACAGCTCATTCAGATGCTCAGTGTGGGAGAGGGGATTCAGTGACTCATCCCATCCCCTGAGACCCCAGCGGGTTCACATTGGGTAGGAGCTGTTCACCCCTCTGTTTGACAAGGGATTTGCTGCATCTTCAACACGACTGAGAGACCAGTGAGTGCTCACAGGGAAGTGGTCATCCACCTGCTCCGTGTGGACTGCAGGACTCTGATTCTGATGTTACTGTCCATCAGAGTCAGGACAGGACCTTGTTCATGATGACACTGTTGGAGTATTGATGTTGTTGTTAACCACATTAACTGGGCTGGAGTTGATTGAATTTATTTTGCCACTTTCTGAACCTGAGGATTTCTCTCTGGGCAGTAAGTCTCCACAAACAGCAATGTGACAATAAACAGGGATCATATGTTTTGATTTAAATTGTGACTGTAGCACTGCTGCTTCACAGCATCAGGTACAAGGTTGGAGTCCAGCCTTGTCCAATGGCCGGAGTCCAGCCTTGTCCAACGGCCGGTGTGGAGTTCCCACATTCTCCCCATGGTGGTGTGGGTCCCCTCCAGGTGCTCTGGTTTCCTCCCACAGTCCAAAGATGTACAGGTCAGGTGGATCAGTCGTGCTAAATTGACCACAGGATCTAGGATTGTGCAGACTCGGTGGATCAGCCATGGGAAATGCAGTGTTACAGTGATAGATTGCTCTGGGCGTGATGTTCTTCAGATGGTCGCTGGGGTTTGATGGGCCAATGCTCTCCTTCCACACTGTAGGGATTTTATTCCATGATTGAGGATAAAAGTTACACAGAAGGTGTCCTTGGAGAAGGAGCATGTGGTGTGCATCAATACTCTCGATGCCTTTAGATAGAGGTGGGCACCGTAGGGATTATAGTGCTTTATCTCCACCACTGCCCCCTCCGCACAACTCTACTTTGATTTAGTCCCTTCTCACTCTGTCACTTATAATGGTTTGCTTGGCCCATAATGGGCTTTGTTTGGAAATATTCAATTGGTTACACAAATGGTTTACTGCTGGTGATTATGTGTCTAGATAAGAGTGGTGCTGGAAAAGCACAGCAGGTCAGACAGGATCCGAGGAGCTGGAAAATCAACGTTTTGGCAAAAGCCCTTTTCCAGCACCCCTCTAATCTAGGCTCTGGTTTCCAGCATCTGCGGTCCTCACTTTTGCACCGCTGGTGATTATATGTTAACCAAAAGCAAAATAGCATAATGATGATTCTGATGGTGGGAATGTTGCTGTGATAACATTTCTGGGTCGGAGAAATGGGGAAAAAGAACGCTTCACAGCTCATAGAACGAGAACTGAAAAGCATTTAAATCAAACCAAAGGTTCAGGCAGGGAGGGAATATGTCCCTGGAGTTTGAGTAGCTGGAAAGTGATAGTATCCGGGAATAGACAGGATTTTGTTTTACAAAGGTTGAAAGTTTTAAAACTGTTATAGTCAGACAGTTTACGTTATTTTCTTTAATTTTATTTGTTGTGCAAAAAACTTTTACAACATTTTAAAACCAAAATTTACAAACCTTGTGTGAAAGATAAATGTTAAATAAAATTCATCAAACCATCCCTCACTGAAAACTGTTGTGGAAGTGCAATCTCATGGAGAATCCCTGCCTACTCCTTCCTACCCGGGCTCCATGACTACATACATACCTGGGAGATAGCAGCAGGAGGAGACCATTCAGCCTTTCAATCCTGCTCCACCATTCAATGGGAAACAGCTGACCATCCAGCTCAGTCTCCTGTTCCTGCTCTGTTCCAATCCCCTTTCATGACTTTACCTCAAAGAGCTATATCTAAGTCCTCCTTTGGTTTCACTGCCTTTTGTTCCAGTGACGTTGCTATGTTACTGTGTGGGTGTAGGCAGGGTTAATGTGATGGTGCTGCCTTCTGGAGGATGCACTCAGCATTCCTTATCATCCTGCAGTAACATCAATTGGGTTTCAGCAACTAGAGATAGAAACCATTTCCAGGATATGGGCATCATTGGCTCAGCCAGCATTTATACCCCATCTCTCGTTACCCTTGAGAAGATGGTAGTGAGCTGCTGTCTTGACCCATTCGCAGTCTATTTGGCGCAGATAGACCGACAATGCTGGGAGGGTGAGTGTTGCAGGATTTTGGCTGAGTGATTCTCTATCTTTGGTTCTTCAAATGTTGTTTAACTTAATCACGATCTGCACATGATTTTGAGGTTTCAGTCTGCAAATCTTCACCATCTCGCACCCTGTATAAAGGAATATGTACAGATTAGAAATTCAGAACAGACAATTCTAGTTTCTCTGGAATATCTTTTTCCCCTTTCTTCCCCCAAAGCTGTAACCCTCCAGCTCTCTTACTCTCTCCCACCATTCTGACTCTACTACCCCCTAATGTACACCCTCCCCATTCTCATGGAATTGTTGATAAACAGATCTATGCCACCACTTCCCATCCCTGGTTAGACTCTGCACCCTTTCTGGGTTCACTTCCTTTCCCTCAGTTGCTGCAAGTCAATAATGTAATAGCAGAATGAAACAAAAGGAAACAGAAAGGGAGGTGGCAGATCCTGGACAGAACAGGAAGCTGCAGTCTGGGAGAATGGGTCACATCCTTTGTTTTTCATTGGTTGATTCTAGTGTTATGACAAGTTGGGAATGTAACTTGGTCCCATGTAGGTGTGGTGATACTTTGATCCTCCAACAGATCAATACTACAAGCAAATACGTTCCTCCTCCAGATAAACACAGTGTGAAATACTTTCCATTAGTTACCCCAAAGCACATGCTCCAAAACTCACCCACATTCTGTACTTGTGCAGTGCCAGGTTTCCCCACAGACGTGTGGTCCCTGCCTCGGAATTTGGGAGTTGCAGTCCTCATGCAGGCACTGGAGCCCTGTCTCTGGAACATGAATGAAAAGTGTGGGATGGAGGATGTTGTGTATCGGATCCCCATTCAGACACATGGGACATGCGGGCTGTCACTTGGATTTACTGAGACATCCGCTTAGACAACCTGATTTCTGACGTAAGGAACATAGATTCAGCCAGTTGGGGGATGGGGAGGTTATTAAGACGCAGTAGGCTTTAAGAAGAGGTGGCTCAGTGGCTAGCACTGCTGCCTCACAGCGTCAGGGACCTGAGGTGATTGTGTGGAGTTTACACATTCTCCCCATGTTTGCATGGTTTCGTGCAGTTCTCCAGTTTCCTCACACAGTCCAAAGATGCGCAGGTTAGGTGGATTTCCCATGCTAAATTGCTGACAGTGTCCATGCACGTGCCGGTTAGACAATTAGCCATGGGAAATGCAATGTTACAGGGAACGAGTGGGTCTGAATGGGATGTTCATCAAAGGGTTGGTGTGGATTCGATGGATGAATACCCTGTTTCTGCACTATAGAGACTCTATTCCTGCACTATAGAGACTCTATTCTATTCTCATGAGGAAGAATGTACTTGTCTCGATGTGTTGTGAATCTGCGGAATTCCCTATTCAAAATGCGGTGGATGCCAGGACAATGAGCCAATTTAATGAAGAGATACAGATGTTGAATTTGCAATGAGATGAAGGGTGAGAGAGAGCAGGCGGGAAAATCCAGCTGAGACCGATGTGAGCTCAATCATCACCGTATTAAATGGTGGGGCTGGTTCTCCTGTGCCCAGTGCTTATCTTCTTACGGTAATAACTGGAAAGCTGAATCCAAAAATCACCACCTTCACCAAAGGAGATTTTCGGAAAATGACAGATAGTCAGGTGGATTAGCATTCCAAACTTAGATAGTGAGGAAATATGTAGGAGATAATGATTTTGAAATTTTAAACTGAGGGGAGACAGTGATTTATGGTTTTAGATTGCGTCGTACATTGGCAGCGTCCAGAGTACGCTGTTGTGAATATATATCCTGTACTTTATTACAAAGCCAAGGTCACTGACAATGAAAACCAAAACACCCAGGAAACATCGCCTTCCCTCGTAATCTGATAAAAGACTTCTGATAAGTCTGATTGAACTTAGAACACGGATGGAAAGCTGGAAGATTAGATCCGCTCCCAAGATCCTGTGCTTAAACAAAAGGAGACTACAATAGGATGAGGCAGGAGTTGGCTAATGTAGACTGGAAACAAAGACTTTACGGTGGGAAAGTTGACGGACTGTGGGGGAATATCAAAGCAATTTTTTGAAGTGCTCAGCAAAAGTATATATCAGGGAAAAAGAAGGACTGTAGGAAAAGGAATAATCTGCCATGGGTGGCTCAGGAAATAAGAGAAGCTTCAGCAAAATCGACGTTTCAGGCAAAAGCCATTCATGATTCCTGAAGAAGGGTTTTTGCCCGAAACGTCGATTTTGCTGAAGCTCCTTGATGCTGCCTGAACTGCTGTGCTCTTCCAGCACCATTGATCCAGAATCTGGTTTCCAGCATCTGCAGTCATTGCTTTTACCCAGGAAATAAGAGAGTCTATGAAAATAAAACTGAAATAAAATGCATACAAATTGCCAAAGACCAAGGAGATTAGAAAAACTTTAAAGATCAACAGAAAACTAGATGGGATTGGGGGAGAAAAAGGCCAGAATAGCAGTTTACACTGCTAGAGGGGAACCTATTGTGTGGGGAACATATGGCCTCTGTAATTGTTGAAGCACTTAACTGTTACCATAGAGATAATCCTGATCAAGTTACAAATCACAGCACACTCCAAAAGCTTGTTCTTCCAAATAAACCTGTTGGAGTATAACCTGGTGTTGTGTGATTTATAAGTTTGTTCACCGCACCCCAACACCGGCTCCTCCACATGAGAATCCTGATAGATACCCCACTGAAACTGAAACGTCTGTCAGATACTTAAGGGAGCCACGGGGGCGTGGGGGAGGTGTGTGTGGTTTAACCACAAAGTGTTGAGCTGAACTCGACTTTCTAACTGCCGTTGCCATGGAGAGAATACTGAGAGACAGTCTCTATTCAAAGTCCCAAACCACAAAGGTATAAGAATGGGAGCGGCACATCGGACAGGCGGGGATTTACCTGATGCTGCCTGGAGGTGTTCTGCATGTACACTATCCAGGTAACTGCCATGTTTCATCAATAAAGACTCAAAGAAGACCTCTCAGAGTTCTGTGCCGAGTTATTCCTATCCAGCAGGGTTCAGGAATATGAGTACACAGCAGTCAGTCTTCACAGTGGAGGATACGAAGAACATGCCAGTAATTGATAAGGAGACTGAGGAATAACCATTATCGTGAAAGAGTTAGAGCTGGGCAAGGTATTGGAGCTAAAGGTAGACAAGTCTCATTGTCCTGATGGAATACATCCCAGGATATCAACAGAGTTAATGGGAGAAATAGCAAATGCACTTAGAGTCATAGAAGCCTACAGCAGAGACAGGCACTTTGGCCCAAACGGGCCCATGCCGACCAGAATGTCCATCCATGCTAACCCCATTTCCCTGCACTTGGCCCATTTGCTTCTGACCCTTTCCAATCCATGTATTTGTCCAAATGTCTTTTACCTGTTGTGAGTGTTCCTGCCTGAACCACTTCCACTGGCAGCTCATTCCGTATACATACCACCCTCTGTGTAAAACATTTGGCCCTCAGCTTCCCTTTTATTCTTTCTCCTCTAACCTTAAACTGATCCAATCAAGCCGTCCAATCCTTGAGTTTCTGGGAAAAAGACTGAGTGCATTCACGTTATCCATGCCTCTCATGGTCTTATACACTTCTAGAAAAGGGCCCCTTCAGTTTCCTCTGCTCTAAAATTAAATCCTCACTTGTCCAACCTCTCCCTATAACTCAGACCCCTGGCAACATCCTTGTAAATGGTTCTGCACTTATTACAGTTTAATAACTGAAACCTACATTACATTCATCATATTTCCAGTATTTCTCCACGGTGCTGGAACCGACGTGACAATGGCAATGGATTACAAACCATGATCGAGAATGAACTCCTTTACAACAATCCCGTTTTCATAGTGTTTCCCATGGTGCAGGTAGCTTTGTCTCTTTCTGGTTGCATGGTTAATTAAAGACTTGTCTTTCTACAAAGCAAAGTTGTGGCTTTATTGTTCCTGGGAAATGTGCCATGATTTTTCAGATTTTCAAAAACAAATGAAACCCCTCTCCACACTCACCATGCTGACATGGACTTGGCTGTGTCTCAGTACTTTTGCAGTCACACTGAGATTTGGAATATTCGCCCACAGACAGAATGCACACCTTTCCTTCCAGATGAAAAGGCCAATGATATTCAGATCGGCACGGCTCAAGTAACGATCAGATCTGAACATGAAGTTCAATTTGTATTTCTCATCCGCAAATCCACCCTTTCAGTACCATACAACAGAGCACCCAAGTTACCACTGTTAATACAGGATGGAAATTCATAAGACAATTGTAGATTAAACTGTAGTTTCCTTGTTCCCCCAAAGCTTTAAACCTCAGTCTCACAATT
The DNA here is from genome assembly GCF_037043375.1 of Chiloscyllium plagiosum. Classification (NCBI taxonomy): domain Eukaryota; kingdom Metazoa; phylum Chordata; class Chondrichthyes; order Orectolobiformes; family Hemiscylliidae; genus Chiloscyllium; species Chiloscyllium plagiosum. The sequence goes on along the minus strand of NW_028270178.1, from coordinate 71,524,422 downwards.
TCTCTCTTCTGTGAACTGAAATCCAAACCAATCTCCCACTCCTTTCCTCCACACCCAGTTCTCACACACTCTCTCTTCGAATTCAGTTTCCTAGCTCCTGATGAGAACCATCCTGCATACACTGCTTCCTGCACACTCTGGCCATGACCCATCTTACTAAAATGAGCCAAATTAGAATTCTAATTGCAGACCCATCCTTGTCCCATTCCATAACAACCCTGAATCTTCACAAAAGAGTTCTGATAACTTTCTGCAAAACGCTGCACCACTGATAGTCTGATCACATGTCAGGGTAGCAAGAAAAGGGCCATTCCTCTGGATCCTGCTCCCAGAGGGATGAAGCTGCTAATGATAGATTAATCCCTCACACCAACAGCCTCCTTCCCAGGCACTGACCTATACTGCGCATACTCCCACAGTTGCCAGCACTGCACCCATGCATTGGTCTCCCCTCCTACAGCACGTGGTCCCGATCATACAGGAGTCCGGGTGATTGACAGCAGCTGCTGCCCAATATATCAGAATTCCTACAGTATGGAAACAGGTCCCTTGGCCAAACAAGTCCAGACCGACCCATTCCCCCTAACTAATGTAAGTAATACTATGCGCAATTTAGAAAGGCCAATTCACCTGCCCTGCACATCTTTGGATTGTGGGAGGAAACCGGAGCACCCGAAGGAAACCCGCTCAGACACGGGGAGAATGCGCAAACTCCACACAGACAGTCGCCGTGGCCGGAATCGAACCCGGGTACCTCGTGCTGTGAGGCAGCAGTGCTCACCACTGAACCGTCTCTATCGACGGGAGGGGGCGGGGCTGGAGGACTGGGTCAATGGGATTGTTAACAATGAATGAATGCGGAGGACACTGAGGGATGGACAGGTCAGTGAGCGACAGGATCAGTGCAGCAGCAGGAGGGGATACTGGACAAACTGAGCAATGGGAGAGTCTGGCAGGAGAGAAGCTACAGGAAGGTTCTGTTTGGAGGCTCAGGCAGGGACAGCTGGGAGACTGCATGGCCTGGTGGCTTGGGCAGGTTTACTAATCAGCCTCTTCAAAGATGCTGTTACTCAACTCTGAGCCTGATCCTCCTAGTCCAGAGGTAAGGACACTTGCACTATTTCCTGGTGGGCAAGGGATACAGGCACTGCCTTTCAAAAGGAACTCACCTGTGTTGGTGACATTAACAAGACTCAATACAGAGTCACTGACAAAATGCTGGTGTACTTAAACTTCATCCAGAATATTAACACCTATAACTGGGCAACGCAGACCCCAATGTACAGAGTTAAATCCTGGATACTAATAACAGCTTTGTGCATGGGAAATCATATCTCATGAATTTGACTCAGTTTTTTTGAAGAAGTAACAAAGAGGATTGCTGAGGTCAGAGCATGGATATGGTCTACATAGACTTCAGTAACGTGTTTGACAAAGTTCCTCATGGGAGACTGGTCAGCAAGGTTAGATCGCATGGAGTACAAAACTGGCCCGAAGGTAGAAGGCAGAGGGTGCTTTTCAGGCTGGAGGCCTGTGACCAGTGGAGTGTCACAAGGATCGGTGCTGGATCCACAACTTTTTGCCATTTATATCCATGATTTGGATGTGAACATAAGAGGTATTGTAAGTACGTTTGCAGGTGACACCAAAATGGGAGGTGTAGTAGAGAGTGAAAAGATTACCTCAGAGTACAAGAGGATCTGAATCAGATGGGTGAATGGACAGAGGAGTTCAGTTTAGAAAAATGCGAGCTGCTGCATTTTGGAAAAGCAAACTTTAGCAGGATTTATACAGTTAATAGCAAGTTCCTGGGGAGTGCTGCAAAATAAAGAGTCCTTGGAGTGCAGGTTCATAGTTCATTGACAGTAGAGTAGCAAGTAGATAGGATAGTGAAGACGGCAGTTGGTCTGCTTGTCTTTATTGGACAGAGCATTGAGTATAGGGGTTGGAAGGTCATATTGCGGCTGTACAGGACATTACAAAAGTTGCTGAATCAATATTCCATATCATTCTGTTCTCCTTCTTATCAGATGGATGTTCTTAAATTTTAAAGAGATCAGAAAAGAATTATAGCATGTTGCCAGGGTTGGATAGGCTGTTTTTCCTGGAGCGTCAGAGGCTGAATGGTGACCTGAAAGAGATTTTTAAAATCAGGCTGGGCATGGATATGGTAAATAGACAAGATATTTGCCCTGCAGTGGGGGGAGTACAGAACTAGGGGACTGGGAGGGAGGGTAGGCAGACAGGGGGTGTGTGGATCGAGAGGGGTGAGACAGAAATGGCTGTGGAAAGGGGGGGGGTGACAGAGAGGGCGGCACAGAGATAGGTGGGGACAGAAAGTGGGATTAGAGAGGAGGGGAACAGACAGGGGGAACGGGGGGAGGCTGACAGAAAGGGGGAACAGGCCGACGGGGGGGGGGGGGAGGGGTGGTAAAACAGGCCGACAGAGGGGAGGGACGGACAGAGTGGGGGGAGACGGAGGGGGTGTTTTAAAAAAATTCTCAAGGTCAAGGACCAGGCTCGCAGGAAAGTAGTCTGACACAGAACAAACAGCCAAGAGGCGAGTCTGCTAGAATATAAGTGTTTTATTCCCCGCAGTGTCCCCACAACCAGTCTCGTACTTACAACGGGTCTGGCTTATACTCACTCTACATGTTACCAAAACTGGGAGCCGTCAGTTCTCGTAGAGCGGTTGCCAACAACCCACGCTCGGCGGTTAAACGTAACCCCGGAGCAGACTCTACCGAACTGGAGACTTCTCCAGCTGATATACCCTTTTCCAGATATAAACATTCATGTGAACAGCAGAGCAAGGCTAAAAAACACATTCCATTCTGGTTACATACAGATAAGAAGATTCACACGGGAAGGTGTATAACAAGATTCACACGGGACTAAGCGACACCTTCCATTTTCGGTTAGATTCACACATGTATTGGGACACAATTTTAACCCTTTCACCACAGGGGGGGAGCAGACAGAGCGGGAGAGACGGGGGAACAGAGGGGGAAGATGGAGAGTTATTTTATAGATCTAAAACTCAACCCTGTTCCTGTTTTCTCCTCCTCACCTTAATTCCCTCTGGAGGGCTCAGAACAACTGTATAGTTCTTGGAAAGTAGTTTCAGGGAGATCAGGTGCTGAAAGTGGCATTTGGGACACTAACATTGAATGGAATGTGCTGATTCGATTCGATTCCACTCTCTGTGTGGTGTTTGCACATTCTCCCTGTGTCTGCGTGGGCTTCCTCTGGGTGCTCTTAATTTCCGCCCACAAATCCAAAGACATGCAGGTTAGCTGGATTAGCTTTGGGTAATGGTAGGTTACAGAGTTAGGGTGGAATGCTGTCCCGATGGTTGGTATGGTCTCATGGGCCGAAAGGCCTGTTTCCACACTGTCGGGATTCTATCACTGAGTATAGGGATTAGGAGGTCATGTTGTGGCTGAGTAGGGCATTGGTGAGGCCAGTTTTAGAATACTGCATTCAATTGTGGTCTCCCTGATTTCAGACAGTTATTACGAGAATAGGACTCAACCTCTTAATGACAAGTTCCTGGGAAGTGTTGACAGACAAACAGACCATGCAGTGTGGGTGGATAGTTCCTTGAAAGTGTGGTTGAAGGTAGACAGGTCAGTGAAGGTGGTGTGCGGTATACTAGCTGTTTTTGGGCAGTGCATTGAGTATAGGAGTTGGGAGATCATGTTTCGGTTGTACAGTTTATTGGCTCGGCCACTTTTGGAATCCCAGACTGCTTTCAATTCCAGTCTCCCTGCTATAGGAAAGATGTTGGGAAACTTGCAAGAGTTCAGAAAAGTTTTTCCAGGGTGTTGCCAGTATTGGAACATTTGAACCATAGGGAGAGGCTGAATAGGCTGAGGCTATTTCCCTGCAGCACTGGACACTTTAGGTGGCTTTATCGAACTTTATAAAATTATGAGGAGCAATGATAGGGTGACTAGTCATGGTGTCTTTTTTCCCAGGGTAGGGGAAACCAAACAAATGTGAATCTTTTTTCCAAGGTGGAAATGACAAATTCTATAGGAGAGTTGGCAAGTTTAAAGGATATGAAAACCGAAACAACTGAAGATGCTGGAAACCAGGAAGAGAAACAGAAGTTTCTGGAAAAGCTCAGCAGGTCTAGCAGCATCTGTGAAAAGAAATTAGAGTTAACGTATCTGAGGAAGGGTGACCAGACCCGAAACTTTAACTGATTTTTTCTTCCCAGATGTTGCATGACCTGCTGAGCATTTCCAACAACATCTGTGCAAGTTTAAACGGAGTTGTTTGGAGTATATACCTGAGAGTAACTTTATAAAGTGCGAGTGAGATCACATCTGGAGTAATGACAGATGTTTTGGTCCCTTTATTTAAGGAAATGTGTCATTTCATCAGAGGCATTTCACAGAAATTTGACTGGGATGAACCCTGGATTGCAGGGATTATCTTTTAAGAAAAGGCTGAAGAAATTGGGTCTCTCCTTACTGGATTTGGGAAGAATGAGAGGTGATCGCATTGTAACATGTAGGATTCTTAAGGAGTTTGACAGGGTAAATACTGAGTGGATGTTTCCCATCATGAGGGAGTCTGGAACCAGATTCTGGGTCACTCACGGAATCACGAGTTCTGTTTTGGATTCGTCAAGTTTAAGGCAACACTGACACAGGTCAGGGGTTTCAGTAGCAATGGAGCTGGGGTGAGGTGGAGATAAGCAACATTTTAAGAGTTTGAAATTCCTGGTGTTTGTGATTGTGTAGATGTCTGATCAGAAGGTCATCTTGGGGTCAGATATGAGAGCAATATTGTGAAGGGTGCAGTTCTGTCTCAGATAGTTCCCAGTGGGAGGGAGGGGCTCAGCAATAAGGGAAAGTAATTTGTAATAGCAACTGAAGACAATGGCTTTAACCATTTCAACGTTCCGTTGCAGGAAATTGCAGCCAATCGCGTAGTGGGAGTGTGATGAGCAGTTTGATAACTGAGTAATGGAGAGCGATGATGGTGAGGGAGAGTTGGGCATTGTCAGTGTACATGTGAAACCTAACACGGTGCTTTTGGACAATGTCACCTCCTGGAAGTGTGTAGATGAGAAATAGGAGGGACCGAGGAGAGATCCTTAAGGGACACCAAATACAAGGAATTAAGAAAGGAAAGGGAGAGTTGGGATGGAGCAGGTTTTTCCAACAACGGTGGGGTCAAATATTAGTTTGCAGCAGAATGGGAGAGAAGGACATAACCAGAAAAGACAGACAGATAGAACAAGGAACAATATCTGTGAATTGGGGAGGGGGAGTGATGAAGAGGAGGAGCGATGAAGAGGAGGAGCAGCCCAACTCCAAAAGCACTATTCCTACATTAGGGACATCACCCAACTCCACCCTAGTCTCAGCTCATTTACTGAAATACTCGTCCATCCCTGTGTTATCTCCAGACTTCATTATCCAAACACACTCCTGGCCAATCTCCCACATTCAACTTACATGTAATCTCAAGAGTATCTAAAACCCTACTGCCCTAGTGCTCACTTGTACCAAAACTTGTTGATCCATCAAAAGGCTCCTATTAACAAGCAACAATTTAAAATTCTCACCTTTGATGTAAATCCTGGCTGTGAACATCCCTGTCTCCCTGCACCACACAACCTGTGAGACCCCGACAACTGATTTTCTTTCAGACTCCCAACGATGTGTTTATTCATTGCTTCACCTGTCTGGCTGTTTCTACTGTTACCAAGACAACACGGTCTGGAATTCCCACCCTAACCCTCTCAGACCTGCTTTCCTCCTTTAAGGTATTCCTGAAAACCTGTTTATTTGGCCATTCTTTTGAGCACCTGACCTAATATTCCCATCTGTGGCCTTATGTCAGAAGTTCTCAATAGTATTTCTGTGGAATTATAAACATGATAAAAAAAAACAAACTGTTGATGATTTGCACATACATTGTCAACTCCTCACTGTCGCTGAGTGAATAATCTAAAACAGCTCTTACCCAAACACATTGTGGGAGCACCTTCACCACACGAACTGCAGCTGTACAAGGAAGTCAAACAGCACCTTCTCCACAGGCAATGGGGCGTTGGCACTGATCATTGGTATCTGTGGAGGGAGAAACACACAGTTGATATTTCAGGGAGTGCAAAATGCATTATAGGGAGGGAAAATGGTGCAGAATTTGGGATTTTCAAATTTGCGTTTTAGAATGTGCACTAAGTTCTATAAAACCTCTCATCCCATACCATGAAAATTTCCTCCTCTTCCTGGTCAATATGTCTTTCCTTTCCCCTGCCCTTCACCTTCACACATTTCCAATGCCTTGGCCACAACAACACTGTGCTGTCAGTGAAGTTTATCACGTGGTTGAGTATTGTCCCGCCCCTCATTCACTCCTATTGGTTGAAGGCCCAACTAGCACCTCTAGCCCCCGTTCCCCCACTCTTATTGGTCCTGCGCTGACATCAATAATCCGAGGCCCATTGTGTGCTGGAGCATGTTCAGTGCTTCCTGCTTTTGCTGTTGTTCATCAGGTGTAAGAAAGAGAGGGCTCATCCCTATTTCTCCTGATGTCAGACAATAACAACAACTACCTGCATTGTATGGAGCCTTTCACATTGACAAATCTCCAAAAATGCTTCATGAATGATGGAAACGTTGATTAAAGAGAACGATTTTTAGATACATCTTTCAGGCGGACAGAGCGGGTTCGGGAGGATATTCCAAAGGTTTGTGTCCTTGGCAGCTTCAATCGTGGAGTGATATAGGTGGGCAACAGCTTACAATGGAGACAGTGGCTAACCATAGGTTAACAACGTCATGTCGTAGCCCCTACCCCACACACCAGGCCTTGTTCTCACAGCCTGCCATTACACACTAACTATGGTTAGCCACTAACAGTCTCCATTAACAACTAGTCACCCTCCCCCAGCCAGATGGTTATCCTTTATCCAACTGTTCTTCTCACTCTATCCCCACCTATCCTTTACTCCTTTTATCCTCCCCCCACACTATCTTCTGCACATAAACTGACTTTTATTCTCAGTAACATCAGTTCTGTGGAAGGGACACCGGATCTTAAACTTTAACTCTGATTTCTCTTCACAGATGCTGCCAGACTTGCTGAGCTTTTCCAGAACCTCCTGGTTGTTGTTTCTGATTTACATCTTCCGCAGTTCTTTTGGTTTTAATTTACCGGGAGTTTGTAATTCAGGTCCAACAGCCTCTGTCCCAGTCTCTGCTGTCTCTCCCAACCCCAAACAGTGACACTGCACCCGCACAGCTCATGGACAGGTGTTGTCTTGCTGGCCACACCCCTCATTCAATCCCATTGGCTGCAGGACCACACAGACTCTTCTCCCAATAGTCTAGAGCTGCTGTCAATCAGCCGGGCCCCATTGTGATGAGAGTGGAGGGCTCATCCCTCTCTCTGCCCTGGGATGAGCTTCATCATTCACAGTGAATGGGGCGGTATCACAGAGCACAGGGCCTGGGGGCTATTCAGCCCATTGGGGCTGTACTCTCTCCCTCTGGAGATGCTGCAAGTCTGTCCCAAGTCCCCTCCCATGTGCCCACAGCCCCCCAAATCTTTCCTTAAAAAGTAAATTCCAAGTCTGTTTCAGAATACCTGTTGAATCTGTGTCGTTCAGACTGTTCCAGATGCTCAGAACTTACTGAGTAAAATAGTGTTCACATTTTCACCTTGTATTATTTGCCAATTACTTGAAAGTAGTTACTAAAAATTGTGAAAGTGTTAACAATTCCTCTCTCTCTGTGCAAATTCAAGACCTTGGAACCAAATCTGCACCAGATCGAAATCACTGCTTCACCTTCTCAGTTCCAAGGATAATTATCTGTGCTTCAGCTAGCTCTCCACAAAATAGAGGAATGCATCTTAATTTATTAAGATCAAAGAAACAGACCTTCGGTCCAATTCGTCCGTGCCAACAAGGAATCCTAAACTAATGGATTCCCATTTACCATCTATTGGCCTGTATCCATCGAAACCCTTCTTATTCATGTACCCAATTGGAAGCCTTTTAAATGTTGTGATTTTGTCAGCCTCCACTACTTCATCTGGTAGCTCCTCCCATACACACACCACACTCAGCTTGAAAACGTTGCCACTTAGATCCCTTTTAAATCTTTGCCCTCTCAACTTCAACCCATGTGCTCTCGTTTTGGACGCACCTAACCTGAGGGAAAAGGACGCCAGCTGCTCACCTTATCCACGCCCGTCGTGATTTTATAAATCTTCATGAAGTCACCTCTCAGTCTTCGACTCTCCAGATAAAATAGCCCCAGCCTATTCAGCCTCTCCCTGTAGGCCAAATCCTCCAATCCTGGCAACGTTTTTGTAAATCTTGTCCAAACCTTTTCAGGTTTCACAACATCCTTCCCAGAACGGGTAATTCAAACTGAAAATGGAATTCCAGAAGTGGCTTAATCAACGTCCTGTCCAGCCACAGTATGACGTCCCAGCTTCTGTATTCAATGCATTGACCAATAACGGACAGTGTTAATGGAGTCCCATTTGCCAGCGGTTCACCCTTATCCCTCTAAAACCTTCCTCTTCATATACCCAATCAAATGCCTTTTAAATGCTGCAATTGTACTAGCCTCCACCCCTTCCTCTGGCAGTTCATTCCATACTTGCAATGCCCTCAACATGAATAAGATGCCCCTTAGATCCCTTTTAAATCTTTTCCCTCTCACCTACATTTTCCAAAACAGTATATTTGTCCGAGATGGGGATAGCCACAGGAGACTCCTGCAGTTCCTGCCTACCCCTCCTAGCTTTCCTGGCGGTAATCCATCTACCTGACTGTGTCTGCAGTATCCTGCATTCCTGAGACTGCGACCTATCACAGCCCCCGGCTACTGTCAATTCCTCGCTGCCTTTAATCACTCCTCCACTAATCCATGCGATCCCATAGGATTAGCAATCACACTTCCTGCAGACAATTATCAGGATCATTGAAACTCTCCCTAATCTCCCACATTCGACAGGAACAGCACGCCACTCTACAACAGGCCATCTCTCCGCCTTAACAATGTACAGACCAAGACAAAGGCACAGTGTTACTGCTCGAAAAATACTGCCCGAGAATAACTTAATGCTTACGTTTCATATCTTAAACATTTAATCAAGAGACCAGAAGACATTAAAAATAAATCCTCACCTTACTCACTATTGTAGATTGAATAAAATAAAACCGACTAAGATTGATATTTGAAGAGACTGAAACTCATTGAGCTGATCCCCGGCTCGGAGTACTTCCAAGGGTGAGGTCTCTCTGAGGGCAGCTGTGAAATGTCTCTGTTTCCCTTCTCTGCCCACTCCATTTCCAGAGAGGTTTTTAACTTCACAGCAAGTCAGCTCAGAGAGGTCACTGCTTGGTTTTATTCACTAGGGTTGCCTTTGCTGCCCAGACCAGTATTTCTTGGCCACCTTCACTTGTCTTGGAGAAAGTGGTGGTTAACTGCCTCCCTGAAATGCTGCAGTCCATGTACACCACAGTAATGTTTGGACAACAATCCCCCTCTGGCCCCACAACCCTCCCTGTCTCTGTAATCCCCCTCCGGCTTCAGAAATTACATGTCCGTGGCATAAGATTTTTATTTGGATTCATTTTTGTTTAATAAGCCCCCCCAAAAAAGTGAAATATTTCCCCCCAAACAAATTTCTGTTGATTGACCTTTTGGAGAGGCTGACATATTGACGTTGTAGTATTTAATCTCACATTGTACACCGAGAATGATGGAACTTTCTTTTAAACATTGCTAAAAGGGAGGCAATGGCTTAATGGTATTCCTGCCAGATGAGTGACATGTGCAATGTTCCGAGGATTAGGGATAGAATCCCAACATGGTTGATGGTGGCATCGGAATTGAATACAATCTAGAATGAAAAGGCGAATGATGACCATTAAACTATTTTCAATTGTTAGAAACCCACCTGGTTCACTAATGTCCTGTAGGGAAGGAAACGGTCATCCTCACCTGATCTGGCCAACATGTGACTCCAGACCCACAGCAATGTGGTTAACTCTCAACTGCCCTCAGGAAAAATACTTTACAAACTGTTAACAAATACTCCGCAGGTATCACTTAAAAACTGGCTGTTCACCTTGGGACCATGTGAATTTCTGAACGGCCTGAACTAAAACTGAGTTTCAGCCTCACCTTCTCCCCGTCTCACATCAGTCTGTTTACACCCAACTCCAGAACACTCTCATTGAGCCAAGCAGCCCTCACAGTGCAGCCCTGTCATTTTCATTGTCTGCTCATACCTACATTGCCCTCAGCCTCCTGTACTGTTCCAATGCATCTCAATGGGAGCTCAGGGGCAGCACCTCATCTTTCAATTCAGCCCTTTGTAACCCCAGAGTCAACATGGACCTCAGCAGTTTCTGGATGAACAGACAGTTGTCAGAAGCTGGAACATTCTACCTGAAAAGGTACTGGAATTTGAGTCCAAAAGGATTTTTAATGGGAAGTTTGCAGGTAATTGAAGTTTACAGGTTAACATTATGAAGTGGGTGATTGGGTCTAAATCTGAGAGTACTTACAAAGAGACGAGGTGTAATTTGGATAAATCTGTGCTCCCTCACAGGCCAATATCTCCTTCGTCAGCTGCAGGGCCCAGAACAGAGCACACACCCAAAGGGTGATCCAACCACGAATTTGTACATCTTTCTGCTTAACAAAAATATTGGAGATATCTTCCCACAAACAGAACAGACAAACCTTTCTCCTTCCACAGTTAAATGCCAATGATATTCAGATCCTGATGACTCCATTGACTGTAAAAACTGCTTTTGAAATCCCAGCCTCAATTATTCTGATTTAATATCCTATGAAATGAATTCACAAAACAAAACTCACAGTCAGTACAGGAAGAATATAAAGACATACTTTTTTCTTGGTATGTGCTTGATGTGTAAATGCCTCTCTTCAAATCGCACACTGCCACCTCCCACCCCCCTCCCCCCAATCCTCGGAAGGGGACATGCACATGCGCCTCACTGTACCTTACCCCCAATTCAACTAACCTGCAGATCTTTGTACTGCAGGAGATAGGGGTTAAAGAGGAAATCATCGGCAGGGACAGAACCCAAAGACAGACCGGAACATTTGGAAAGACAAAGGAGTGGATTACGATCTGGCTGGGAGGGTGCGTAGCTGTTAATGGAGGGGACAGGAACCTGTGTCTGGCAGCATCTCCGTGGAGGTGGTGGAAATGGCGACTGATGATCTACGTTCTGCTGCAAAAACAGACCCCGAGCTTCCAGCTGCCTGCCACTTTAACACACAAGCCTGTTCCCTGGCCAACATGTCTGTCTCATGCTTACTGCAGTGTTCCAGTGAGGCCAGAACATACAAAATGGCCCCGTATTTCAAGGACTGCAATTTCCACTCCCATGTGTCACTACCATCCACTATATCTCCTCCATTTCCCGCACCTCTGCCTTTGGAACACACACCTCCAACTGCAACAAGGATAGAACACCCCCCCCTCCCCAAGTCCTTACCTTCCACCCAGATACAACACATCATCCTCTGCCATTTCCACCAGCTACAATCAGACCGGACCACCAGATTCTTAAGGGGTTTGACAGAATAAGTACTGATGTATCTGAGTGTAAATACTGAGGGGGGAGTTTGAAACCAGATTCTGAGTCAGTCACAGAATCAAGGGTTCTGTTTTGGATTCGTCAAGTTTAAGGCAACACTGACACGGGTAAGGGGTTTCAGTAGCAATGGAGCTGGGGTGAGGAGGAGACAATCAATGTTTAAGAGATTGGAATTCCTGGTGTTTGGGATGTGTAGAAGTCTGATCAGAAGGTCAGCTTCGCGTCAGATATAACTGCAATACTGTGAAGAGTGTAGTTCTGCTGCATAGTTCCCAGTGAGAGAGAGAGGCTCAGCAGTAAGGGAAAGGAATTTGTCAGGCAACGGGTTTAACCATTACAATGTTTCATTGGAGGAAACTGCACCTAATCGAATAGTGGGAAAGTGGTAAGCAGTTTGATAACTGAATAACAGTAGAGTAATGGAGAGGGATGATGCGGAGGGAGATCTGGGCATTGTCAGTGTACATGTGAAACCCAACATGGTGCTTTTACACAATGTCACCTCCTGGCAGTATGTAGGTGAGATACCGGAGAGAGCAAGGATAGATCCATGAGGGACACCAAATGCAAGGAATTCAGAAAGGAAAGGGAGAGTGGAGATGGAGCAGGATTTTCCAAAAAAATGAGGTCAAATGTCAGTTTTTCACAGAATGGGAGAGAAGCACATAACCAGAAAAGACAGAACAAGGAACAATGTCTGTGAATCGGTGAGGGGGACTGATGAAGAGGAGGAGAAAAGAGAGTTGGAAAGTCTATGGTTTAGTAAGATTAGGGTAAAGGGTCAAGATGAGCTCTGATAAGGCTTGACATGAGATGAGGTTGGAGAAAGATGTAGGTTTGGACAAAAACCGGGAAACCACGTGAGGCAGTTTGACTCAGTGGGCTAGTGGGAGGGAGGAGGGAGGAGGGAGGGGGGAGGGGGAAGCAGCAGATCGGATTATCTCAGTCTTCGTGACAGAGAAACTCCATGTACTCCAAACTCTTGTTGTTGGAGCGAAGGATGGAGGAGACAGGATGATGAATAGTGTTTCACAAAGAAACAAAACCTGGGTAAGTGATATTTAAAGTGAGTGAACAAACGTAATGTGTTTAAATTTTATCCAAAATATTAAAACAAACGACTAAAGTCCTGGTTCGAATCCCATCTTGGCAGATGTGGAATCTGAATTCAAGAAAAAATACCTGGAATTAGGAATCTCCTGATCTCCATGGAATCATTGTCAATGGCGGAAAAAAAAACCTGCCAACCTAACAGTGGCCCAGCCAGCTACTCACTGTATTAATCATTGCAAAGTCTCAACAAAGGAATGAAACTGGATGGACCACTCGGCATCTAAGAAGGCACCATTTAATACAATCACAGAATCAGCCCTCTCGATGGTGCAACGTCCTCCAGACTAACATCTGGATTTTGGTGATAAAATGTGCAGAGATGTCTCACAGACCAATCAAGGAACAGCCTGACATAGTCATACTCATGAAATCAATCCTTACAGACAATGACCAGACACCACCATCACCATCCCAAGATATTGAGATTGTGGTGATAGAAAAGCACAACAGGTCAGGCAGCACCTGAGGAGCAGGAGAATCGATGTTTCGAGCCTAAGCCCTTCATCAGCCTGACCTGCTGTGCTTTTCCAGCACCAGACTCTTGACTCTGATCTCCAGCATCTGCAGTCTTCACTTTCTCCTGAAATCTCTGGATATGTCCTGCCCCACCAGCAGGACAGACTAGGCAGAGGTCGTGGCACAGACAGGGAGGATTTGCCCTGGGAGTACTCAGCATTGGCTCCGGAGACCAGGAAATCTCATGGCTCCTGCTGATTACCACGTCCTGTCCTCCCTTGGCTGACGGATCAGTTCTCCTTCATGTTGAACAACATTTGGAGGAAGCACTGAGGCAATAAAATGGTGTCAAACGTACTCTGGGTACAGGATTTCAATGTCCACAATCGAGACTAACTCTGCAACAGAATTACTGACTGAGCTGGCCAGGTCCTGATGGACATAGCTGCTCAACTGAATCTGCAGCGGGTGGTGAGGGAACCAAGAGGGAAAAACATACTTGATCTCATTGTTATGAATAGACCAACTGCAGACACATCTGTCCATGACAGTATCAGTACGAGCGACCATCACACATTCCTTTTGGAGACAAAGTCTTGCCTTAAAGTTGAGAAAAACCTCCATTGTGTTGATGGCACTGTGGGACATCAATAGCAGCAGGGCTGTACTCCAACACAATCTGTAATCTCATGGGTTTGTAAATCCCGCTCTCACCCATCACAATGGACAGGAAAGGAGGGCATGCCATGAGCAGCACCAGGCAGTCCTAAAAATGAAGTGCCAACCTGGTGAAGCTACCAGACAGGACCATCTGCATCAAACAGCATCAGCAGCAAGGAGAGCTAAACGATCCAACATCCAATGGAACAGATCGGAGCTCTGCAGTTCTGCCACATCCAGTTGTGAACGGTGATGGACAATTAAACAACTCACTGGAGGAAGCATCACAGATATCCCCACCCTTACTGATGGAGGGGTCTCACACATCCATGCACCAGATAAGACAACAGCATTTGCAGCAATCTTCAGTCAGAAGTGCAAAGTGGGATGATCCATCTCAGCCTTCTCCAGTGGTTTCCAACATCACAGATGTGAGTTTTAAGCCAGTTCGGTTCAGTTTGAATAACATCAAGGAATGGTTAAGTAGTGCAAAGGCTACGGGCCCTGCCAATATTCTGGCATTAATACTGATAGCTTGTGCTCCAGAACTTGCCACCCACCGAGCCACGTACCGCTCCAGCACTGGCATCTACCGACAATGTGGAACATTGCCCAGGGATGTTCAACACAAACACAGGGCAATCCAGCCCAGCCAATTTCCCTCTGTCAGTCCACACTCGATGAGCAGTAAAGTGATGGAAAATGTCATCTACAGGGCTACCAAGCAGCAGCTGCTCCGCAACAGCCAGCTGAGTGACACTCACTTTAGGCTCCACCAGGGCCACTCAGCTCCCGATGGTGTTACCTCCCTGATTCACAATCTGGCAACCAGCTGACTCCTAGAGGTGAGGTGAGAGCGACAGCCCAGTCCCACTCCAAGATCACTATTTCTAGCTGATTCTACCCTTGTATCAGCTCATATACTCTCATCCACCTTGTGTTATCTCCAGACTTCATTATCTAAACACACTCCTGGCCAGCTGCCCACATTCAACCTCCCTGTAATCTCAAGAAACACTATATCTCTGCTGCCCAAGTACTCCCTCGTACCAAAATTTGTCGATCCATCAAAAGGCTCCTATTCATAATCAACAACATAGAGCCAGAGAGATGTACAGCATGGAAAGAGACCCTTCAATCCAACCCGTTCATGCCGACCAGATATCCCAATCCAATCTAGTCTCACCTGCCAGCATCCGGCCCACATCCCTCAATTTAAAATTCTCACCCTTGATTCAATTCCTGGTTGCGATCATCCCGAGCTCGCTGCAACACACACCCTTTGAGACCTCAACAACCCATTCTGTTCGAGACTCCCAATGATCTGTTAATTCATTACCTCACCTGTGTGGCTGCTTTTACAGTTGCCAAAGCAAAAAGGTCTGAAATTCACAGCTAAAACCTCACAGATCTGCTTTCCTCCTTTAGACATTCCTCAAAACCTGCTTATTTGACAATGCTTTTGGTCACCTGACCTAATATCAACCTTCTCTGGCCTTATGTCTAAAGTTCCCAATAATATTTTTGTGAAATTATAAGCAGGATAACAAAACTACAAACTGTTCTTTAATTGGACATTATCTTCAGATCATCACTGTTGCTGTAATGAATACTCTGTAATGTCTCTTACCCAACCACATTGTGGGAGTGTCTTCACCACACAAACTGCAGCTGTACAAGAAAGTCAAACATCACCCTCTCCCCAGGCAACAGGGCTTTGGCATTAATCACTGGTACCTGTGGAAGGAGAAACACAGTTGATGTTTCAGGGAGTGCAAAACGGATTACAGGGAATGAAAATGGTGCAGAATTTGATAGTTAGAAATGGAAGGAAAATGCACTTGCTTATTGGAAAAAAGAATTCTTGACTGTCAAAGATTTTCCAGAAAAAAATTAATAAGCAGCACATGGTCAGGGGCTGGGCGGCAGTGAAAAATTAACTTACAAAAATGTCTGTAAAAGTAATAGTAAAATACTAAACAGACCAAATATACACCCATTGTTTGAGACTGAGGAAGCTAGATATTGACAAAATGGTCATGAGGGAGCCCAGAGATGAAGCAGAACAGTGTAAGCTGTTATGATCCCACAGTCATAAAGATGTATAGCACCAACACAGACCCTTCGGTCTAACTCATCCATGCCAACCAGGTATCCAAGCCTAATCTATTCCCATTTGCCAGCACTTGGCCCATATCCCTATAAATGCTTCCTAATCATATCATGGGTCTATTTAGATGCATTTAACATGTTTTAATTGTACTAGCCTCCACCACTTCCTCTGGCATTCATTCCACCCACTGCATGAAAGAGTTGTCCTTTAGGCCCCTTTGAAATTTTCTCCTTTCACCCTAAATGCCCTCTACATCTGGACACCACCACTCCAGGGAAAACACCTTGTTCATTTACTCTATTCATGCCCCTCATGATTGTATAAACCTCCATCACATCACCACTCAGCCTATGGCACTCCAGGGAAAACAGCCCAAGCCTTTTATGCCTCACCCTACAGCTCAAATCCTCCAACCCGAACAACATCCTTGTAATTCTTTTTTGAAACCTTTCAAGTTTCACAGCACCCTTCTGATAGGAGGCAGGCCAGAACTACACACAATATTCCAAAAGTGGCCTAACGAATGTCCTGTACAGCAACATGACCTCCCACATCCTATACTCAATGCTCGAACCAATAAAGGAAAATATACTGAACACCTTCTTCATCATCCTATCTACCTGCAACTTCACTTGCAAGGACTATGAACCTGCAATCCAAGGTCTCTTTGTTCCGCAAACGTCTCCAGGGCCTTGCCATTCAGTGTACAAGTCCTGCCCTGATTTGCTTTTCCAAAACGCAGCACTTCATATTTATCTAAATTAAACCCCATCTGATCAATATCTCACTGTAATCTGAGGTAACCTTCTTCATTATCCACAATACCTCCAATTTTCTATGACCTGCAAACTCATTTACGATACCAAATCATTTAAATGAATGGCGAAACAAATCCAGAAATAAACATCCATTTCTCTGAGTTTGAATGTGCTCTGTGTAAATCCTGCCCAATGACTCTGTACCAGAGAAAGGCTGCACATGCGCCTGGCTGCACCTTGCCCCCTACAAAGCTGGCGGCTCCGCACGTGTCCATTGAATTCTTGCCCCGAATAAAGATGGCGGCGCGCACCCATGCCTGCAGCCACACTGAGGCAATTCCCCGTTTACTGAAAACACGAGACGGGGACGTTCAAATTTGTGTTTTCTGACGTGCACATTGTGTTTGTAAAACCTCTCCGCTCATACAGAATCGCTCTCACCTCCTGCGGTTCCACAGACAGCCTTGATGATTTTTGCGGGTACCTATTCTCTGCCTGGTTACTCGTTTGTCCTTAGTGTATTTGTACAATCACTTTGGATTCTCCTTAAACCTATTTCCTAAAGCTATCTCATGTCCCCTTTTTGCCCTCCTGGTTTACCTAGAGTATACTCCTACTGCCGCTACACTCCTCTAGGGATTCACACAAACACAGCTGTCTGTACCTGCTATATCCCTCCTTCATTTTCTTGACCAGGCCCTCAATTTCTTTCGTCAGGCAGCACTCTTTACACCTACCAGCCTTGGCTTAACAGGAACATACTGTCTATATACTCTCATTGTCGCAGGCCTATGGAGGCAATGGCAGATGAGGATACAGAAGCAATCATTCTCAGTGAAGAGGTAATGTTGGGAAAGATAACAGCCTAAAGGTAGATGGGTCTCCTGACTCTGATGGAATGCATCTCAGGGACTGAAAGAGATGTTGGGGGGGGGGGGGGGGGGGGAGGGGAGAGAATAACAAATAGACCTCGTGATAATTCACTAAAATTTGTTGGATGTCTGGTTTTGACAGACTGGAAGCTGCAAATGTGGTGCCACTATTTTTCAAAAAGGATCAGTTAGCTTAACTTCTGTAGTGGAGAAAATGCTTGAACCTCTCAAGGAGGTAGTGGTGAGATATCTGGGTAGAAATTGTCTCATTGAGCAGACACAGCATGGATTCATGAACGGCAGGTCACATTTAACGCATTTACTAGAATTACTTGAGGATACGACGAGTGCGTTGGACAAGGGGGACTCGGTGGATGTGGTGTACCTGGATTTCCAGAAGGCATTCGATAAGTTGCCACATAAAAGGCTGCTGAATGAAGTAAAGATGCATGGCATTATGGGTAATTATCATAGATACAGGATCGGTTAACCAACAAAATGTAAAGAATGGGGATAAACGGGTGTTTGGATTTGTGTTGGCACTACAGCTGTTTGCAATTTACACAAATGTTTAGGAGTTGAGGACCAAGTGTACGGTGTCAGAGTTCACATTTGATACAAAGATGAGGTAGAGCAATGTGTGCAGAGGCCACTGTAAGTCTGCACAGGGATACAGATCAGTTATGTGGGTGGGTAAGGATCTGGCAGATGGAGTTCAATGTTGGGATATGTGAGGTCATCCATTTTGGTCGGACTAACAGCAAACTGGATGATGAAATGGTGAAAAAATGCAGCAGGCTGCTGTACAGAGGGAGCTGGGTGTCCTTGTGCATGAATCACAGGAAGTTGGTTTGCAGGTGCAGCATGTAATTAAGGCAGTGAAGGCAATATTATCCTTCCTTGCGAGAGGGATGGTTACGCTGCAGCTGTACAGGGTGCTGGGGAGGCCACACCTGGAGTACTGTGTACAGGTTTGGTCTCCTTACTTCAGGAAGATGTACTGGCACTGGAGGGAGTACAGAGGAGGTTCACTAGTTTGAGTCAGGAGCTGAGGATTGGTGCATGTGGAGAGATTGAGAAAACTAGTTCTATAGTCATTGTAATTTAGAAGAATGGGAGGTTGGATAGGAAACAATAAAATTATGAAGGGAGTAGATAAGACAGAAGCAGGGAGGCTATTTCCACTGGGGGTGGGTCAAACTATAGAGCATTACCTCAAAATAAGGGGGAGCAGATTTAGAACTGAGCTCAGGAGGAGGTTCTTCAGCTAAAGGGTTGTGAATCTGTGGAATTCCCTGCCGAGGGCAGCATTTGACGTTATCAACTTGAATGCCTTTAAGGCAAAATGTAGATTTGTGAACAGGTAAGGAATTAAAGGTTATGGTGAGAGATCAGGAAAGTGGAGCGGAGGCCATGAGAAGCTCAGCCCTGATCTTATTGAATGGCAGAGCAGGCTTGAGGGGCCAGATGAAAGTTCTTGCCTTGTGCCATCAAAATTGGCCTTTGTCCAATTCAGAACCTTAACTTTTAGATCTGGTATATTATTTTCTGTAACTACTTTAAAACTAGTAGAATTATCAGAGACTCCCAACAGTGTGGAAGCAGGTCATTCAGCCCATCATATTAATACTGATCTGGAAAGCCTCCTAACCTCCTCCTATAACATTGCACTTCTCAGGGCCAGCCAACCTACACATCCCTGAACATTATGGGCAATTCAGCCTGGACAATCCACCCAACCTGCACATCTTTGGACTGTGGGAGGAAACCAGAGCACCCGGACGAAATCCATGCAGAAAACCCCAATAAGGTGATTATCCCTTTCTTATTTCCCAGTTCCACCTAAATAACTTCACTGGGCGTACTCCCAGGAATATCCTCCCTAAGCAAAAACATAATGCTATCCTGAATCAAAAATGCCACTCCCCTTCCTCTCTTGTCCCCCTTTCTATTCTTCCTATAGCATCTATACTCTGGAACATTAAGCTGCCAGTCCTATCCATCCCTGAGTGATGCCTCTGTAATTGCTATAATATCCCAGTGCCATGTTCAAAACCATACCCTGAGCTCCTCTGCCTTCCCTGTCAGGCCTCTTCTATTGAAGTAAATGCAGTTCAACTGCTCAGTCCGACCTCATTCTGTGCCTTGCCCTTGCCTGCCTTGACTATTTGACTTCTGAACTGTACCAGCCTCAGACATATCTCTTTCCTCACTATCTTCTTGGGTTTACACCCACTCCCTCACTGGTTTAATGCCTCCCGAGTATTACCAGCAAGTCTCCCTGCATAGATATTAGACACCTTTCAATTCAGGTATAATCCATCCTTCTTATGCAGGTCAACTCTACTCCAGAGGAGATCACAATGATCCAAAAAACGTGAATCCTTTTCCCCTGCACCAGCTCCTTAGCCACTCATTGAGCACCTTCTCCTCCTCTGTAATATGGACATTTTCCAAGATGTCACTATTTATTTCCACACATTCTATATCTCCCATGTACTTCACAGTAAACATTAATGCAAAATACTTGTTTCCTATCTCGCCCATCGCCTGCAGCTCCACACAATGGCTGCCTTGCTGATCTTTGAGGGTCTCTATTTTCTCCCTAGTTAGCCTTTTGCTCCTCATGTATTTACAAAAGCCCTTTGGATTATCCTTAACTCTATTTTCCAAAGCTATCTCATGTCCCTTTTTTGCCTCCTGATTTCCCTCTTAATTATACTCCTACTGCCTTTATACTCAATTTTTTTTTTTGGATTGGAATAAATGCAAAATATAACATCCTGACAATAAAACAAGGGTAGTACTTACACTCAATAAAAGTAGGGCCTTGAGTAGTGATATGGGAACAAAGAGACCGAGGGGTTCACGTCTTTGAAGTTTGCATCACATGTAGACAGGGTGGTTAAGGTGCTTAGCACACTTACCTTCATTGTTCAGACCTTTGAGTACAGGAGTTGGGACGTTATGTTGAGAATGTACAGGACGTTGGAACGACCTCTTCTGGAATACTCTGTCCAGTTCTGGTTGTGCTTTTATAGGAAGGATATTATTAAATTGGAGCAGGTTCAGGAGAGATTTACCTGCATGTTGCAATGAATGGAGGGATTGTGTTCTAAGGAGAGGCTGGATAGGCTGGAGTGCAGGAGGTTGAGGGGTGACCTTATTAGAGGTTTATAAAATCAGAAAGAGTGTAGATAAGGTGAATGGACGAGGGAGAGGGGGATTCAAATCTCGGGTGCATTCATTTTGAGAAGGAACGAGAAAGATTTGAGAAAAGATATTAGGGTTTTTAAAAAAAATATATGTGTGAAATGAACTTCCAGAGGAAGTGGTAGCTGTGAAAACAATTACACTATTTAAAAGACATTCAGATAAGTGCATAAATAGGAAACATTTGGATGGATGTAGACTAAGCGGAGGCATGTACAATTAGTTCAGTTTGCAATTATGGTTGACATGGACTGGTTGGACCACAGGGCCTGTTTCCTTGCTGTATAACATTATGACTCTAATCCTCAATAACTCTAAATTCCTCCATCCTCAACTCTCCCGATCACTGTCACCGCATCCAGCCTCACAACTCTTCATTATTTATATAATTCCTCACCAACCACAGAACGCTCCCTATCTCATGTCCTCCAGTTTCTCAAATCTCTGCGATATGTGCCATTCTTTAGTTCCAGCCTTGAGGATACCCTCATTCACTCTGATTTGTTGGAAGACAAACTGGTACAACCTGGTCCTCCAGTACTGCCCTCTACCCCCTATTGGCCTGCGCTGACATCAATCATCGGGGCCCATTGTGAGGTGAGTGGTGGGATCCTGCCTCTCTCTGCCCTGGGTTGAGCTACAATATTCACAGTCAATGGGGCAGTATCACAGAGCACAGGGGCTGGGGCTATTCAGCCCATTTGGGATGTACCCTCTCCCACTGGAGATGCTGCAAATCTGTCCCAATTCTGTTCCCATTTGCCCATAGCCCCCCAAATCTTCCCTTAAAAAGTAAAATTCCATATCTGTTTATGAATAACTGCTGAGTCTGTGTCCAGCTGCCATTCAGACTGTTCCAGATGCTCAGAACTTACTGAATAAAATAATGTTCACATGTTCACATATTATTTGCCAATTACCTGAAAATAGTTACTAAAATTGTGACATTGTTAACAATTCCCCTCTCTCTGAAAATTTAATATCCTAGAAACAAATTTGCAGCTGGTCGAAATCACAACTTCACCGTCTCAGCTCCAAGGACAATTAGCTGTGCTTCTGCTAGCTTTCCATAAAAGAGGAACACATCTAATTTTCATTTGTTAGTGTCATAGAGATGTACAGCACAGAAACAGACCTTCGGTCCAATTTGTCCATGCCAAATAGGAATCCTAAACTAATGGAGCACAATTTGCCAGCTATTGGCCCGCATCATTCGAAACCCTTCCTCATCATGTACCCAATCGGATGCCTTTCAAGTGTTGTAATTATATCAGCCTCCACTACTTCATCTGGCAGCTCATTCCACACATACACCACACACAGCTTGAAATGTTTGCCCCTTAGATGAATTTTAAATCTTTGCCTTCTCAACTTAAGCCCATGTTTTCTTTTTTTGAACACACTTAACCTGGAGGGGGGGGGGGGTGGCGAGGAGGGGGGGTGGGGGGGTGGAAAGACCCTGGCTGTTCAACTTATCCATACACCTCATGATTTTATAAATCTTCATAAGGTCACCTCTCAGTCTTTGACTCTCCAGGGAGATTAACCCTAGCCTTTTCAGCCTCTCCCTGTAGCCCAAATCCTCCAATCCTGGCCAAGTCTTTGCAAATATTGTCTGAACTCTTTCAAGAATCACAACATCCTTCCCAGAACAGGGAATTTCGAACTGAAGACACAATTCCTGAAATGGCTTAATCAATGTCGTGTCCAGCTACAATTTGACGTCCCAGCTTCTGTATTTAATGCATTGAATAAATATAAGCATACCAAACACCACTTTCACTAGTCTGCCTACCTGCGACTCTACTTTCAAGGAACAATGAGCCTGTGCTCCATGGTCTCTATATTCAGAAACACTCCCAGGGTTTTACCATTCATTGCATAAGTGCTGCCCTGATTTGCCTTTCCAAAATCCAACAGCTTACATTTGCCTAAATTGAACTCAGTCTGCCATTGCTCGCCCCGATGGCCCGTCTAATCAAGATACCGTTGCATTCTGAACTAACCTTCACTGTCCACTACACCTCCAATTTTGGTGTCTTCTGTAAACCTACTGACCATATCTCATATATTCACATCCAAGTCAATTATTTAAGGACCCAATATCCATTCCTGCAGCACAATGCTGCTCACAGGCCTCCAGTCCACAAATTAAACCCTCTTTCACTACCCTCTGCCTCCTACTGTCAAGCCAGTTTTGTATCCAAATGGCTGGTTCTCCCAACATTTCATGTTATCTAACCTTGCTAACCAATCTGCTTTGTGGAACATCGTTCAGGGTCCATATAGACAACGTCCACAGTCTGCCTTCATCAATCATCTTTGTCACAGCTTCAAAAAAACTCAATCAAGTTAGAGAGAGAGCATTTCCCACACACAAAGCCATGTTGACGATCCCTTATCATTCCTCGTCTTTCTAAATACATGTAAATCCTCTGAATCCCTTCCAACAACTTGCCTGCCACTGAGTTCAGGCTCACTGTCCTCTTGTTCCCTAGCCTTTCCTTACCAACGTTTTAAATAATGGCACACGTTTTCCAGCCCCTCATCTGTCACAAATTATGATATAAATATCTCAGGGAGGGGCACTGCCAAAACTTTCCTAGCTGTCCACAAATTTCTGGGATTCACCTTAAAGGTCCCAGGGATTTATCCACCTTGCTACGATTTAAGAAACCCAGTACTACCCCCACTATAATATGGTCAGGAGCCGGGCAGCAGTGGATAATTCATTTACAGAAAAGTCTGTGAATGTAATAGTAAAATACTAAACAGAGCAAAATTACACTCATGAGACACTAAGGAAGCTAGATAATGAACAAGGGGTCATGAAGGAGCCCAGAGGTGAATTAGAGCAGTGTTGACTTTTATGATCCCACAGTCACAGATGTCTAGCACCGAAACAGACTCTTCAGTCCAATCCGTCTGTGCCAAACAGATATTCTAAGCTAATCTATTTTCATTTGCCAGCACTTGGTCGACATCCCTCTGAACCCTTCCTATTCAAATGCCTTTGAAATGTTACATTTTTTGTAGCCCTTTAGGTTCATGTTGAATTTTCCCCTCTCACCCAAAACCTATATCCTCTGGTTCTGGGATCCACCACCCCAGGGTAAACACCTTGTCTATTTATGATATCCATGCGCTATCCTCACGATTTTATAAACCTCTTCAACATCATTCAGCCTATAACACTCCAGGGAAAATGGCCCCATCCTATTATGCCTCTCCCTGCAACTCAAATCTTCCAACCCATGGCAACATCCTTGAAAATCAATTCTCAAACCTTTCAAGTTTCAATGCCTCCTTCTGATAGGAGGGAGACCAGAATTGCACACAATATTCCAAAGGTGGCCGAACCAATGTCCTGTCCAGTTCCTTTACTCAATGCTCGGACCAATAAAGGAAAGCATATCAAACACATCTTCAATATCCTATCTCCATGTGACCCTCCTTTCAAGGAACTATGAACCTGCATTCCAAGGTCTCTTTGTTCAGCAAGGATCTCCAAGACCTTACAATTCAGTGTGAGTCCTGCTCTGATTTGCTTTTCTGAAATGCAGCACCTCACATTTATCTAAATTAAACCCTATCTGCCACTCCTCAGTCCAATGGCCAATCTGATCATAATCCATTGTACTCTGAGACAACGTTTAACATTGTCCACATTATCTCCAATTTTGGTGTCACCTGCAAACTTACTAACTGTACCGCCTCTATTCACATCCAAATCATTTAAATGAATGACGAAACAAATCCAGAAAAAAATCATCCATTTCTCTGGGTTTGAATGTGCTCTGGGTAAATCCTGCCCGAGGACTCTCTGCCAGGGAGGGCTGCACGTTCACACCTCTGAACTTTGCCCCCGATAAAGCTGGCGGCCGCACACGTGTCCAGTGAAACGTTGTCCCGAATAAAGATGGCGGCGATCAGTCGATGAGGTTATTTTCAGGTTTACTGCAAAAACGGGACTGTAAGTTTCAAATTTGTATTTTCCAATGTGCACCAAATATTTGTAAAATCGCTCAGCCCATACCAACAACATTTCCGTCCCACTTCCTGCTGTTTATTTATTTCCTTATCGACATCTCTCGGTCGTCACATCCCGCACATCAGTGCCCACCGCGCGGATGAACACGTGGTATACTCTAGTCACGCCCCTCATTTCCTCTGATTGGTCGGAGGACCAAATGCCCTGCCAGGTCCGCCTGCTCTGCCCCTGCCTTTCCATTGGTGTGCCGCTGACATCAATCACCGGGACCCATTGTTGCCTGGAGCATGCCCATTGCTTCGTGGCTTTTGTTGCTGTTTATCAATTACAAGAGTGAAGGACAATGTTAAAAATCACGCAACCACCTGATGAAGAAGCTGCAAAGCGAGTGCCTCCTAATAAATGTGTTGGACTAAAATCTGGTGTTCTATGAATTTTTATTTTTTCCATCCTAATCCAAGGAGAAAGTGAGGACTGCAGATGCTGGAGATCAGAGCTGAAAAATGTGTTGCTGCAAACGTGCAGCAGGTCAAGCAGCATCTAAGGAGCAGGAGAATCGATGTTTCGGGCATAAGACCTTCTGAGGAACGGCTTATGCCCGTAACATCGATTCTCCTGCTCTTTGGATGCTGCCTGATCTGCTGCGCTTCTCCAGCAACACATTTTTCAGCCTTCATCCTAATCCAACACCAGCACCTGCAAGTCAAGAGTGCGGGAGGAATGCAAAATATAAGATCAAAAGAACGAGGAACAGGAGAAGGCCATCCTGCCCTTTGAGCTTGCTCTGCCATTCAATAAGATCATGGCTGATCATTTTGTGGACGCAGAACCATTTACCGATGTTCTCACCATATCCCTTAATTAATTATTTCTTTTTTTAAAACAATCTACCTTAGCTTTAAAACGTTTACTGAACTAGCATCAGCTACTTCCCTGGGCAATGAATTCCATAGAGGCCAAGAAGTTCCTTCTCAATCCAGTCCTAAATTTGCTGCCTCGAATCTTGAGGTGATGCCATTTTGACGTGGCGTCACCTGCCAGTGGAAACATCCTCTGTACTTCTACTTTATCCATTCCGTTAATTATTTTATATGTTTCCATTCTTCGAAATTCCAATGAATATAATCCCGGAATCAACCTAGTTAACCTCCTCTCGTGCCAGAACAGCCTTTCTCAAGTCAGACGACAAACACTGCATGCAGTACTCCAGGTGAGGCCTCACAAGCACCCAATACAGCTGGAACATCACCTCTGCTTTTAAACACAATCCCTTCAGCAATGAAGGTCAAAATGCCATTTGTTTTCTGAATTAATTGCTGTTCCTGGTGACCAACCTTCATGCAGAAGGCTCCTCAGGTGCCTCTGCATAGCAAATGATGCAAATTTTTAAAATTCAAGTCATAATCTCTTTTTTAATGTTACTCCAACCAAACAGTATGACTTTACATTTATGAACATTCTATTCCAAATGCCACTCAATGTATCAACGTTCCGCTGTAAAGTTACACAGTCCTCCACACACTTTTTTCTGCTACTCATCTTAGTGTCAAATGCAAACTTTGATACCCTACATATGGTCCCCAACTCCAAATCATCTGTATCAATTGTATATAGTTGCTGTCCCAACACTGATCCGTGAAGCACACTACTAGTCACTGATTGCCAGCCAGAACAGTACTCATTTATCTCCACACTTTGCTTCCTGTTAGTCAACCAATCTTCTATCCATGCTAATACCCTACCCCGAACGCCATTCACCCTTATATTATGCAACAGCCTCTTGCACAGCACCTTGTTGAAGGACTTTTGGAAATCTGGGCACAACGCATCCATTGGTTCCCCGTTGTCCACCTTGCTCGAAATGTCTTCAGAGTAGATTAAAATCGCCCGTGATAATAGCCGTACGATTTTTACAGGGATTAGTTATTTCTTTGTTTATTGCCCATCCCAATGTTATTATTTGGTGCCCTGCACACTTCACCTGTCAGTGACTTTAATGTTAGAATTTTGAATGCATCACTACTGTTTCTCCTAATGTACAGCAATAACAACAACTACTTGCATTGGATGGAATCTTTCACAATGGCAAATCGCCGAAGGTGCTTCATGTATGATGAAAACGTTGATTAAAGAGAATGATTTTAAAATACATCTTAAAGGAGGATAGAGAAGGTTAGGGAGAGTATTCCACAGATTTCTGCCCTTGACAGTTCCAATTGTGGAGTGATGCAGTTGTTGTGAGTTGGAAAGGGAATGTGCAAAGGGGAAATGGAGGAGCGCAGGCAGTGCATAAGGTCTTCAGGACAGAGGAGGTTCCAGACAAAATCTGTCTGTCATAGAGAGTATGGCTGCCTCATCGGGTTTGAAGCTCTGCAATAGGTCCATGCACATCATGTTAGTGGAGGAGAGTATAACGGTGGCTGGGAGAACTTTTGATGAGGACTCAGCTACTGAGGTAGTATGGGCTGAGGTTAGAAACAGAAGAGGAGGGGTCACACTGCTTGCAGTTTATTATTTAAAGTCCTCCAAGAGTTCCAGGGAGGTGGAAGAGATGATTAGCAAAATTATTCTGGGTAGGAGTGAAAGGAACAGGATGGTCATTATGGGGGACTTTAACATCCCCAACATTGACTGGAAATGCTATAACTCTAATACGTCAAATGGATTAGTTTTTGTCCAATGTCTACAGGAGGGTTTCCTGACACATTATGTCGAAAGGCCGACAAGGGGAGAGGCCACATTGGATCTGGTGCTTGGTAATGAACCAGACTAGGTGTTTGATTTAGTTGTAGGTGAGCACTTTGGAAAGAGTGCTCATGATTCAGTTACGTTTAGCTAAGCGATGGAAAGGGATAGATACATGCCACAGGTCAAGAATTATCGATGGGGCAAGGGCAATTATAATGCGTTTCAGGAAGTATTAGGATACATAGAATGGGGTAGCAAAAGGCAAGGGGTGCAGACGATTGAAATGTGGAGCTGGTTTAAGGAACAGATATTGCGTCTCCTTGACAGGTATGTTCCGGTCAGGCAGGAAGGAAGTGCTAATGTAAGGGAACGTTTGTTTACTCCAGAAATTGCGTCTCTTGATACGAAGAAGAAGGAGACGTATGTGTTGATGAGGGAAGATGGTTCAGATGAGGCGATGGAGAGTTACAGATCAGCACGCAAAGATTTAAAGACAGAGTTAAGAAGACGAAAGAGAGCACACGAGCAGTCTTTATCCAATAGAATAAAGGAGAACCCTAATGCTTTCCATCGGTATGTAAGGAACAAAAGCATAGGATAGGAATAGGGCCAGTCAAAGTCAGAAGTGGGAAGTTGAGTGTGGATCCTGTGGAGATTGGAGAGGTGCTAAACGAACATTTCTCATCAGTTTT
Source organism: Chiloscyllium plagiosum (assembly GCF_037043375.1). Classification (NCBI taxonomy): domain Eukaryota; kingdom Metazoa; phylum Chordata; class Chondrichthyes; order Orectolobiformes; family Hemiscylliidae; genus Chiloscyllium; species Chiloscyllium plagiosum. The sequence goes on along the minus strand of NW_028270178.1, from coordinate 71,496,243 downwards.
CACTCAGGAACAGGAGAATATTGTAGAGGAGAAGAATGAGGTACGAGATATTAGACTGGAAAGGATCGAGGTTAGTTACGAATAAGTGTTATCAATTCCAGAAGGAGTGAAAGTAGACAAGACCCCTGGGCTGGATGGGATTTATCCGAGGGTCCTCTGAGAAGCTAGGGAGGAGATAGCAAAGCCTTCGGCTTTGATATTTGAGTTGGATTTGATATTTGAGTCATCATTGTCTACAGGTTTGGTACCAGTGGACTGGAGGATTGCAAATGTTGTGCCCTTGATCAGGAAGGGCAGTAGAGAAGACCCAGGTAATTATAGACCAGTGTGCCATACTTCTGTTGTTGGAATGGTTTTGGAAAGGATTATAAGAGAAAAGATTTATAATCATCTAGCGAACACTAATTTGATTTCAGATAGTCAACATGGTTTCATCAAGGGCAGGACATTTCTCACAAACCTCTGAGTTTTTTGAGAAGGCGACCAATCATATAGATGAGGGTAGGGCAGTTGACGTGGTATACAAGGACTTCAGTAAAGCCTTTGATAAGGTTCCACATGGTAGGCTGTTAGAGAAAATGCGGAGATATGGAATTGAGGGTGATTTAGCAGATTAGATTAGCAACTGGATTGCTGAAAGAAGACAGCGAGTGGTGATTGATGAAAATATTCAACCTGGAGTCTGGTTCCATGTCGTGTGCACAAGGACCTGTTTTGGGACTACTGCTGTTTGTCATTTTTTATAAATTACTTAGACGCAGGCAAAAGTGGATGGATTAGTAAATTTGCAGACGACACTAAAGTCGGTTGAGTAGTGGACAATGTGGAAGAATGTTACAAGTTTGCAAGGATACTTGGATAAAATGCAGAATTGAGCTGAGAGGTGGCAAATGGAGTTCAGTGCAGCTAATTGTGAGGTGATGCACTTTAGGAAGAATAACAGGATGGCAGAGTACTGGGTCAATGGAACGATTCTTGCTAGTGTGGGTGTGCAGAGGGATGTTGGAGTCCATGTACATAGATGCCTGAAAGTTGCCACTCAGGTGGATAGTGCTGTTAAGGCAGCATGCAGTGTATTAGGTTTCATTCATTGAGGGATTGAGTTCCAGAGCCGCAATTTCATGCTGCAACTATACAAAATGATGTTGCGGCCATACTTGGAATATTGTGTGAGTTCTGATACCCACAATTTGGGAAGGATATGGAAGCATTGGAAAAGGTGCAGAGGAGATTTACCAGAATGTCGCCTGGTCTTATGAGGAAAGTTTGACAGACATGAACATGTTCTCATTGGCAATAAGGCAGCTTAGACGGGATTTGATAGAGACTTAAAAGATGATCAGAGGATTAGATAGGTTTGACAGTGAAAGTCTTTTTCCTAGGATGATGACGTCAGCTTGTTCGAGGAGGTAGAACTACAAATTGAGGTGTGATAGATTTAAGACAGATATCAGAGGCAGGTTCTTTACTCAGAGAGTGGTTAGGGCGTGGAATGTGCTACCTGCTAATGTAGTTAACTCAGCCACATTAGGAAGATTTAAACAATCTTTTAGATAAGCACATGGTGATTTTGGGATAGTGTAGGGAGACGAGCTGAGAATAGTTCACAGGTCGGCGCAACATGAGGGGCCGAAGGGCCTGTTCTATGCTGTATTGTTCTATGACTATAGTGCTACAAGAGATTTCTACTGTCTTAAACAGTGATGGATGTTGCATTGTGGGCTTACAAAATGTCACTGATCTCTACCAAACATGTACGAGGCAGAGCCAGTGCAATACTAAGATGCTGCGACAGGAAGGGAACTGGTAACTCCACAAAAATGCTACTCCTTCTCACCTATTTTCGCTTCCACAGAGGATGGTACATAGATGGAATGGACTGCCAGAGGAAATGGAAAAATAAGTATAATTAAAACATAAAAAGACACTTGGGAAGGTACATGAAGAGGAGAAGATTTGAAGGGATATGGGCCAAACACAGGCAAATACAACTCATTCCATTTGGGAAAATTCGGCCGGAGACTCATGCAGCACAGAAACAGACCCTATGTCTCCAGTTGTTGGAGGAGGAGACTATTGAGACAAGACATATTGTAGAGACTGAAGCAACTTACGATGATATGGATGGTCGTCTGGACTGAAGGTTTCAAATTTGTCGAGTAATTGGTGAGAGGGGAGGGAATGACAGAGATAGGAACTGTTATGGAAGTTAGAGTGATTGAAGACACTGGTCCACAAAATGAGCCATAGATACATCTTGAACAAACTCCCCTCAAGTTTGTGAGACATGATTTCACACGCACAAAGCCGTGCTGGCTGTCTGTAATCAGTCCTCGTCTTTCCAAACGCATGTAAGTCCTATCTCTCAGAATGAACTCCAACAACTGACCCACTCTGATGCCTGGCTCATCAGTCTGTAGTTCCCTAGCTTTCTCTTTCTGCCTTTCTTAATTAATGACACAACATTATAATCATAGTCAGAGAGTCGTACCGCACTCTTTGATTAACGCTAACTATACTCAAAAACTGATCTCGTCCAACCTGCCTGTTCCTGGATCATGTCCCTTCAAACCTTTCCTATTCCTGTACTAATCCAAATGTCTTTTAAACATTGTAATTGTCCCCATGTTCACCCCTTCCTTGGGAAGGTCATTCCACACACAACTCACCCTCTGTGTAACAATGTGCCCCTCATGTCTTTTTTTTTAAATGTCTCTCCTCTTACACTTAAAAATGTAGCTTCTTGTCTTGAAACTCCCCTGTCCATGGGAAAACACAAATCCCATTAACTCTATCTATCCCCCTCAGTATTTTATAAACTTCTATGAGGTCATCTGTCAACATTCAGGTTTCAGTGAAAACAAAACAACCTATCCAGCCTTTCTTTATAACTGAAAATTTCCATAACCAGCCACATCCTAGTAAATCTCATCGGAACCCTCTCCAGCTTAACAACATCCTTCCTATAACTGGGCGACCAGAACTGGACACAGTATTCCAGAAGAGGACTCACCAATGTCCTGTATAATCTCAATGCGACTTCCCAACTCCTATATACAAAGGACTGAGCAATGAAAGCAAGTGTGGCAAGCACCTTTTTTTAAACCCTCCTGTCTCTCGATGTTGCAAACTTCAAAGAATTATGTACCTATACCTCGAGGTCCCTCTGTTCTACAACACTACCGAAGGTCCTACCATTAATTGTATAAGCCCTGCCCGTGTTTGTTGTACCAAATGCATTACCTCACATTATACAGATTGAACTCCATCTACGGCTTTCCAGCCATTCACGCATTTCATCAGGATCCCTTTGTAATCTTAGAAAACCTTCTTCACTGTCCACAATGCCACCCTCCAGTCTACTAGCCTATCACACATAGCTCTCTATGTGTGCTAGGGGCCCTACAATATCTCTGCTAGGGGCCCTACAATTTCTTCACCAACTTCCCACAATGTTCTGAGATATATTTGATCAAGGCCTGGGGATTTACCTATCTTTTGTGTTTTAAAACTTCCAGCCCCTCCTCTTCTATAATGTGGACTCATTTCAAGACATTGAGTCTTAGAGATGGAGAGCACGGAAACAGACCCTTTGGACCAATTCCTGCATGACATATCCAGTCACATTTGCCATAACTTTGCCAATATCCCTTTTAACCCTTCCTATTCATATACCCATCCACATGCCTTTTAAATGTATTTCTATCAGCCTCCACTATTTGCTCTGGCAGCTTATTCCATCCACTCTGCGGGAGCCAGTTGTCCTTTAGACCCCTTTGAAAAGTTTCCCTCGCCTGGGGAAAAATCCTTGTCTATTGACCCTATCGATGACCATCATGATTTTAAACACCTTTATCCGGTAACTCCTCAGCCTCCCATATTCAAGTGAAAATAGCCCAGTCGAGTCAGGCTTTTCCCTGTAACGCTAACCCTCCAAACCTGGCCAGCATCCTTGTTCATTTCTTCTGAATCCTTTCATGTTCCACAACAACCTTCCAATGATATTGAGACTAGAATTGCACACAGTATTCCAATAGTGGTCAGGCCAAACACTGTTTAATTCACTGAGCTACCCAGTCTTTATCCACAGTAAGTTCCAAAGTGAAATATTTCTTTCAGATCTTGTAGTTTCACACATCATTGGCTTCATTGATCATTAAGAATACCGGTTTTGTCTCTAGCTCTTCTTTTGCTCGTAATACACTTGTAGAATCTCTTTGGATTCTCCTCATCTTTCTCTGTCAAAGCTATCTCATGTCCCCTTTTTTACATTCCTGATTTCCATCCAAAGTGTATTTCTCCAGCCCCGATACTTCTGAAGGGATTCACTTGAGTCAGCCAGTTATATCTGACATGTGCTCACTTATTTTTTGACCACAGCCTCGAAACTCAGCCAGTGTTTCCTAATTCAGTCAGCATTGAGCTGCACACTAACAGGAACACGCTGGCGCTGAACGCTCCTTTTATCTCGGTTTTAAAATATTCCTACTTGCCAGACCTCCCTTTACCTGCAAATAGCCTCCCCATGTCAACTTTAAAAAATCATGACTAAAACGATCATGCTGCATTGTATAACTTGAACTTGTGGACCAGGCCTGTCCTTTTCCATCGCTATTTTCACATTAATGCAATTCTGGTGACTTTCCAAAGTGCTCACCCACCAACACCTCAGTCCCGTTCCCTACCTTGTTTCCCAAGGGGAGGTCAGATTTAGCCCCATTTTCCAATTGGGCCATTTACATAATGACTGGGAGTTTCGGGAACACACTTAACAAATTCCTTCCATCCAAAATCATAACACAGTAGCAATCCCAGTCCAGGTTGGAAAGGTTAAAATCCCCTACCATTACAGCCCTATTATTCTAACAGATATCTGAGACCTCCTGACACATTTGCTCCTCCATCTCCCATTGTCTATTGCTGTAGTACGACAGTAGCAAACTGATGACCAATTTTTATTTCACAGTTCCACCAGTATCGCTTAACTGGGCGATCCTCCATGAATCTTCTCTCTAGGTACTGCTGTGATTTTTCCCCCAATCAAAACCACCAGCTCTCCTCCTGTTTTGCCTCCTGTTTTATCCTTCCTGTAACATCTGTCCCCTGGAACATTAGGCTGCCAGTCCTGACACTTCCTCAGCTGTGTCTCTGTAATACCTTTGGTATCCCAGTCCCATGTTCCCATCCATGCTCTGGGTTCATCTGCCGTATCTGTCCGGCCCTTTGCATTGAAACAAATGCAGTTTAATCCATTACTTTTCCCTCATTGCCTGCTATGTTCTTGTCTGCCTTGTCTATTTTTATTACTCTCTTGAACATCTGTACCAGCCTCAAATTTCTTTCTGGCCTCACGACTGTTGGGGTCACCCCTGCCAGACGATTTTAAATCCTCTCGAGCAGCTCCAGCAACTCTCCGCACCAGGATGTGGGTCCCACTCCCGCTCCCAGTTCAGGTGCCTTCCCCACCCTGTCTATCTGTGCTGACATCTTCAAACATCCAGGGACTTGTCCGCCAACGTCCCTGTGTTCCTCAGTAGTCCAGGAGGACCTACTATTCATGATGGATATCGTTCACTTATTAGACTTGCCACAGTGCATTAAACTCCATCTGCCATTAGTCTGCTTAGTTTATCATCTGATCGATATCAGACTGTAGCCTGAGACCATCCGCCTCATTGTGGACAACACCCTCAGCTTTCATGTCATCTCCAAACTTCCTGATGATACCTTTTGCTTTCACATGCGAGATATTAATGTACTTAATAACCAGCAATGACTCCTGTAGAGGTCCCTGTGGTACACCCGCTGGGCAAAGGCTTCCAATGGTGAAAGACACCCTCCACCAATTATGCATGCAATTTACCAACTTGCCTTGGATTCCATGGGCTCTTTCCTTTTGGACCAGCCTTCTATGTGGGACCTTGTCAAAGACCTTAATGTAAAGCATGTAAACCACATCATCTGCACTGCCCTCATCAATATCAGAGGACAGTCCGCTACCAAATCCATACAGACAATCCCTCATGTATCCTGTCGTTTTGAATGTGTACCTCCGAATTCTTTCCAATAATTCCCCTCCCCCTGCTGTCTGTAACTACCGGGCCTATCCCTGCTGCCCTTCTTGAACAAAGGAACCACATTTGCTATCCTCCAGTCATTCAGCACTTCACCTGTGACCAGCAAAGTATTAAATATATCCACCAGGGTCCCAGCAATCTGCGCCCTTACCTCCCATAACAGCTGGGTATATATTTTATTCTTACTTGGAATTTCTCCACCTTTTTGCCTGTGAATACATTTATTGTCTCCGCCTTAATGCTCTTAATATGTTCCAGAACCTCACCATCCCAACTGAAATCCCCGGCTACAATGTCTTTCTCCTGTGTGAATACAGATGGGAAGTATTCAATTCAGACCTCACCTGCTTCCTCTGCCTCCGTGCACAGATTGTCCCTTTGGTTTCTATCAGGCCCCATTGCTTAGTTGGGGATCCTCTTACTCTAACTGTACTTACTAAATATATTGTGGTTTATCCTTAACATTATCTGCTAAGGACATTTTGTGACCATTGTTTGCCCCTTGATTTTTAAGGACCCCACCCCTCCCTCTGCTTTATATCTAATGCCTTTGTTATCTATTATTGTTAGCGTCGCCCATTTTGCCTGCGTTTCCACAAGGTTGTGGGCCATTGAATATTTATGTTCCACATTTTGTTCACCCTGTAAACACATCTCTCCGGTGTCTAAATCTCTTTCATCTCTGTGTCACAAATCCAGCTACTTTATTGAAGAGACTTTGTCTATGCGGAAAATAAAAGTTTCTGTACTCTTTTCCACAATTTCCTATCAGAAACCAATTCGCTGTTGTCGAGTTTTAGTTAAACTCTGTCTCATCCTGTTCCTTTCTGCTTGTCTTCAGCGACATCCCCATGCTGTTCCGATGCGTCACGTTTTCTATTTGAATTTGGAAAACACTTTGCTGTGGGTATGTCGTGCAGACCACCTGAGTATTGGCAGATATCCTTCTCTAAAGGACAAATGTTTCGGTTTTCTTGTACATCAGCAATAGTTTCATACGTATTTATGGATTGTTAATTATTATTTTTAAATTATTGATTTCAATTTCCACCATTTCTAGTGGTGGGATTCAAACTTGTCTCCCCTGAACATTAGCTGACGTTTTGGATACATGCCCTAACAGTAATACCATTAGGGCATCACTTCACGTGTTCACACGTTGCTCATCCCTGAGCATGGATACCAATATATCATGAAGCTAAACACCTTCTCCCCACACAACTGTTTGATCCTGACATCTTCCTGCACTTTGATGATAACACTCAGTATTTCCCCATGTGGTATCCCTCACTGTGAGGGTCTAATTGCTGCCTGTGTAAACGTCTCTCACACTTGCAGCTACTCCAGATCCTGAGCCAACAGAATTCTCTACTCCAGGGCGATGCAACAGCAAAATTCAGGGATGAAAACTGCGATTTTCCAGATCTCTGTGGGACTCAGTGCCATCCTCCATGTATCACCCTCACTGCATTGGTCTAATTTCCCATTCTGTCTATTTCTCTGCCTCCTGCAGGTAATCAGGAAGGTCCTGACTCAATAGTCTTCCCAACTGCTGGGTGTGTCGCCCATCACCTCATCGAATGCAGTTGGTCAGCCAGAGGGCAGGGAAACCTGGAGCCTTCAATAAATCCTGCAGCGAGGTAAGATCACTCACAGTGACCAGAGCAGAGGATATTTAAAGGGCGAGAAGCTTCAGCTCACACGACATGTCATAGATACAGTGCTGAAGGGTAAACACAGGTCAAAAAGCTCCCAGACCCAATGTCCACCTCTTGTAAGAGGATTATTTTCCAGCTCTGCTGTCCTGAGCCTTCCTGAGACAGTATAGAGTGTTCACAGTTATCAATACAGGCCTGTGCTGTCTCAGTGAGCATCAGTAAAACAGAGGGGAAAACAGGCCTTCCTTATGAAAGTGGTATTGAAGCCTGAGATTTTTCTGTTCCCTGTTCCCTCTCCTACATTCTCTATAGGTCCCATCATAGAGTCAAACAGCACGGAAACTTACCTTTCGGTCCACCTAATCTGATCCAGTGCCTTGAATGCTTCTAACTCTGAGAACAGTTCATATCTCTGTAACCTCCTCCGTTGTCTCCAATCCCACTGAATATTTAAAACCTACTCCAATGCTGAATATTCTCCCTGTCTCGGTAAACTGCTCCAATCTGAATAATTTTTCCAATCCCAGCAATATCCTCCTTTAGTCATCACAATAATCACTATTACTGTCGTCTTGCACAATACCCACAGCCCACCCTATCACTGTAACATCCTCCAGCCTTTATTAACCACCCCCATCTGTGTACCTTCCTCCAGCCCCTACAGCACATTATGTCATTGTCACCTTCAATCCCTTCAATTCCTCCTGTCCTACATCACCACATGACCACTGAAAACATACTATCCGAACAGACCTCCGTATCTGTGTAAACTCCTCCAGTCCCTTCAGCCTTTCCTGCAGTGTAACCTGCTCCAGTCCCTGTAACCCTCCCTGTGTATAATGTTCTGAAGCCAATTTTACCTTCCCCATGTCTGCAACCGCATCCATTCTCTGTGATCTCCTCTGTAGCTGTGACCTTCTCCCATCACGACAATGCTCAGTTACTCTATCTCCTGCCATCACTTTTAGCCTTTCTGACTCTGTAACCTCCTGAAGCTACTAAAACCATCCATGTACCTGAAACATCTTCTTTGTGGCTGTATCCAAGCCCAGTCTGTACAGCTCCCTCTTTCTGTAACCTCCTTCTATCTGAAGAACCATCCAGTGTCTACATTCCTCTGTATTACTAACTTCATCCAATCGCAAAAGCCATGACCACAAACCTCACAATCGCAGTAACCTCTTCCAGCTCCTCGCTTTCTCTGTATGCCATCCTGTCCCTACTACCCTCCCGATCACATCATTTCATCTCTGCAACCCTCACGATCATAATAAATCTCTTCTATATCTACAAAATAGTTCAAATCTCAGTAAACCCTTCTCTTCCTACTCCCCTCCACGTGCATGTAATCTCATTGAGTCTTTAGAAACATTTGCTTACTACCACTTCTGGATAAGACGACAATATATGTTTCGCCAACGAGCACGACCTCCTATTATCCTCCCTGTCACAGTAACCTTCTCCAACTCCTTCACGCATCTCATTTCAGTCAGCTCCTCCAGCCACCACAGGATAAATGACCGTCCCTATCTCTTTAAATCTCGATCAGACTCCAAAAACCTCCCTATCTCTGTAATCTCCCATAGTCAATCCATCCCTTCTTATCTCTGTCACATCCTCCAGTCATTCCTCCCATCCCTATCTCTGTCATCTCCCCCAGTCACTCCTTCCCTTCCATCTCCGTAACTCACCAAATCACTCCATCCACAACCTCCACAAATGGAGGGCCGAAGGGCCTGTTGCTGTGCTGTACTGTTGGATTTTCTAATTTCCTGGCATCTACCATGGCAGAGCCTCTAAGAATCCTAGATGTTCTGTTCAATTCCTTTGTGATTTTTTGAAATGTCAATGGTTCAAACTCAATCTACTCCACCTCTTTCCATTAGAAAACCCCACCATCTCCAGGATCAGCTGAGTGTCCCTTTTTTGACCTGCCTCCAATACAAGAATATCTTTCTTTCAGGAACTCATACTGTTCGTACTGTTCTAGGTGTGGTCTGACTGGTACCTTGTATAGTTTAGCAGGAAATCTATATATATTGACTCCATTCCATTTGTAGCAGCATTTGCTTTACCTACTCTATTACCTGCTGACACTGTATATTTTTCAGATTGATCCACAAGGATTCCCAAAACCCTTTGTGCAGTCAGTCTGAAACCAAACAGCATTAGCCTGACAGTAATTCAGGAACGTGCTGGAGTTTATTATAAAGGATATGGCAATAAATGATAACTGGACACTTAGAAACAATTAGAGATGCATGATATTTTAAAAGATGAATATTTTTACATCTGTTGGATTCTATATTTTGGTATGACGATAAATGGCAGAATAGGTAAGGGTGGGAGAGGCTAGTGGCAGTAGAGGAATATTTGAAACTGCAGAGGCATTCTGACAATTCCAACCAGGGCTAAAGAGTAATGAGAGAGAGAATAGGGCCCCTGAAATGTCAATGAGGATTTACAGTGGAGAAAGACATGAAAGATCAGGAACTTGGGAAAATACATAGTGATATCTTGAACAGAGTTTACATTTGAGAACAGGAGGTGCTGGATGTCTTAAAATGCAAAAACGTTGATAAAACCTTGGGAAATAATCAGATGTATCCCAGCGCCTTGTGAGAGGCTGGGGATGAAATTGCAGGGCCCATCGCAGAGGTATTTGTGTCATTAACAGACACTACATGCCAGTTAGACCGATGGGAGGGTTATTTGTTGGACTAGATTCTGAGAGAGAGGATCATCATGCATTTGGAAAGGCAAGAACTCATTAGCGATAATCAACATTGCTTTGTGTGTGGAAAATGATGACTGAGTGTTTGTGGAGATGGACAAATAATAGATCAAGGCAGAGCAGTAGATGATGTTTCCATGGAATTTGGCAAGGCCTTTGACAAGGTTCTGCATGGCAGACTGATTAGTAAGTTTAGATCACACATAACCAGGGAGCTCTCACTAACTAGATTGACGGTAGGAGACAGAGCATGTTCATAGAGGGTTACTGCTCAAACTGCAGGCCTGTGATCAACGGTGTGCCATGGGGTTCTGTGCTTGGTCACTGTTGTGCATCATTTATATAAACGGTTTGGATGATAACACAGGAATCATAGTTAGCAAATTTGTGAGTGACACTGAAATTGTTGGGAAAGTGGACAGCGAAGAGGGTTATCTGAGAGTACAATGGGCTCAACAGGACTGCTGGGACAGTGAGTTTAGGAATAACGTGAACAAATGCAAGATGTTGCATTTTGCTAAGGCAAATGAGAGCAGGACTTGTACAATTAATGTTCGGGCCCTGGGTAGTGTTGTCAATCAGAGACCCAGGGATACAGGTACACAGTTCTTTGAAAGTGGTGTCACAGCAGATGAAGCAGGTGTTTGGGACGGTTTCCTTCACTGGGCAGAGCATTGACAGTAGACGTTGGGATGCCGTGTTGTGTCTGTACAGGACATTAGTGGGGATTATATGGAAAAACTCAACTGGTTCACGTATGTCTTCGAGGGAAGGACATTCTAACCTGGTCTGGCTCATAAGTGTCTCCAGACCCACAGCAATATGGGTGACTGTGTTGCCCTCTGGGCCATTAGCAACGGGTAATGTATGCTAGTCCAAGTGGTGACATCCTCAGCCCATGAATGAATAAATAAAAATAGATATTTCCATCACTATCGCTGCATACACCTCTAGCTGCATCAATTCATACTGGCTGTGTAACATTGTTCAGGCCCTTGTCCCTCTCTGTAATACTCTCACCACCTCCAGCACCTTCACCTCTCCCTGTTCCTATCATCTCATTATACACTGACAATGTTTACTTTTCCTGGTGCACTCCTCCTGCTACGAGACTCCAAGTGATCCCTTTAACAGATACTTCCATGTTTCTAAAGCATTGACTTATTCAGAATTGTTAGGTCTTTTTTTTTTGTCTTCTAAGCATCTCTTAATCAAATCTGGTAAATCCTGGGAATGACTGAGCTAAGACCATCCAAAGTGGAGGAGAAGCATTGGAAAGGTGTGGAGCACCTCGAGACTTGATATGGGGAAAAAGGGGAAGCCAAGAGAAAACAGCACAAGGAGCTCGCAGCCACCCCAACGCCCCGCCCACCCCTTCCCACGGCCACTTTCTGCCCCAAGTGCAACAGAGTCTGTGAAAGGCCACATCGGTCTGTACAGCCACCTACAGACTGCCCCTGAGAGTGGGAGAGAGTCAGCCTCATCTGTGACCCACCACCAATGAGATGATGAGATAGTGAAGTTGAATCCCCTTTCAATTGTCCTACTGTCTTTGTTACAAATTCCAATAATTCCCTGTCCATGCCATGTCCCACAATGTAATGCTGTAATGGGGCCTTAACACTGCCCTTCCACTTCTGTGTTCTGACTCTTATTACCCAGAATTTGGTTTCCTAAAGATTGATAATTTGAGGCCACATAGAATCCCATTGTTATCCCTAACGATGAGAGTTCCCCATTCTCCTTCCCATTCTGCCTGACTTTCCACAATGTTGTGTAGCCGTGAATATTAATGCCCCGCCTTTTGTTCACCCTGTGACCACGTCTCCATGATGGTGATTAGATAGAAATCACAGTCACACGAGCATATCCCTTATTACAAAATGCTTTGTGCATTCAATTTAAGAAACAGTAATTTACTTTTGAAATCACAATTTCATGTCACAAACGTGTCTGCTGATGTACAGGTTTAGTTAAACTTAGTCTCTTCCTGTTTCTTTCTGTCTTTTCCTGAGCCATAGCCCCATGTTTCAATATTTGAACATTTCTCTTTGGAATTAGTAATTTCTTTTCAGTTGAGCCCGGTCCCTCCTCATCTGTGTCAGTTTAAAGCACTCTACATAATCCTGTTCATATGATTGACCAGGGCACTGGTCCCAGCACTGTACCATCTCAATAACATAGCTGACCCCTCCCTGAGTACTGGTAGCAGTGCCCACTGCATCAGGACCACTTCATCTGACACCATGGTGTGATCCTGAAATCGTCCAGCATTCTGGAGATATGACTCAGTCTCTCTCCATTTGGTTGCCCTCACTGTGTGGTTCTATTTGCTGCCTCTGTCACCGTCTCTCACTCTTACAGCTATTCCCGATCCGGAGACAAAAGAATCCTCCGATCCGCAAAAGTACATACCAGGGACGGCGATTGGGATTATCGTGATCTCTGCTGGACTCTGTGCCACTCTGCACGAGTTATCCTCACTGCATCAGTCTAATTTCCCATTCTGTCTATTTCTCGGCCTCATGCAGGTAATCAGGATATTCATAACTCATTTCTCATCCATCAGCTCGTTGAAGCCGCCTGGTCAGCAAGAGAGAGATGGAGAGGGAGATCTGTAACCTTCAGTAAATCCTGCAGCCGGTAAGATCACTCACAGGAAACAGCACAGGGAGGAATTAGTGGCATTCAGTATTCAGACCCGGAAGACAGGGCATAAATACAGAGCTGGGCAAGGACCAGCTACATTCTAGGCTTCATTCCCACCATCTTGTGAGGGTCCTGCTTTCAGCCCTACCTGCGACTGTATAGGAGGCGAAAATGCGTTGCTGCAAAAGCGCAGCAGGTCAGGCAGCATCCAGGGAACAGGAGAATCGACGTTTCGGGCAAAGGCCCTTCTTCAGGCATCCTTCTTCAGGGATGCCTGAAGAAGGGCTTATGCCCGAAACGTCGATTCTCCTGTTCCCTGGATGCTGCCTGACCTGCTGCGCTTTTCCAGCAACGCATCTTCAGCTCTGATCTCCAGCATCTGCAGACCTCACTTTCTCCTCACAGTACAGGAGATCCCAAGCATCAATCCTGGCCCATGTTGCATTAGTCATCTCTGTAATATCCTCCAGTCCAAATTGTCCTTCTCCTGTTTGGAATCTCCTCTAGTCCCCACAATGCTCTCTGTCTCTTTCAGGCTCTCCAATCCACAACACCCTAATCCCTAAACCGCTCCAGTAGATACTAATTTCCTTCGTCCCTGTAAACCCCGGCCGTCCGGCCTATCCCTGTAAGCTCCTCCTACCAATACCACACTCCATGCGTCTCAATCTGGGTAAACTTCTCCAGCTCCTAGAACCCTTACGATATCTTTAAAAAATATCGTAAACTGCTTATCGTTCTTCAATTCTTCCATCTTACTCTATTTAAACATCACCGTCTCCCCTTCAACCCGCCTGACCACAGGAAACTCTTTCAGTTTGTGCAACCCTCCCCATCTGTGTAACTGTCTCCAACCCAGCAACCTGGCATTCTCCATTACCTTCCTATTCTCTGTACCCTCCAGAAGCTAGAAGCTTTCATATATCTGTTAACATCTTCAGTCAATACAATCTTCCATATCTCTGTTAGTATACACAATAATCTTCTCCCTGAAACACCCCCTGTCTGTGCCTCTCAGCCTACCTTCCCCTCCCTATATCCATCCTCATCCCTATCCCCAGAATCTCATCCAGCTTGCTCTATCTCTGTAAGTTCCTCCAATCCCCAAACCCCTTTGTCCCACTGAGATTCTGGACCAGATGTAACTCTGTTTCACTCTAACATCCTGTAAGCCTCCCTATCTCTGTAACGTCTACCCATCCGTTCAACCTCCCACTGCTGAGGAATGACTCCCTGTATTTGCCAGAAGGCAGATGGAATGACAGTGAACAGATATGATGGAACTGTCATTCCAGAGATGTGGCTGCAGAATTACCATCGCAGGGAAGCGAATATTGAAGGATTGTTGGGATCTAGCAAGGCTAGGCATAAAGACAATAAGTTGTGAATAAAGAATGACGTTAATGTATTAATGAAATAGCCACGTGGAACTGAAGATCAAAATTTGGAGGCTATTTGGATGGAATATTTGTAGCTCGGGTGCTCGTTGTTGTGGTTCTGTTCGCCGAGCTGGAAATTTGTGTAGCAAACGTTTCGTCCCCTCTCTAGGTGACATCATCAGTGCTTGGGAGCAGTAGCCATTCACGCAGATGACAAACAACATGAATTCGACTGGGACAACACTACCATTCTAGGGCAAGCCAAACAGAGAACAGCCAGGGAATTCCTAGAGGTATGGCATTCATCCACAGACTCTATCAACAAACACATGGACCTGGACCCAATATACCGGCCACTACAGCAGACAGCTGGAACTGACAACCGGAAGCGGCAGGGACAGGCCACTATAAATGCTGGAGGAAAGATCACAGAAGCGCTTCACAGGAGGCTCTCAAGCACTGAGGATGTCACCTAGACAGGGGACGAAACGTTTGCAACACAAATTTCCAGCTTGGCGAACAGAACCACAACTATTTGGATGGAGCTGAGAATAAGCAAGCAGCAGCAATCATTGGCCGGAATTCTTTTATAGGCATGGGAATGTAAATATGGTTACAGTCAGGGCACTGAACGTACTTGTCGCAAGGGGAGGACAGTAACTGTGTGTGACCATGGTCTCCATGCCGACTGGATAACTAATGACGATCAGAGCTGTAATGGATGGAAACATGGATTGTATATGAAATGGTTTTCTATAATATCATATCAAGGAGCCATCAACAAAATTGTCTATTGTAGATCAAATGCTGTGTAATAATAAATATCTAATAATCCTAATATAAAGGAGTTTTGTGAGCAGAGGCCCATAATGATATAATGTGGATACTGAGTTTGAGTTAGGAACATGAGCTGTAGGAGCGGAGTTGGGCCATTTGACCCATTGAGGATGCTCTGCCCTTCAGTCAGATCATGACTGATCTGATACTCTCCGACTCTACTTTCTTGCCTTCTCAACAAAACCCTTGTTTCCCTGATTAATTAAAATCTGACCATCTCTGCTGTAACTATTCTTAAAGACCCAGCCTCGACAGCCCCCTGAAGTCAGGAATTCCCACAGAGTCACTACCCTCTGAGTGAAGACCTTCATCCTCATGCACATCTTAAATGGGTGAGCCTCTGTTGGACTTTTATGTTCTCTGGTTACAGATTCTCACACAACTGAAATGAAAGGAAATGGCAAAGATGCAGATGGCACGAAAATTGATGGAGTTGGCGTTAATGAGCAAGGAAATCTTAGGTTGCAGGGGGTTACTGATCAGTTGGGAAGATGTGCAAAGAAATGGCAAATTAAGTTTAATCTGTACAAGTGTGAGATGATGTCAAATTTAAGAAAAAAGTTAAGATACTTAAGGACATTGATAAACAGATGGATCTTGGTTCAAGTCAGTAACTCCTTGAAAATGGCAACAGAAGTGTTTCAGATGGGAAAGAAAGCAAATGGAACACTGGCCTTTATCGGTCACAACGTTGGGTATAGTGGTTTGCATCTGATGTTGTAATTGTATAAAACCTCTGTTTGGACACTATTGGAGTACTGGGTGCAGTTCTCATCTCCACACAATAGGAAGGACATAGAGGCTTTGGAGAGGGTGCAAAAGGGGTTTATCAGCATGCTGCCTGTGTTAGGTTTTTAAGCATGTGTTAGGTCTAAGAAGAAATTAACCAAAGTTGGATTATTTTGTGAGAGTATCAGAGGCTGACATGCGATCAGGTACAGGAATATAACATTAGGAGAGGGATAGATAATGTGGATAGTCGGAATCTCTTCCAGTGTGTAAGTTTCAAATACGAGAGCGCGTAGGTTTAAGGTGAGAAAGGGAAAGTTTAAACGAGAGGCAAGATTTGTTTTTTACATAGAACGTGTATGTTACTGGGGATATCATAGAAACATAAATGTGTGTGAAGTTTTGAAGTGGCATTTAGAGAGAAACATGAACAGGCAGAGAATAGAGGGATATGGACCATGTACAGACATGGGATATGTAGAGTATAGCGTTATGGTTGGTACAGCCATGGTGGGCCGAAGTGCCTATTGCTGTGCTGTAGTGTTCTATTTTCTAACTTCCCAGTATCTACCCGATCAAAACCCTTCAGAATCTTGGATGTTGCATTGAATTCTCTCTCATTTATCTAAGCCTCAATGCGTTCAACCTCAATCTACTCCACCTCTTGTTGGGAAATTCATCCATTTCCAGGACACAGCCGTGGGTGTACGAGGAGTACAGTCCGGGGCTGAGGACACAGCCGTGTGTGTACAGGGAGTACTGTAGGGGGCTGAGGACACAGACATAGGTGTACAGGTGTACAGTAGTGACCCTTCTCTGACCTACCTCCAAGAGATGAATATCTTTCCTTCTGGCAGTCACACTGTTCATAGTATTCTGGGTGTGGTCTGACTCGTATCTTATATAGTTTTAGCAAGATCTTCTTATTTTTAGACTCCATTCCCTTTGAAATAAATGCCAGCATTTGATTTGCCTTCTTTATTACCTGCTGACCCTGTAAGCAACTTTTTCAGATTGATGAACAAGAACAAGCAGAGGTCGATTGGGTGAAGTAAAACTCACAAAACACCAGGTTATAGTTCAACAGGTTTATTTCAAAGCACCAGCTTTCGAAGTCCAGGTGATCATTCTGAAAGATGAAAACTTAAACTATATATGTTTGATATTACATTCCATGGCACTGCTACCCTGTTGCTATAAATTCTGTGCCTTATGATTTTGCTCCATAACCAACTGATGAAGAACCAGCCCTCTAGTTCCTCCAAATAAACCCGCTGGACTGGAAGCTGGTGTTGTGTGATTTTTAACGTTGCCCATCCCAGTCTAAGACTGGCTTCTCAACATCATGCTCCCATCAACTTGGTGAGTCTGTTTGAAGGAAAAGGAATGACTGGCGAATGGGAGGCTTTTAAAAGTGTAATATTATGAATCCAGGGCCAGTGAGTCCCTGTTAGAGTGACGGGAAATGCTGGAAGATTTAGGGATCACTGTCTGGATATTGAGGCTCTGTTCATGAAAAAGAGGAAGGCACACATTGTCTTCAATGTTCGTTTGATCTTGGAGTAGGATAAAAGATCGGCACACCATCAGGGGCTGAAAAGTCTGTGCAGCACAGACTTTTCAGCCCCTGATGGTGTGCCGATCTTTTATCCTACTCCAAGATCAAACTAACCTGCAGACCATTCAAAGAAGAAAAGAACAAAGAAAATTCCAGCACAGGAATTCCAGCACCCTGCGGTCCTCCACGCCTGTGCCGATCCAGATCCTCTGTCTAAACCTGCTGCCTATTTTCTAAGGATCTGTATCCTTTTGCTCCCTGCCCATTCATGCATCTGTCTGGATACATTTTAAATGACATCATCGTTCACGCCTCTACCTCCTCCGCTGGCAACGCGTTCCAGGCCCCCATCACCCTTTGCATAAAGAACGTTCCACGTTTATCTACCCTAAACCTTTCTCCTCTCACTTTGAACTCATGACCCCTAGTAATTGAGTTCCGCACACTGTGGAAAAAATATTCTTGCTATCCACCATGTCTGTACAACCCATGATTTTTTCGACCTCAATCAGGTCCCCAGTCAACCTTTTGTCTTTCTAATGAAAATAATCCGAATCTATTCAAACTTTCTTCATAGCTAGCCCCATCCTGGTGAACTTCCTCTGCACCCTCTCCAAAGCATGCACATCGTTTTGGTAATATGGTGAACAGAACTGCACGTAATATTCCAAATGTGGTCGAACCAAAGTCCAATACAACTGTAGCTTGACCTGCCAACTCTTTGACTCAATATCCCGTCCAGTGAAGGTAATCATGCCGTATGCCACTTTAACTACTTTACTGACGTGCGTTGTCACCTTCAAGGAACAAAGGACCTCAATACCCAGATCTCTCTGTACGTCAATTTTCCCCAGGACTGCACCAGCCGTTGGAACTGTTGTTATCTGTGCCCCCTCCAGCAGGCGCTGCAACACTCCTCACATCTGTAAATGCATACAGACAATGCAGCTCTCCTTTTTATATCTGACATCCTCCCGACTTATAATTCTTACAGTTCGTCGCAATATCTCACCTCCTCCATTTCCATCTTTGCTAGAATTTCTTTATTCTTGTTAAAACTTCTGATCACCGAAAACCTCTCCATTTTAAAATTTTTAACCCTTTCAGCTTCGGTAACTCTCCATATAACTGTAACCGACGATAGATCAGGTTCCCTTCCTTAAATCTCTGTAGGTACAATGGTTGCATGTGCTAAATTGGCACTTTTCATTCTCCTTACCCATCTCAGGATTTCCAGCCCATAGAATCCCACTATTTGGAATGCTCCCATTCTCTGCACCTCCTCATGTCCTGAGGGTCTTTGAACACCATCAGTGCTCCAAAAGTTTATATTCCCCCCAGTTACTGCAAGTCTTCTAACTCTGTAACATCCAACAGTCTCAAGTACCATACAACACTTGCTGGCTCTCAATTTGCATTTGATGAACTCTACACATCTCTGTAAGCAGCTCAGAAAGAAACTCTGTAGACTTTATGAAGTTTCTTCATGAACAAGCCACTATCACTCTCTTTCCTTTGCCTTCTTCAGTGTCTGCAACACTCGCTGTATCTTCCAGTAACGTTCTTTAATCGCTGCAGGTCTGCCTAGCTCCCCAGATAACCTGTTCCATCCCCTACAGCTCGCTCAATCACCGTAACACCCTCTGCTCTGTCTAATCCTCCTCTTTTCTACTGTTTTCGAGGCACAACAGCGATCCTGTAAGAGAGCAATGCGGAATGGGATGTTATAAATCTCAGCTGAGGCTTGAAGCCTACCATTACATGGGAGTCACAAGGGGAGAGACCCTGAGAGAGAGCAGCACAGAGCGGGAGAATATTAATCAGCAGCGAGGATCGAGGTCCACTAGGACTTGGAGTTGGAGAAGCAGCAGAGCAGAAGGCTCGAAATCAGCACCGAGTCACAGAGGGAGTGACCATATGAGGGAGCAACCTGGAGCAGGTACATGAGGCTCACTCTCACCTGGGTATTACAGAAGCACCAAAGTGGGAGGATATAAATCAGCACTGAGGATCGAGGTGTGGTCATACCTTGGCGTCACAGAGACGGTGACCCTGGGAGGGAGCAGAGTGGAGTGGGAGATGGGAGATCACACGTACCTGGGAGTCACAGAATTCCTTGTGGGGCGTGTGGGAGGATTGAAAATAACTTGGTGTGTGTATGAGTCCATAAAGGAATAGTAGAGGAGACTACCAGCATTCTCAAAATAATGGGAGATACAGTTGGTACTAATTTACAACAACATGTGAATTAGTGAAAGATGTAGTTAAAAACGGAAGCCTTAATCTGAGGACCTCTGCATGGACTGAAAACTCGGAGTCTGGGGAGTTTCAGATGCAGATTGGAGTGTGGAAATCTGATGTACTGATCACCAAGGGCTGGCTCAAGGAATGGCACAACTGGGTGTTATATATTGCTGGGGTTAAAGGATTCCAAAATGATCGAAGGGAAGGGAAAGGATGAAGGTGGACGTATTAGTTTAGAGTAGCGTTAGTTAAGAAGGCCAAGAGAAAGAGGATTCATCAAAGGACAGAATTAATTTGGCTGAAGCTACAGAACAAAAAGTGTACAATGACACTGTGAGGTACAGTCTGTCGGCCAGCAACCAAAGAAATGATGAAGAGAATACATATTCAGGGTCATTTGAGAGCGATGACAATACTACAGATTAGTTATATTGAGAAACTTAATTTATCCATATATTCACTGCGTTATTGGTGGTGCAGGGTCACAAGTTTCTAGTATTCCTGGATTACATGGAGGAGAGCTCACTGCAGGAGTATGTGTCCAGCCCAAGAGAGCATGTACTGTTGGACCTGGTCCTAGGGAAAAGGTGGGGCAAGTGGATCGAGTGTCAGTAGGGGAAGATTTTGGGTCACAGAGATCATTTTATTGCAAAGTTCAGGATGATGGTAAAGAATGATATAAAATAATTGAGAGTGTGAACCATTAGTTGAATTAGAGCAGCCTTCAATGGGAAAGAATGAAGTTGGGAAGGTTTGACTGGGACACCAATTTGGTCAGAAAAAGATAAAGTGAATCATGGGCTCCCTGCAAAGAGGAGATGGCTTGGGTCCTGTCGAGGAATGGTCCCTCAAATAGGAATCAGCAAGATAACAAACCCAATGCTCCCTCGGTGACAGTGAAGAACAATAGAATTTGTGTCAGATGGAGAATCGAATTGGGAACTAGGCGGAATGCTGGAGGTTCAGAGGGGAGATGAAAGAGCAGAGCGGAATTATGGGAAAACTGAGAGCCACCATAGAGCTGTCTCAGAATCTTCCTGTGTGCCCCTCATAATGAGCATGTTGAAAGATGGAGTAAGGCTGCATCAAAGTTAGGAAGAGGATTTCTACCTGGAAAAAGATCTTCACAAGTAGTTAAGATGCACTTCGATGCATTGTCGCTGCATGTTTGACTAAAATATTCAGGAGATGATTAGATGATTTTTCATACAAACAAATGTGAGGATGTGAGTGAAGGAGGAGATGATTACTCAGCAAAGAATTCAGTTGAAGAGCTGGTGTAACCATGATTGGCCAAATAACACCCTTCTGTGCCATAAGGCGTCTATGTCATTCAGTGTGATGTCTTGAGAGTTCTCCAAATCCATAAATATCCCGTCTTTGTAACCTCGTTTTTTTTTCTGTTTGATACATTCTAATCTCTGCAACCTCCATCAGCCAATGTAACCCTCCTTATCTTTGTAACACATACAGGCCATATAATCCTTCTTTCTCTGGATAAACTTTCCTCTCTATAAAATATTTCTCAAGTCTTTCCGGCTCTCCCCTTCTCTGCAACTCCTCTAATCCATAGAAACCTAATCTTTGCAATCTCCTCCAGTCCATACAATAATCAGCGTTACTAACACCCTCGTGATACAGATACAGATACAGCGTTACTAACCCCCTCGTGATACAGATCGCAGTATCGCCATAAACCCCAGTCACTACAGTGTTCATTATATCTCCAAATTTCTCCAGCACTGACAACCCTGCCCATCTAATTTCTTTGGTCCAGTCCCTACAGTTGTCCATGTTGTGTAACCTACTCCCATGCCTAACCAGCTGTGTAACATAATCGAGTCCCGACCATGCTCCTGATTCTGTAACCACCTTCTGCCACGACACAGCTCACTGTCTCGGCAAACTCCAGATTCCAAATCCATCCCGATCTGTGGAAACTACTCCAGCCCTTCCTCTCTCTGAAATATCTACCACATGTTCAAACTGCAATATCTCCACAGAGGCTGGTATCCTGTTACCAAATCCCCTTTTATTTGTCCATGCATGATCCATGGCACTGACCCATGCTGGCTCAGAGCCGGCTCCTATAGCGAACAGAGCCCCTAATGCTTCTGTTTATTTCTGAGCCAGGATTCCCTGATTAGAGCAGGTTAACATTCCCATCATGTGATCAATTGTCCAGGTAACATTTTCATCAGGTGTCGGGGAGGGTTTCTCTCTACAAGGCTCTTGTAGCCAGAATATTGTTCTTGCTGTCCAGCTCCACTGTCACTTCAACCAAACCTAAAACTATTCATGTCTTTGTGATCTCCTTCCCGCCCTAGCACAACCCATATTCCTGTATTATCCCATAAAAGTTCAGGGAACTTTTATTAATGAGGGTTACTTGACTGGCCTCGGTGCAATCACTATAAAAATGCTCCACATATCTCTAACGTTCATTAACATGTACAAATCCCCGAGTCTCTGAAACTTCCTCTAGTGCCGCCAATGCTGTCTCTACATTTCCCCAAGGTCAGTCCTGTACCTTTCAGCCTACCCTCCTGTTATCAATCTCCTGCAGGACCAATACACTCTTTTTTCCCTGTTTTCTACAAACTCTCAGTCTCGACGTTCTCCACTCAGAACGTCTCTTACTAATCACTAACTGGTTCTGAAAACTCGAACCGCCGTTTGTGTATGACCTTTTCCATCAGGACGAAGGGGTATTCGAAGCAGAGAGCTTCATAGGGCATGGAGACCTTTACACAAATAGGAATGTTTGTGGAAACTACTGGGTTTACAGAAGTGGGAAGGGTGATAGAACATGAGGGATGCTTCAGAGACTGGCAGTTTGTAGGCACAGTGGACAGAATCTTTATATCTGAAGCAAAGAGATAAAGAGAATTAAATCATGTGATCAATTGTCCAGGTAACATTTTCATCAGGTGTCGGGGAGGGTTTCTCTCTACAAGGCTCTTGTAGCCAGAATATTGATCTTGCTGGTCCAGCTCCACTTTCACTTCAACCAACCTAAAACTATTCATGTCTTTGTGATCTCCTTCCCGCCCTAGCACAACCCATATCCCTGTAATATCCCATAACCTTCACACACCTCCCTATCTCTGTAACTGACTATGGATCCTACAGCTAAAGTGGACTTTGTACTTGCTGCCATCCCTGAATTCCTTCCTAACGTTTCAACAAGCCCAGTGAAATGGCAGCTTTAAATAGCATGAACCAGGTCAAATGGAGCTGTCATTATGGAGATGTGGCTGCAGTGTGAAAACAACTCAGTACTGGACATAACAAAGGGGTTTACCATTTACACAGCAAGGATTAAAAGGCTAAGATTGGGATCAGTATTATTGTGATGCAAATCAAATCACACTCTGCTCCTTCCTGCTTTCTCCCCGCATTTCTGAGTATTGGTAACCCTTGAAAACTTCAGAAAATAGCACAGTATAGAGGAAATCACTCTGCACACTATCCACATTGGACAAGATGTAATGTTAATTTAAAAGCCCTAGTTCTGTCTCCCCAGAGACGATAGGACTTCAGGTGACGATCCCAGCACCTTTTTAAAATGGTTTGAGAGTTTCTGCTTCTACTCCACTTCCATGTGTGACTCCCAGATCCCGACCATACATTGGGTGAAATAACAACCTTCCTCAGCACTTCAATAATATTTCAACCAACTGCATTTAATATTCACAGTTGGTAACGCAATTCTACAACAGGAGCAAGATGTTCTCTCCCTTTTGTACCCAGGCCCCTGACAATATGTGCACCCCAATCAAATCTCCTCTCAGCATCTCCTGTTCCTATCTGGCCCCATGCTGGCACATTGGTTAGCACTGTTGCTTTACAGCGCCAGAGAACCGGGTTCAATTCCTGCCTCAGGAAACTGACTGTGTGGAGTTTGCACATTCTCCCGGTGTCTGCGTGGGTTTCCTTCGGGTGCTATGGTTTCCTCCCACAGTCCAAAATAAATGTGCAGGTTAGGTGAATTGGCCATGAGAAATTGTCAGTCGTGTTAGGTCAGGGGTAAATGGAGGGGTATGGGTGGGTTGCAGTTCGGCAGGTCGGTGAGGACTTGTTGGGCCGAAGGGCCTGTTTTCACACTGTAAGTAATCTAATCTAACTGCACTTCCACTTTCACAGTGTAATGGATCTCCTCTGTACACTCACCAGTCCAATTCCATCCTTCCATGTGATGGGGTGACCAGAACTGCACATAGTCCTCAGGCTGTGACTGAGCTCATTATTTATACAGTTCCTGTATAAGCTTCCTGTTCTGAAATTCTGCACTTTGGCTGACAGAGGAAATAATCCCAATTGCTGCATTAACAAGATTATTGGTGCTTCCAGCTTCCTTCCTTTTTCTGCCCACACTGACCATACTCTCATTTATTGTGTATTCCTCTCTATTGCTGATGTCCCCAAATGTCTTTTCTTGCACATCTCTGGGTTGTTTGCTCCATTCACCTGGACTCCATACTTTCTGTTTTTAAACAGCCTGCCATGCGATCTCTCGTCAAATCCAAGTAATTCACATGCAGTTACAGGTTAGTGCCTCAAACCAACACAGTCAGATTAATTACACACGATCTTCCTTGAACAAACCCAGACCGACTGTCCTGGAGTCCCTGGGACTTTCTCACTGACCGTTTATCCACTGTCTCAGAATTCCAGCCTCAACCTATTCAGTCAGTCCCTTGCTCCACATTAAACAAAGCTGCGGTATTAGCCATTCTCCAGTCCTCCGGCACCATTCCTGCATCCAGTGAGGATTGGATAATGTAGGTTATTATAAGGCAGGGGACTTTCTCGGCTCCTTTTAACCGTCTGGAACATTGTGTTGCCCATTTTAAAGGTTTTGAATCTCCTGTAAAATTCTCCGCTCCAAGTTTGTTGCTTCCAGCATTTCACACTGCAACCCTATTTTGATTCAGACAGACACAGGCCTAAACCATCTTATGATTTCGTCAAGTCCCACTTTAGTCGAGTTTCATGGAGGGTTTCTCTCCACAAGGTGAAGTGCATTTTCTCATGATACCATCCCCAATCTGCCTCATTAACTACCCTTCCTACCCGCGTACTCTTCTTCCCATCTGACACTAACATGATGATTTTTCCCCTTTATCATAACAACTGCCCACTGCCTGGATATCCCAGAATGCACCGACCTCCCTGTTACAGGGGCCATATTTAAAATGTCATTACACTCTTGGTTTGTCAATCCGAAACTACCCTAGACGTGGCAGAGGGGGTAAAACTGGGGCCCCACTTTGTGGCCAAGCTCCTGAGTTTCTGGTGGATGACATGGTGCAGGAGAGGGACATTATCTTCCTCCAGAAGGGGAGTCCATGACACTATACCCTGCCAGCTTGGTCCGAGGGGGAACCCTGGGTCAGTGAGGTGCCAGCCTTCTAGGTGAATGCCCAGCAGTGTAGGAAGGAGGTCAGTGACCTTCTCCCCTCCACTAGGGTAAGTGCCACCATCTGCAATTCGTGACCTCACCCTCACTCTTTCTCTGTTACTGCACCCAATTCCCACCAAGACTCATGTTCTCCCACTCTCACTGAATGCAGCACCTTCTCTCGGTCTCTCTCTAACCTCTTCTCGGTCCCTCTCCCCAATTCTGCCTGGTGTCTGAGCTGCCAACTCACTCACTCAGGACACCTCGCCACCTTTACCCCAGCTGTCACAGCATTAAGAGCTGCATAAACCACTTCCATCTCCCTCATACCTCTTGCTAATACCAAGACAATACAGCAGGCGGGTGATCCTGGTAACTCCAGCTGAGGGGAAACACTGCTGAGGGCAGGGTAATGCAAGGCAATAATTCTGTGAGCATTCAAGTCAGTTCAAAGTGAGTGTGTACAAACACGGAGTGAGCAGCCCAGAGGGACAGTCCATGAGCTGGGTGTGTGTCTCCCTGAGCACAGTGTCCTTGCAGCAGCATTGCAATGAGAGTTGTCAGTGCACACTGAGCTGTCGCATTGAAGTACAGAAGCGTACTGTCAGTGGGTCGGAGATGTGCTGGGATGGCATGGTGAGGCTGGCATGTGTCAGATGTCAGCATTGGTGGGTGTGGAGTACATGCATCTTTTGCCTGTGCAGTGTCTACCGAGACGTTGGTGACCAATATAGAAGGCCGCAGGAGCGAGGGGTGAGATGGAGTCACCAGTTACCAGCTCGAACTTTCATGTCCAATTCTCCATATTGCGTTTCGCTACTGTGGGAGGGAAGGCATGAAGCCTCAATTTGTTGAGGCGAGATCCAGTCTTCATTCAGTCAGCATCTTGCCACACCTGCACTCTAATCTTGTTTGAAAGAACGGTCCAGCATCCCAGCAAGCCCGCACTGACACATGATGCCGTTCTAAAGTTAACAAGAATATTTTTGTTCCAACACCCTCTATGTCATTCTGTTCCCTACTTACTCGTATTTGTGCCAAGATCCCTCTTAAACCTTGCTATATTGGTTTCTTCTCCTCTATCAGTGCATTCCAAGCATTTGTACATTCTGTTTGGAAAAGCAAAACAAAACTTGCCGATCATATCTCCTAAATTTTCTCCCTTGTACCTCAAACCTACGGTCTTGAGTAATTGATATTTTTACTCTGTGAAAAAAACCTCTAACTGTCCTTTTATCTATGCCTCTGATAATTTTGTAAATATCTATCAGGTAGCCCCATAGCCAATGATGCCCAGGTGCAAACAAACCATGTTTGTTCCATTTCTCCTTCTGGCTAATACCCTCCAAACCAGGCAATATGCTGGTAAAACTTTACCATACCCACTCCAACACTTCCACATCGTTCTGCAGGTGTGGAAACCAGTACTGTACACAATATTGTAAATGTGCCCGAACTAAGTTTCTCGACAGCTGCAATATGATCTGCTAATTTTCATACTGCATGCTCCGATGCATGTCTGCAAGGTTGCCATCAGTCATCTTGATCACCTTATCCACCCGTGTTACCACTTGCATGGAACTGTGGAGCTATACACCTAGGTCCCTTCGGATGTTGATGAGGCCAGTAGTTTTTCCAACCACTGTATACTTCTCCCCATACTTTAGACCTCCGAAAACGCATCACGTCACAGTTGTCAAGATAAAAGTATAACTGTGTTTTCTCTGACCTATATCCTGCTGCATTCTCTGACAATCATCCTCACAATCTGCAACTCCGCCAATCTATTTACAGATCTCCAATCACAAAAACACTGTTCCACCACTACTCTGTCTTCTAAGACCAAGCAGTTCTCTATCCATCTTACTAACTGACTGCTGATCCCATTTAACTTCACGTTCTTATGAGCCTGCCATAACGAACTATATCAAAGGCCTTGCGAAGGTCCAAAAGGCCAACATCCAGCCCTACGCCCACATCAAACAATTTTGTCACTTCCTCAAAGTAATCAGTGAAGCTTGTGAGACATGATCTTCCCCACAAAATTGTGCTGCCTGTTGCTAGTAAGTCTATTCGAGAGTACTGTTGGAGCTGCACTCATTCAGACAAACGATTATTCCATCATATTCCTGACTTGAACCTAGGGGGTTATATTAGATTCCTTGCAGTGTGGAAACAGGCCCTTTGGCCGGACCAGTCTACACCAACTCTCCGAAGAGTTACTCACCCAAACACATTCCCCTGCCCTATATTTACCCTGACTAATGCACCTATGGGCAATTTAACATGGCCAATTAACCTGAACTGCACATCTTTGGACTGTGGGAGGAAACCCACGCAGGCACGGGGGTAATGTGCAAACTCCACACAGACAGTCACCCAAGGCCGGAATGGAACCGAGGACTTTGGTGCTGTGAGTCAGCATTGCTAAGCACTGAGCTCTTCATGGTTACTCTACAGTTGGACGGATGTCGGGCAGTGACGGTTACTGTACGGTGGGAGTTATGTCAGGTCGTGGTGGTTACTGTACAGTGGGAGGGATGTCGGGCCGTGATGGTTAATGTACAGTGGGAGGTATGTTCGCCCGTGATGGTTACTGTACAGTGGGAGGTATGTCGGGCCGTGACGGTTACTGTACAGTGGGAGATATGTCGGGCCGTGATGGTTACTGTACAGTGGGAGGCATGTCGGGCCATGAAGGTTACTGTACAGTGGGAGGTATGTCTGGCCGTGATGGTTACAGGACAGTCGGAGGTAAGTTGGGCTGTGATGGTTGCTGTACAATGGGAGATATGTCGGTGTGTGACGGTTACTGTACAGTGGGGGGTATGTCGGACCGTGATGGTCACTATATAGTGGGAGGTATGTCGGGTTGTGATGGTTACTGTACTGTGGGAGGTATGTTGGGCCGTGATGGTGACTGTACAGTGGGAGGTATCTCGGGCTGTGATGGTTACTGAACAGTGGGAGGTATGTCGGGCAGTGATAGTTACTGTACAGTGGGTGGTATGTCGTGCCGTGATGGTGACTGTATAGTGGGAGGTATGTCTGGCCGTTATGGTTACTGTACAATGGGAGGTATGTCGGTCTGTGATGGTTACTGTACAGAATGGTGGTATGACGGGCCGTGATGGTTAATGTACAGTGGGAGATATGTCTGGCCTTGATGGGTACTGTACAGTGGGAGATATATCGGGCTGTGATGGTTACTGTACAGTGGGAGGCATGTCGGGCCGTGATGGTTACTGTACAGTGGGAGGTATGTCTGGCCGTGATGGGTACTGTACAGTGCGAGGTATCTCGGGCTGTGATGGTTACTGTACAGTGGGAGGTATGTCTGGCCATGATGGTTACTGTACAGTGGGAGAAATGTCGGGCCGTGATGGTTACTGTACAGAAGGGTGGTATGTCGGGCCGTGATGGTTACTGTACAGAAGGGTGGTATGTCGAGCCGTGATGGTTACTGTACAGTGGGAGATATGTCTGGCCGTGATGGGTACTGTACAGTGGGAGATATATCGGGCTGTGATGGTTACTGTACAGTGAGAAGTATGTCAGGCTGCGATGGTTACTGTACAGTGGGAGGTATGTCTGGCCATGTTGGGTACTGTACAGTGGGAGATATGCCGGGCCGTGATGGTGACTGCATAGTGGAAGGTATATCTGGCCGTGATGGTTACTGTACAATGTGAGATATGTCGGGCCGTGATGGTTACTGTACAATGGGAGGTTTGTCCGGCTGTGATGGTTACTGTACAGTGGGGGGTATGTCGGCCGTGATGGTTACTGTACTGTGGGAGGTATGTCGGCCGTGATGGTTACTGTACAGTGGGAGGTATGCCGGGCCGTGATGGGTACTGTACAGTGGGGGGTATGTCGGGCTGTGATGGTTACTATACAGTGGGAGGTATGTCGGGCCGCGATGGTTACTGTACAGTGGGAGTTATGTCTGGCCGTGTTGATTCCTGTACAGTGGGAGGTATGTCTGGCCGTGATGGTTACTTTACAGTGGGAGGTATGTCAGGCCGTGATGGTTACTGTACAGTGGGAGGTATGTCTAGACGTGTTGATTCCTGTACAGTGGGAGGTATGTCTGGCCGTGATGGTTACTGTACAGTGGGAGGTATGTCGGGCCGTGATGGTTACTGTACATTGGGAGGTATGTCAGGCCGTGATGGTTACTGTACAGTGGGAGGTATGTCAGACCGTGATGGTTACTGTACATTGGGAGGTATGTCTGGCCGTGACGGCTACTGTACAGTTGGAGGTATGTCTGGCAGTGATGGTTACTGTACAGTGGGAGAAATGTCGGGCAGTGATGGTTACTGTACAGTGGGAGGTTATGTCTGGCCGTGATGGTTACTGTACAGTGGGAGATATATCGGGCTGTGATGGTTACTGTACAGTGGGAGGTATGTCGGGCCATGACGGTTACTGTACAGTGGGAGGTATGTTGGGCTGTGATGGTTACTGTATAGTAGGAGATATGTCGGTGTGTGATGATTACTGTTCAGTGGGAGATATGTCGGGGTGTGATGGTTACTGTATAGTTGGAGGTATGTCTGGCAGTGATGGTTACTGTACAGTGGGAGAAATGTCGGGCAGTGATGGTTACTGTACAGTGGGAGGTTATGTCTGGCCGTGATGGTTACTGTACAGTGGGAGATATGTCGGGGTGTGATGGTTACTGTGCAGTGGGAGGTATGTCGGGCCATGACGGTTACTGTACAGTGGGAGGTATGTTGGGCTGTGATGGTTACTGTATAGTAGGAGATATGTCGGTGTGTGATGATTACTGTTCAGTGGGAGATATGTCGGGGTGTGATGGTTACTGTATAGTGGGAGATATGTCGGGTGTGAGGTTGCAGACTGAGCTGCACAGAGTATGATTCTGCTGCTGCCGATGGCCCATTACACCTCAAAGATGCATCATCATTTGTTGCTCAATCTGATTAATGTCTGTCCCAGGCGAAACCCATATCATGGTGAGGTGGGCCTGCAAAATGTGATGGTAGTCCTTGCTCCCCATTGTGCGGTGACCATTCTTACCGATATTTGAAATGGCGAAGTGTACCTGCAGCTGGCAGATCGGTGACGATGTGGTCAATGATATGTTTCCCTTTTATTGATTCCCTCATAACCTGCTACAGAGCAGTCGAGCAGCGACAGGATCCAGCATCAATGCCGAGCACTGTATTGACTATATACCACGGAGCTGTCCACCTCAGCCTGGCTATATCCTGTCAGTGGGACAGAACCTACCAGAGAGGGTGGCGATGTTGCCAGGGACATAGTCCTGTTCACAGAATCCTGCTTTACAGGCAATATCTGACTTTTTTTTATTAGTCCATGGGAAATATACAACAGGTCGCTTTTACATTTTGTATAATGAAGTGTTAATATCACTTTGTTTCTTACATATTTTAAAATAAATCAAACGTCAATATTTTTCAGTTGAAAACCATTGAAGTGAACAATAATTGAATTACCAGAGCGCACAGTAACTATTACACAATTCAGTGACTGTAGTAAACAGCCGGTTCAACTTGACAAAGCTATCCTCGAATAAAGTTTCATGGAATGTATGAGAGATTATTTCTGACAGCAGGATGTCATGGAACCAACCAGAGAATGGGCTAATTTAGATTTGATATTATGTAACAAGGAAGGATTGGTGAATGACCTTTGCCTTGGAAGGAGTAACCACAACATGCTGGAGTTTCACATTCAGATTGAAGGAGTGAAGACTGAGTCATACATGAGAGTTTTAGTGTTAGGCAATGGTAATTATACTGGCCTAAGGATGGATTTGGCTGTGGTGGACTGGGGGGAGAAAAGAACATTCAAAGGGAGGACAGCTGAAGAAATTTGGCAAAAAAATTAGAGAGATACTAAAGACCAAAGAGGAATTGCATAACGGGGAAAAATCATCCATATTTTGATAAGGAAATCCAGGATAACTTGGAGGCAAATCGCAGAGCATGTCATACTGCGCAAGTTAGTCACACTGTGGAGGATTGGACAAGTCAGTTGCCTCGTGGTGTTATGGCTGAATTCTTATGTGATAAATCCAGACAATGTTCGATTGTCCTGAGTTCAAATCCTGCCACAGCAAGTGGCGGAGCTTGACTTCAAATCTGGATTTAAGGGACTGATGGTGGTTATGAATTGATTGCTAAGTAAAACTCATCTGGATCACTAATGTCATTTCCGGAAGGAAGCTGCCATCCATACCATAGACTCACCACGCTCAGACTGAAAACATTTCCCCTTAACTCCGTTCTAAAAGATCTTCTCTTGACTCTCAGGTTATGTCCTTCAGTCCTTTTTCTCCGAACAGTGGAAGCATCTTACCAACATCTACTCTGACTAGACAACCAGTATTGTGTATGCTTCAATTAGATCTCTTTCATCTTTATAAACTTCAGCGAGTATAGATCCAGAGACGTCATATGTTAAGCTTTTCATTCCTAAGACAATTCTTATGAAGCTCCTCTGAACACGCTCCAGGGCGGTACACAATACTCCAAAACGGTGCACAATATTCCAAATGTGGTCTAATCTGAGTCTTATTCAGCCTCAGAAATGGATCGGTGCTTTAATATTCAAGTCCTCTCAAAATAAATGCCATCACTGTATTTGCCTTTCCGCCCAGAAGGGCCACCTGAAAGAATAATCTTAGGATGGGCAATAATACATTTACCATGGAGTTGCAAAAATGATTAAAGCATGCTGGGAAATGGATCCCAGCCTTGACTAAAGTCTCTGTGTTAATCCACATGCTGCAGAATCCAGACAGGCTGCAACTACCAATAGATGGTTTGCGAACAAACGTGACAGCTACTGACCCTGTAATACACACCTGAAGTTGGACCTGAATGGGAAAATGGAAATTCGCCCCTGGGCCATTAATGTGACAACCCCAGGTTGGGACTGATTGATCAGGGTAAATGAACGTGATCATTTCATTGGCAGATGCTCCATATCCCTCCCAAAAAGGCGTGAGGACTTGGAAGGATAAGAATCACTGTCAAACCCCTCAGGGAGCGGTAACTCGAGTATATCCACTGAAAGAGAAGACAGCTGCAAGACCCTCAGAAGAGCAAGAAGACTTCACCACGTGGAATCTGGTCAAATTCTTGTGGGGTGGTATGTGATCATCCTAAATTAAGTTAAACCATAACATAGTTTGTAGTGTTTTCATTATGTTATAATACGATTCATTGTTCTAATATTAATTGTTTTCAATAAATAAATATTATTGTTTTTAAGAGTTGACTCATTTTTTTTTGCTGAATATAAGATTTCAAAGACACTCAGCGGCAGATGCAATACCTCCCTAACTACTGACTCAACTTGCACGTTTACCGTAACACAATCCTAGACTGGAACTCGCAAAACTCTTTGTGCTTCAGACTTCTGAATTTTCTCCCCAGTTATAAAATAGTCCATACCTCTCTTCTACCTCGTACTTTACAAAGTTGTACTCCATCTGCGACTTCTTTTCCCACTCTCTTAACCTGTCTAAATTCTTCTGCAGCCTTCCTGCCATCTCAATGATACCTGTCCCTCTACCTACCTTTGCATCATCTACAAACCTCGCCAGAGTGTCCTCAGTTCCTTCATCTAGATCATTAATGTACAAAGTGAAAAGTTGTGGTTCTCTTGCAGAACACTAGTTGTCTTCGGCTGCTTCCTGAAAAGGACCTTTTTTATTCCCACTCTCTATTTTCTGCCAAACAGCCAAGCTTCTGTATACACTAGTACGTTGTCTCTGACATCATGGGCTCTTACCTTACTCAGCAGCCTCCTGTGAGGCACCTTGTCAACGTCCTTCTTGAATCTCGATAGATAGTATCCATTGGCTATCCTGTGTCTAAACCTGCTTGTTACATCCACAAACAATTCTAACAGATTCACTAGCATGACCTCCCCTTGATGAAACCATACTAACTTCGCCCTACTTTACCAGGCACTGGCAAATATTCAGAAATCTCATCCTTCGCTATGGATTCCAGGAACTTACCCACGATCGAGGTGAGGCTGATCAGTTTGTAATTTTCTGTCTTTTGCCTTATTCCCTTTTTAAACAGGGTGTCAGGGAGATCCAAGATGGCGGCGACCCCAGTAGGTCTGAGTCTGCAGGGCTCTGCCCAAGACTCAGGCAAAATGGGTTAGCCAGCCTCACCTCACCTGTTAAATTGTTTGAAATAGTTTTTACCCAGCAGCCTTGGCCATTCTGCATCAAACTTTATCAGTTTGACGCTGACGCTTCTTAAAATGACCAAAGGTAAAGGCCCTTGCAGTTCATAACAGGGAGGGATCCCTGCCCCCCCCCCCCCCAACCCCGCAGCAAGACAGACGTCTGCGGCCGCCCTGCGGGACTCACCTGCAGGGGCGAGCCTGATCTTGGAGCTTGTTAAACTCCGAGAGAAGATTGATGCGTCCATTGAAGAGACCCAGTCCAAGTGGGAGTCAGTCTCGGTCATGCTGCAGAAA
Organism: Chiloscyllium plagiosum; assembly: GCF_037043375.1. Lineage (NCBI taxonomy): Eukaryota > Metazoa > Chordata > Chondrichthyes > Orectolobiformes > Hemiscylliidae > Chiloscyllium > Chiloscyllium plagiosum. Next base: position 71,462,475 of record NW_028270178.1, on the reverse strand, counting down.
CATAACAGAGAGATCGAGAAACTCAGGCAGCGTGTCGGGGAGGGCGGAGTGACAGGGCGTGGCCTCCAAGATCACTGCTGAGTCATCCATGGGTCAGGTCTGGGCTCTGGAAAATCGAGTCCCGACCTTAAAGGAACATATTGATGACCTCGGAAATCCAGGTTGTCGGAAACATATCTGGTTGCTTGGCCTTCCCGAACGGGAGGAGGAAGGCACGCGTTTTGATTTCCTCGAGCAATGGCTCCCACAGCTGCTGTAACTGGAGTCAGAGCTGGGCCAGGTGTGGGCTGAATGGGCCCACCGGGTTGCCGTGCGTCCCCGCCCAGTCCTAGTTCAACTACAGCATTACAGGGAAAACCAGATGCTGCTGGAGGCCTCCATAGACTTAGGGAAGGGTCCCCATGCTGTAATATACAAGAACTCCAGGATAATGTTTCAGGACATTTCTCCGTCTGTGGTCCGCAAGTGGAAGGCATTTGATGATGCGAAGAAGCGTCTGAGGGATTTAAATATTCAATATTCTGTGTGATATCCTGCAATGCTATGCTGCAGTCATGGAGGATCTGTGCATAACTTCGGATTACCAAAAGAAGTAAACTAATTCCTGGATGCTCTCAAGTAGACTGCGGGACTTGAACCGTATGGATAAAGATTTTATTTTGCCCTCCTTTTGTTTTTTCCTCCTCCTTTTTTCCTCTTTCACTTCTCCATCTTTCCTTGGTGGGGGGTGGCGTGTGGATCATTCCTTATCCTTTATATCAACGCTTATCTATGGCTCGTGAGGTTTGGGGACGTTTCTGAGTGTTTTTTTCTATTTGGTTGCTTATCACTTGCTGGAGTTGTAATTTTGTAATTTTATGTATTTTCATCTTGTGTTGTATTGCTAAGTGTATCTAGTTGATGGTGTGGAGGGGGGGGGGGGGAGTGTGTGGGTCACCACCTTTAACTTCTGTCTTATAAGATACTAGAATTTATTTACTCTAAATTGTAATTCTTGGGCCGAGGGCATGTCACTGGCTGGGAGATGTTATGGCGGGATTATTGGAAGGTAGTAATGCCTCCTGTGAACAAGGGGGAAAGTCTCCTTTTAAGTATGTTTTATGTTATTTGTTTTTAGGAGTAGTTCTTAGTTGTTTTGATTTAGCCGTTTAAAGAATTTTTTTTTTATCTGTGAATCATTTTTGTTTTTTATTCAATGTCTTTTGGGTGGGGTTCTACCTCCTGCGGGGACAAGGGCTTGCTTGGACTATCATGGCCAGTCACTCGTTTAGTTGGTGCACCTGGAATGTCAAGGGGAGCCACTCACCAATCAAAAGGAAAAAGATATTATCAAGTCTTAAAAAAGAAAGGGCGGATGTAGCCCTTCTACAGGAGACACATCTACTTGCTAAGGAGCATTAGACTCCTGCAATAGGGTGGTTTTGGTCGGTGTTCTTTTCATCTTTCAGCTCAAAAAGTAGGAGAGTAGCCATTCTTATTCTGAAGTATCTTTCCTTCCAAATGCTAAGCCAGATAAAAGATGACTCTGGACGGTATATATTGATTAATACACTAATATATGCAGAGGAATCTGGGATTTTGAATCTTTATTGCCCCCCAGTGCACACTATTAAATTTGTAATTGAAGCATTCTCCAAGTTGATGGCTCTCGGGATGCACCACACCATTATAGGGGGGAATTATAATTGTATCATCGACCCAGGAATAGACAGAATACCTAAGATATCTGCAGGTATATCGTTGAGATCTAGGCAGTTGGCGGATCTGAGTAGGGAGTTGGGGCTGGTAGATGTGTGGAGGTGTCTTCACCCGGAGGCTCGAGACATTACTTTTTATTCTAACCCACACAAGTGCCATACCTGAATCAATATGTTTCTGTCCCCTCGATCCTTTTCAACTCAATATTGTTTTGTGAAGTAGGTAACATATATATTTCATGCCACAGTATATATGGAGGTTAAGACTAGTGATGATGACATAGCTTCCCGACATTGGGGTATGGACCATTTCCTATCGAAGGATAGTAAGTTCATAAAATATTTCTCACAGGAATTTAAAACCTTCTGGGATATCATCTCATGCACAGCCGGTAACCCGTCGGTGATGTGGGAGACTGCTAAGGCATATGTGTGAGGTTTGATTATCTCGTATTCTGTGACATGGAACAGACAAAAGGGAGAACAACAGTGTCTGCTGGAGGGTCGCCTGAAGGCGGTTGAGACAGCGTATGTGGATAGACCCTCCATTACTAAACTACAGCGGGTCACAGCCCTTAGAGCAACTTTGAATACCACATTTACTCAAACAGCAAAGAGGGAGCTATTATTTGTGAAGCAGAAATTATTAGATTACCATGACAAGACTGGCAGGTATCTAGCATACCTTGCCAGAAAGAAAAAGGCTCCCCAAGCCATTATGTGTATTAGAAAGAGTGCGGGTGCCCTGAAATGTGATCATAAAATGATCAATGCAGCCTTTAGAAAGTTCTATTTCGAATTGGGTGGGTCAAAGGGCTGAGAGGATAGGATGAAGAAAAGAGAGTCTTTTAAATAGAATCTGGCCACCCGGGCCTAACCTCAGCGCAGGTGTTGTCCTTAAATGTCTCCTGGCAACCCAGGTTGTATAGGGGGCCGTGAGGCAGCTCCAGAGTGGCAAAGCGCCCAGACCAGATGGATTCCAGGCTGCGTTTTATGAAGAATTTATTGGGTAATTGGCCAGGCCACTTATACATAGGTATAATTATTCACATAGTCAGGGCTTCCTCCCGTCATCTCTGAGAGAAGTAAATATTTCTCTCATTATTAAAAAGGGAAGGGCTCCAGATGATTACTCTTCATATAGACCTACATTATTTTTGAATGTGGATTTTAAAATATTCTCAAAAATGTTGGTATTAAGACTGGAGAGTGTTTTACCATTCATTATAAAAGAGGACCAGACAGGGTGCATAAAGTGTCACAAATCAACTTATAACATTAGAAGTCTTAAACATTGTACAAGCCTGCCAGCAGGGACCGATACAGGGATTAGTTGCCTTTCTAGAGGCAGAGAAGGCATTCGATCGGGTAGAATGGCCATATCTCTTTTATACTCTGGAATAGTTTGGTGTTGGAGAGGTCTTTACTAAAAGGGTTACAGTATTATATAATGATCCCAAAGCAGCGATGATCACCAATGGCTTAAGTTTGGATAGCCTCAGCATTGGCAGAGGTTGTCATCAGGAATGCCCTCTCTCACCATTATTAGTTACGCTAGTGATTGAGCTGCTGAGGGAAGCTATACGAGCCGACTCTAATATAATGGCTCCGCAGGTTGGATCAGATAAACACAAAATTACCCTCTATCCGAATGATATCCTCCTTTTCTTAAATGATCCATTGACATCTGTGCCCCACTTAATTCAAGTGGTTAACTTATTTGGTATGTTCTCAGGTTATAAAAGCAATTTTATGAAATCGGAGGCCATGCCATTGGCAGGTCTTGCCAGTATATCCAATTTTCCGGATGGATCCCACTTCCCCTTTCGGTGGTCACTACGAGGTTTTCTTTACTAGGTATTTTTAATACTCCGGCATTTAGTCAGCTATATAAAGCCAGTTATAAACTTCAAAGTTTGTGAGAAGATTTGTAGCTCGGGTGGTCATAGCTGTGGTTCTGTTCGCCGAGCTGGAAGTTTTTGTTGCAAACCAGTTATAAACATTTATTGGAGAAAATAAGAAAGGACCTTCAACGCTGGGAAGATCTCCCGATATCCTGGCTCGATAGAATAGCTTTGTTCAACATGAATATCCTATCTCGGTTTTATACGCTATGAGAATGCTCCCCTTGATGCTGCTGAGATAGGCGGTGCTTAAGCTTTATGGTTGGCTTGGCTCCTTCACTTGGAGTCATAGACAACCCCTTATTAAATTAGAAAAGCTGCAGCTTCCACAAGTAAGGGGTGGGCTGGATTTTCCGAATTTCAGGAGGTACGAATTGAACTCTCTATTACCTTACATATCTGACTGGGACTCTTGTGAACCACAATCAATCTGGTTAGATATTGAGGCCTCCCAAGGAAAACGGTTATATCAATCCTAGAGTCAAGAATTGGGGATGGAAATCTCGTTCGAGATGTCAGACGACAACTGGGACAACGCCAGGAAAATCTCTGTCTGTAACAGAACTCAGGCTATCCAATTGAAGATACTTCATAGGGCTCAGATGGCACCGAGCGACTTGCACAGTTCAAGGCAGGAGCATCTCCAATGTGTTCTATATGCAAAATAAAAGTTGGTCGTCTCAGACATTGTCAGTAGACATTCCATAAGATCCGCAGGTATTGCGACACAGTAGTGAATGCCTTGGCAACATTTTGGGTATGGAGATTGGTTTGGATGCAGTGTCTCTACTTCTGGGCTCCCCACATTTCCTCTCTTTTGAAATATAAGGGAGGAAATTATTCACCAAACTTTCCTTTCGTGTGAGGAAAAACATTTTATCGACTTGGGCATCTGAAGGTCCCCCAGGACTTTCAATTGCCATAGCATAGTCATGGAGTATATCCCCCTTGACTTCCTTATGAATATGGTGCACCAAAAAATGAAATTATTTTATAGAACATGGCAGCCCTTTTTGAACTACATTGACAAAAAATTAGCAGCCACGTGGTTCAGGGCCTTTGCATAGCCGTGGGGATAGTTCTGGCTGGTTTGGGGGCTCACGGGAGGAGGAATCCCGTATAAATACGGGTACAGCTATGACCTGATAGAAGTTTATGTTGAATATGTACCTAGTTATTTATTTACCAATTTACTTTCGTTTCTCCTTTTGGTTATTGCTGGTAATGCAGGATATCCTAATTTATGTTTTGATAGTTTGTAGAATAGATAAGTAGTTTGTTTTTAAATTCTATAATGGGGTAATTATTATAATGTAAAGCTGAATACACTAGTTTGTACTATTTTTGTAATTTTGCAAAAAAATTCAAAAATCATCTTTTTTCAATAAAAATATCGATTCAAAAAATGAGTGTCACGTTCGCAATTTTCTCATCTTCTTGGATGCTCCTGATTCTAGAGATTCCTGGAAGATCACCATTAATGTCTCCATCCAGGTTATTTATCCATTTAGTTTTTCGAGCAGCTTGTCCTCATCAGCTTTGCCTCCTCACTCTTGAATTTTTGGGATATCATTCATGTCTTCGACCATGAAATCTGACGTGAAATAATTATTCAGTGTCTTATCTATTATTTGTCCCACATGCTTATCTATTCAGCGTAATTTTCCAGTGGCCCAATATCCACTTCAGCTTCTCTTTTTTGCCCTTTATATATCTAAACAAACCCTTACAGTCATGCTTTGTATCACTTGATAGCTTACCCTCATATTTAATCTTCTCCCTCCTTATTCCTTATTTTGTTGCCCTCTGTTCGTCTTCGCAAGCCTCCAAATCCTCTGGTTTCCCACTGCCATTTGCCATGATATCTGCTTTGTCGTTTGCTTTTACCCTAGCCATGACTGCCCCAGTCATCCATGGTTGCCTCATCCTCCCTGTACAATGCATATTTTACCTCAGGACGAATCTCTACTGTGACTCCTAAATTGCTCTGAAAAACTCCCACCATTACTATTCTACTATCTTTACCGCTAGACTCCTCTCCCAGGCAATTCTTCCCAGCTCATCCCTCATGCCTTTGTGGATGCCTTTATTCAGCTGAAATATTAACTCCGATTCTACTTTCTCCTTCCCAAATTGAAGAGTAGTTTCAATCATATGATGATCACTGACTTCACCTTAAGCTTCCTTATCAAGGCTGCCTCACTGCACAACTCTAAGTCGAATATTCCCCGTTCCCTCGTTGCCTGCACCATAAGCTGCTCCAAAAAACAATCTCGTAGATATTCCACAAATTCCTTTCCTTGCAAACCATTACCACTGCTTTTTCCAGTACAACTGCATATTTAAATTACCCCAGTCATTGTAACTTTGCCTTTCCTACACATCTTTTCTATCTCCTGGTCTATCATGCGCCCCAGCTCCTGACTATGATTCATAGACCTGTACATTACTCCAACTATGGTTTTTCACTTTTGCGGTTGATCAATTCGACCCACACATATTCCACACTATCTGACTTTGTTTTGAGTAATGGAATTGAGTGATGGGACTGCAAAACACTTTAGCATTGTCTCTAATTTATAGTTTAGACATGGAGTAAAAATGTTTCATTTTAAATTACTTCGCAATATCACCACATTGGTCAAATATTCTGTCTGTATTAGGGAAGAATACAACCCGTTGAAACTGTTAGAGAAGGAAGATACGAAGAGGATATGAGTCTATCAAGAGATTACGGTGGGTCAAGTGAACAGCCAAATATTGGTGTATGGAACATAGTAGATAAAATGTGTCTGTGCTCAAAGCTATTGACGGGTTGAATGGAAACAGAGTGGAGAGATTGCACAGAGGAAGCGGGCACTTGGATTACAAAATAAAAACTTTACGTGTACATCAAATTTCTAGGGAGGTAAGATAAATGTTGAAACTTTCTGATATAGAGTACGGATAAAAGTAGGGACGATTTTCTACAGGTTTACAATGTAGTGGTATAACCACATTGAGAGACCGATGGCCACAATGATACGAAATGCAATCCATAGAAGATTCATTCAGCTGACTCCTGTGAGGAGCGTTTATTTATAGAGGAAATCTTGAGCTTACTGGCCCTGGATCTGCTGGGGTTTAGGCAAACAAATGTGATCTTGTTAAACCCCAGAATATTCCAAGTCGTCTTTCAAGTTGAATTCTGAAACAATGTTTCAGCTTGTGTGAGAGATTACCATGATTGGATGGATTATAAAACTGCAGAATATCTCTGTTAAGAAGATGATGATCTGTTGTAATCCTCTCAGAGTGTTATGTCTTTGTGGAATTCTCTTCTCAGATAGCGATGGAGAATAAGTCATTGATTATTTCTTAGGCAGAAGCAGGCAGATTCTTGACTAAGAGTGATGCAGTAACATTGTAAGGGCATTGGAAGAATGTGCAATCGAGGTCACAATCAGATTATCCACGATCTTATCGCATGACGGAGCTGTTTTGATTCCTTACTCCTGATACTAGTTTCTACATTGCTGTTGTCTTTAGATACTGAAAAAAAAATGACACGCTTGTCATGAACATGAAGACTTTTCCTTTCAAATTATTAGGCACAGCTTTCCAAATGTGACTATTAAATGGCACTCAAAAGCAGTCAGGAAAGGTTCATGATGTTGTAGAGAGGTCAGGAGTATAGGGCAAAGAGAAAGCCTCGCTTGAAACTGCTTTAGAAATCAGATTGGGTCGAATGGATAACTTTAATGCAGCAGATTCCAATCAGTTGTTCTTGTGAGGTGTGTTTCATTACCAAGGCCAGCATTCTGGCAACAGGCAACAGAATTAGATTAGATTAGATTACTTTTCCACACTGTAAAGTAATCTAATATAATCTAATTCTGTTGCCTGTGTTTAATTTCTATTCAGAATATGGTGATAAACCCAGGGGTCATTGTGGAGTGCGAACACTAACAGGTATTTTACAAAGAGAGAAACGGGGTTCTTAACAATTTGATAGTGAAGGGAGAATGATATAGCTTCAAATCCTGTGTGCCCTTGGAGATTGTATTTCTCACTATTTGATGCTCACAAGCTATGGAAATAGTGAGACTTCATTCTCTGTTTCCAACAATTGGACTCATATAGAATACCAACAGGCCTTTCAGCCCAATACATCCATGCCAGCCAGAAAACACCAAAATACATTGTTTAGAATGCATTGCCTGAGAGGATGGATAAGAAAGGAAACCTCAATAACTTGATAAAGCACTTTATCAGTTTCTCGATGATCTATAGCCTACTATTCGCTGGCATTTTGCGTTTTAATGCGGAGTTCCCTTGTATCTGTGATCTAGGCTTTTTTGTTCTTTCAATTTATGCACGAAATGGTTTCACGGAAATAGATCACACAACACACAGCGACAAACTCAGTGGATCAATAAGATGTCCTCATTGTTTAATAATTATTAGAAAATCAAATTGTGTTTTTAATTCATTTGGGATTTTAATGGAGCTAGACCAGCATTAATTGCCGTTGAGATGTTCCAGTCCAGTTGGTGTTGGTCCATCCAAGTGGCTGGTGGGAGGGAGTGCCAGCTATGCATCTCATATGCCGGTTAACTGGGAGTAAATATTACTGCTGGCGGATGGAGTGTTACACAAGCCACTCGCAGGAAAATGAATTTTTGTCAATGCGAATATATGAGAAGGAATTTATTATTCTTCAGAGAAATAACAACCTTACACGAGAAGTCTATATAATAATGAAGCAAAGTGTGTTTCTATGTTATTGGTGTCCTTAAAATAATGGGGTCAAACAGCGGAAATAATGCTGATGCTGTCGTTGGACGATTCTTCCATTGAGCATGTGAATTAACATGGATGCTTTCAGAGATGTCTGGGCTGTCCAGGGTTGAGTAAGTTCTGATACTTCATGGGATGATGATGACTGGTAATCTCGCCACTTCCTGAGCACAGTTCGATGGAACAAACCAACAAGTCTCATTGGTTGCTGCTTCAGAATATATCAGAGCTTTCATGGCTGCCACCACATGAAATCTGATATTAAAGACAAGGCCCATCGACTCTGCACCATCTAATGCTGATACAAGTGCTTTATCAAGTTATTGAGGTTTCCTTTCTTATCCATCCTCTCAGGCAATGCATTCTAGACACAAACCATTGTCTGGTTCAAAACAGATTCGACAAATCCTCTCTTAATGTCTTGTCTTTCATTTAAACGTGCTCCCCCTTGTTTTTGACCCTTTGATTAAAGGGAACAGCTGCTGTCTGTTCACTCAGCTCATACCTCTCATGCTCTTATACACGTCTGTCAGGTTTAGTTTCCTCCCACAGTGTACACAGGTTCAGTACATTGACCATGCTAAATTACCCATCATGTGCAGCTGGGTGCGTTGGCTATGGGAGAAGCAGGGACAGGGTAGGAGTCGGGTTAGCCGTGAGAAATGCAAGAATGTGGTATGAGGTGGGTCTGGGTGCAATGCTCTGAAGATGGTCAATGTGGACTCGATGGGCTAATGTCGCATAAAATAACACAAATAAAGATTAAATCAAACAAAGAAAGATACTGGGGTTCTGAACCAAAAGGAAACAGAGTGCTGGGGAAACGGAATACGTTTGACAGCTCTGTCGAGAGAAAAACAGAGTTTGCATTTTGAGTCCACTCACCATGCATCAGTCATGAAAGCAACTGGGAAATAATGTAATATGTGTTGGTGGATTGTGTTGAATATATGGAGAAATAGAGACTTCAAAAAATAAACAAAGGGACTGTGGATGATCAGCTGTTATGGAAATAAATTGGGAAGTCATTTTTATTTATTTTTCACCTTTTCCCCATATTCTTTAGTATCATTCCCATGTAAATAAATATCCAAGTCACTGTTTCAGGGGAGTTCTGTTCCCTCTATCTCTCCATTCTGGGTGTGGTCATCTTCTTTTCTTCATTAATGAGACATGGGTTTTGTTGGTAGGGCCAGCATTTATTTCTCTTTCCGAGTTGATTTGAGAAAGTGCTGGGGAACTGCAACTCTGAACCACTGCACTTCGACGTGCTGTGGACTGGCAGTACTCAGATCTGTCTGGTTTCACTTCTTTGAGACCTTGTAGTTTATAACTGAATATCAGACTTGGCCATTGCAAAGAGCTGTTGAGAGTCTACCACTGCTGACGGTCTGGAATCACATGTAGACCAAAGCAGTGAAAATAGCAAACGTCCTTCCCTGAAAGGCACTAGTGAGCCAGATGTTCTTAGTTTTGACAACCATCAATATTTCATTAGATTGTTAATTCAAAATATTTTATTAAATTCAAAATCCACCATCTGCTGTGGCGGGATTAATATCTGGGTTTGGGTCATTACCTGGGAAAGGTAAACCATTGGGAAACATTTGTGGAAATCTCAGAATTTACAGTATAGAGAAAATACCGCTAGACGATCATCTCCCCAGCATCTCCACCATGAATAGCGGTGTTGCTGTATTCATGACTGAGGTACAGAAAATTGTGTAGTTCCATTGTCAAATATTTCCATGGAGAGCAGAACTATTCATATTTCAGGGACTGCACAGAAATGTAACAGTTTATCAACCAGCAGTTGAAACAGAGGAGAGGTAGGCATTTTCAACATTGAGTGGGTGTGCCATATTTGTAAATATTGACTTGCTCCAGCCATGAGAAAGTTGGTGGAGGTTCTCTGGATGGTTTTCTTGGATTTGTGTTGTCAGCTGCTGCATAGATTCAGGGAGACTAGAGGGCCTGGTGTTCCTACTCTGTGCAAGGTATGGGGATAGATTTTGCATCTGGGTCTGCAGGGACTGCATCGGAAGGAGCAGGCTCTGTCCTTACTGGGATTTCCACACATATTTCCCAATGGTATACCTTTCCCAAGTGCAAAGAGTGAAGCCAGTTTATTTCAACAACGACGAGATCACTGATCTCTGCAGTCTCACACCAGGGAGAGGACTGTACTCAAAATGTCCATCAACCATTTTGATTCTGGAATTTGCCAGGCAGGAATGGGGGACATATCCATTATGCCGGAGTCCCATCCTCTCACGTATTCACGAGGTGAGAGAGGCCATCTCTGTCCAGTCAGGTGAACATATTGTTTCTGTCCAAACAGAAGAAGCAAAAGAAAATATTTTTGGAAATATTAGAGAACAGGGAGACTGCGAAAGCGAGGAACTTCGGGAAATTTAGAATTAGTAAAGTTGAAGTACTGGAAAAATCTTATTGAGTTGAAGGTTGTTAAACTGCTAGACGCGATGAGTGATGAATTTCGAGGGCTAGAGATAGGGTTGGAGAATTGAGCTTGCTGGATAGATCTTTTCAGAGCTGGTTCAGACACGATGGATCAATAGCTTCCTTATTTCCTGCCTTTTCCTTAATTATATGAGGGAGGTCAAAGCTCTATAGATGCTGTAAAGTATCCTGCAGTTTGGAAAGTAGGTATTACGACCACACATATTTACAACAGGACGGAGGGTGTAAACAGAAAACCAACTGGGGGATAAGTTTTAGTGAGGAAACTATAAGCAATTTTTATAATTAATCATAAATAGATCATTGGAAAACAATGATAGGATTGAGCAGCGTCCACGTGGATTCCGGACAGGAAAACTACCTTTGAAAAAGGTACTGGAGTTCATGGAGGATATTGGTTGTCACATCGACGAGTGAGAACTAGTGGGAACAGTGTATTTAAATTTTCAGGAGAAGATCGACACGGTTGCACACAGGTGAGTGAAGAAAGTTACAGTCCTTGGGTAAGGGGGAGATATCCTACATGGATTGAGAATTTGATAATGGAGAAAACACAGAGACTAGGGTCCTCCTTTGGACTAAAGGCCACGACCGATCGGGTATCACATGCATGAGTACTTGGAACACCGCTACTTGTAACACAAAGAAGTGATTTGAATGTGAACAACACATACATTCCTTTACCTGTAATTATTAGAAGGTGAGAGGTTGGGAAGTGCTTTTGGCAAAAAGGACCTGAATGTCCTTGGTCAAAAGCCATGAACAGAATTCATGCAGAGTATCCATTAATCAGGACAGGAAATTAAATGGCAGCCTTCATTACAAAATGAATCATTTGTAGGAGTTGTGGAGTGTTGTTGAGGCAGTATTTGGGCTATTGTGGACAGACAATATAATTCAATGATCGCCTTGTCACAGGGGCAGTGCAAATCTATTTTATCACAATAATCTCTGGGATGATGGTAACATGAAGCGAGTGTGAAGGAAATAAATGCTTAATTTGTAGCATGGTAAGAGTATAAGAGTTGACTGCATTGAAACTTGAAGATCATGGATGAACACATATTATTTTCATTTAAAAACATTGGTGGCATGAGAAATTGCATTTCCTCCCATGATACGTGCTTCTTGGACGTTTATGTAGCTCTGTGGAGCTACCATGTTGGTTGAGAGAGAGCTTCAGGCTCTGACTGAACTCTCACCGCCTCAATGCGCAGTTGGTGTATGACCCTGCACTGAGCGTCACATTGTTCACAAATTTGTCAGCAGTTACAATGCCTTACTTCTGAAAGAGTTAGCCATTCCCAATAGCTTCTGCCCTCCATAGAGAACAGCAGTCTACCTTCTCAGAATTTAAAGATGCTTCTTTGAGACTTCACATGAAACATTTTGTCTTCCCTCTTCACCGTCATCAAACCACGCTGATATATCAATTGTGTACCATTAACAATGGCACGAGGAGGAACAGCATGGAGCAGTCTATCGGTGCAGTCTCTCTTCATTGGTTTGTCATGTGGGGGCGTCGATAACATCCTCCTATTTCTGGACAAGGGGTTTGAGGGGCTGAATGGCCGCCTCCTGGTGTCAGAGGAGAAGCACACGGGCCTGATTGGGCCATCCCTGGTTCAAGGTTAACAGCTCAATGTGTTTGACTGGGCTCCTTGTCTTCCTGTGTAATAGGCAGGTGGGATTGAATAGGCTATCCCAATTCTTATCCAATAGTGTTGATGGGCTGAATGACCTCCTCACATTCCTGTGAAGTGAGCTTGAGGTGCTGAATAAGCTCTTCCCTTTACTGTGTAATGCACAGTGTCCAGCAGTACTGTTACATGAATGTTACCGACATTTTAACAGCACAAGCCTGAATGCTGCCTGCGTCTTGCTGCACATGGATACAGACTTCTACAGGAGCTGAGGGAGGATACATTATTCTAAACATTGTGAGATCTTCATTGACCTTCCCCACCTCTGAGCTTATGATGGGGCGAAAGACATTGAGGAGAAACTGAGAATGCTTGTGCTGTGGAACTCCCGCAGAGTTGACCCGGGACTGAGGTGGTGGATGTCCAAGAACCACAGCCATCTTCTTTGTGCTGAAACTCTCAAACCGGTGGGGAGATTCCTCCTAATCTCCATAAAGTTCAATTTTCTTCAGGTTCCTTGATACCATCATCAGTCAAATATTGCCTTGTTATCAGGGCCAGTCATTCTTTCCCGGTGTTCGTATATTTCAGAAGGTCACAGTGTATGTGTGTGGTGTGTTTCCTTCTCACAGAGGGGAGTGACCGTGGGCACGTCTCTATTCCAGGGAGGAGATAGATTACTGAGATACTTGAAGCACAGGGATGGATGGATGTTTGACACGTCAGGCACTGCGTGAGTTGGGACCGAGAGTAGATCAGCCATGACCCTATTAAAGGGAAAGGCAGGCTGTAGGAGCTGAATGACCTATCGTGCTTCTTATGTTCTTGCATTCTGTTATTGGAAGTTTCATTGTTGTTATTTTTCTGCAAGTCCTGTGAAGGAATATTGTAGTCAAAGAGACCAGAGGATTTTGTGTACAGTATGGGAGCTGTAATCACTGTGAATCTAGGTCTACAAAATGACAAATAAATGGAACCGGGGAACTTTTTTAAAGAGAGAGGAGGGGACTGTTTCACAGTAACACCCACTCTTTTCGCAAGAACGTTTTCCAATCCACACCAAATCATGTCTGTATTCATGGGCTGTATGGTCCCCTCTGATTCTCTGCACCAGGTAGTAGGAGCAAGTGGTCTCCAACTGCTCCTGTGTAGCAGATTGAGGGGCTGAATGGAATAGGGCAAAGAAGGACTGAGGAACTGGAGTGGGTCCCTGACCCCACAGGCACTAAGATTATGGTTGATCAGATTGTAGTCTCAACCCCACGTTCCTATCTGCAGTTCATTTTCCTTGAGTCACTTTCCAGTCAAATATTTAACTAACACATCTTTGAATAAATGCAAACACACAGGTGCCACAAACCTATCGGGTAGAAAATTCCCACTCAATGGCCTTGTGAGAATTTCTCCTTATCCCTGTTCCTACCGAGGTTAGAGATTCATTGTCTCTTTTTCTCGTCCCATTCCTCGAGATGTCACAACAAAGTATCAGTGTAACTAAGTGTGTAATTTGGTAACTGATATCTGTCTCATACTGGGTCAGGTTCAATGTTAGGAACATGTCAGACAGGTTTCTTTAATTTCAAAAAATAACTAATCCAAAACCAAAGCAAAGTTACTCGAATTACGATAGATACATAAATGATATACAGTTTGTACATTGACAATATGTACATTAACATTTATTTTTCGATAAATCTGAGACACAGAAACGCACACACACACACTTTGTCCAAATAACAGTTGATTTCATGACAAAGCAAAATTGAAAATGTTCCATTGTTATTCTGCCTCTGAAGTGATTCTGCCTCAAAGAAACTGCTCGCACTGGGGTTTCTTCCTGGAACAGTTGGATTTGGCTGAATTCCCTTTTCTGCAGGCAGTGGAGAGATTCCAGTGAATCCTCAACAGGAACCTTCAAAGAGTGCTAAATATGGCTAATCGGTTTTTAGCTCGCATATGTTGCTGTAGAGAAGTTCAAGTAGAGAGAGAGAGCAATAGCCGTTTGCTTGTACGACAGGTTACATTTTCTCCCTGCCTGATCTGAAACATGCAATAATGTGACCCAAACACGATATATAAGGTCTGGTTGAACATTCCGCTGATTGCATGATTCCATTCCTGTTATCTGCTCCATTTTGGAATGCTTATATGGTTCAATATGAACATCTCTCATTCTCAGGCTTGAAGTGCTCTGACCTTGTAGAGGCCATGAGGAGCACAGATGCGGGGAACAGGCAAGGTTATTTTCCAAGGCTGGAGGAGTCCAAACCATAGGGTAGTGAGTTAAGATGTGAGGAAAAAGATTAAGAAGATACCTGAAGGATAACTATTTTACGCAGAGGGCAGTGCGTGTATGGAACGAGCTGGCAGGGAAAGTGGTGGAGGCTGGTACAAATACAACATTTAAGAGACAATGGATGGGTATATGAATAGGAAGGGTTTCGATGGTTATGGGTCTAATGCTGGCAAATGGTACTACATCAGTTGGAATATCTGTTCGGTGCAGATGAGCTGGACTGAAGGGTCTGTTTCCGTGCTGTATGACACTATGATTCCAACAGGCCTTTGTTCTAGCAAGGAGTAAAGTGAAACATATGTGAAAGCTAATAAAACAATTACATGCTTTTCTTTCAGTTGAGGGGTTCATTACTCAAAACAAGATGTCCGATGTAGTCTCAGCATTGTCATGTACAGACGCAGAAAAACATGCCTATGAATATACACAATAAAGTTTGCATGAAAAGCATCATTCGATACACTTTCCTAATCACTAGTTGAATCTGCTGACTAGGTTTATATGACTCATGTACCGGGACATACCAATGTACCAATGAGCTCATCATTTAAGTAGGTTGCTGGTATTTTTTCTGTTCAACACAGCACTGATTTCCTTTACCCCACATTACACTATTTTCTGCCAAAGAGTTGCTCACTAACTTCCCCTGTCTGTTTCTCATTGCAGAGTCTCCATGTCCAGTTAAATTACTATCTTGGTGAATGAGCTAACTGAGCTCCACTCCAATCAGCCCCCTCATCCAAATCATAAGTATAGATTGTAAGGAGTTGATTATCTCACACTGATCCCTGAGGCACTCCACCAAATTACAACTTTTCATCCTGAAAATAAACATTTATCCCAAATGTTTATTCCCTGATAGCTAGCTGGGTTTCCGCTGTTGCTGGGCAGCAGGCTGGAAAGGTTGGATGGCCTCATTTATGTTGTGAAATGTACTTAGCGGGCTGAATGACATCAATCTATTCCTGCATAAATCCTTAGAGGACAGAATGATCTCCTCCTGTCTCATTATAACGATGCTGACTGGCTGAATGGAATCTTCCTTTACCTCTGTAACATTACCGAATGCTTAAGAGAACAACACATGGGTTAGGTCCGGCAACTGGCCATTCAGCCCCTCGCACCTATTGCACCTTTCATAACGTGCATTGTGGATGTGATTGTAACTAAACATCCCGTTCCTGTCTGTTCCCAATAAACATGGATTCTCCTGTTCATCAAAGATCTATGGAACTCCACTTTGGGTGTTTACAGTAACCCAGTCTTCACTGCTCCTTTGCCATGAGAACACCACAGATCAAACAACCCTAAAGAGAAACGATCATCCCTGTCTCAGGCAGAAATGGGAATGCCCATATTCTCAAAATGTGTTCCCCTCAAACCAATCACCACTCTTTTGACATAAAAGGAGTCGACAATTAGAAACAGATATAGACCACCCAGCCCCTCAAACCTGTCCACATTCCCATTAAATCTTCAAAATCAAATATTTACCCCATTCAGCCTCCACTGACCTTGCGGAAAGACAATTCCAGGCACCACAAGATCATATGAATAATGAACCCTGGAGTAGAATTTGGTCATTCAGCCCATCTAGTCTGCCATGACATTTGATTGCGGCTAAAATATTTCTGAATCCCATTCTGCCTTCTCCGACTGACCATTGATAACTTAATAATAAAAAAAGTTATTATTACTCTGTATTAGAGACAGTGTGTGCCATTATGTTGGGTTATGTTCGTGTGTAAATGTCCATATCTACGTGAATATCTCTGTGCGCATGTGTTATGTGTGTTCGTGTCAGTATCTCAGTTTGTGTGTACCCCTGTCTACATCGTTGTGCAATGTTGTTTTGAAGTAAATAGATTTAAATTGGAATCAAAGTCTCCCTCCTCCTCTATCTCTGTCTGTCCCTGTTGTTCATGATATAGTTCGTAGAATCGCTACAGTGTGGAAACAGACCCTTCAATCCAAGAGGTACACTGCCCCTTCGAAGAGTACCCCACCCAGACCAATTCAAATGATATCATACGTTGACCCCTGACTCATGCCCCTAACCTACACATGCCTTGGCTCTATGGACAATTTAGCATGTCCGAATCACATAACATCCACATTGTTGGAATGTGGGTGGAAACCACAGCACCCAGTGGAAATCCATGCACACAGAGCGAGAATGTGAAACTCCACACAGACTCTCGCCAAAGGGTGGAATCAAGCCCGGGTTCCTGGCGCTGTGAGTCACCAGTGCAAGTCAGTGAGTTTTATGATTAGATTCATACAATACTACCCTCTGCTGGCCTCCCCACACCACTGCATCAATGGAACAGTTTTTTTTATCTTAAAAATCACACAAAACCAGGTTATAATCCAGTAGGTTTAATTGGCAGCACACTAACTTTCGGAGGAACACTCCAACATCAGGTGACAGTGGAGGGCTCAATCGTCACACAGAATTTATTTAGTTTTGTGATGTAACTAAAATTATACATTGAAAATTTGATTGTCTGTTAATCCTTTCATCTGTTAGAATACAGTGATAGTTTCACTTCTTTCATGTGTAAATCACAAAACCTTTTTTACAAAGTTGCATTCTCGGGTTAGCTGTTAACAATGGTGATAGCAAGACAATATCTTGAAGGTGTTGGCCCCCTGTGTTTTTTGTCTATGCCATACTGTTTAGATTCATTCTAATCTAAAAAGTGAGATAACGGAGTTTTACATAAATTCATGGAGTATTTGAGCTCAGAGTTCTACATGAATATATGCAGCGTTTGAGCAAAGTACAATGTAACGCTGCAAATACAAACGCACCCCACAAAATATGTGTTTGCCTTTGGGTCTTTGTCTGTGTGTGTGTGTGTCTGTCTCGGTTGGGGTTTGTGAGTGTGAGAAAGTGTATGTGTGTGGGTGTGTGTGTAGTGAGTGCAGAGTGTCTTAACTCTGTGAGGGGGTGCATGTGTGATTGTGGGAGTGTGTGTGTCTGTAAGGGTGTGTGTGGGTGTGTGTGTGACATGAACCCAAGGTCCCAATTGAGGCCCTCCCTATGGGTACCGAGCTTAGCTATCAGCCTCTGCTCAGCCACTTTCCTCTGCTGCCTGTCCTGAAGTCCACCTTGGAGGATGGTCACCCGAAGGTCCGAGGCTGAATGTCCTGGACCACTGAAGTGTTCCCCAACTGGGAGGGAACCCTCCTCTCTGTTGATTGTTGTGCGGTGCCCATTCATCCGTTGTCGTAGCCTTTGTTCGGTTTCCCCAATGTACCATGCCTCCGGGCATCCTTGCCTGCAAGGTTTAAGATAAACAACCTTGGCTGAGTCACATGAGTACCTGCCATGTACAAGGTGGGAGGTGTCCCCACGTGTAATGGTGGTATCTACGTCCACACTCTGACACGTCTTGCAGCGTCCACCGTGAGAGGGTTGTATGGAGTTGTCCTGAGAGCCGGGCAACTTGCTACGAACAATGATATCTTTGAGGTTTGGCGGTTGTTTAAAGGCAAGTAGTGGAGGTGAAGGGAAGGTCTTGGTAAGGTGCTCATCCTCATTGATAATGTGTTGCAGGTCACGAAGTACTTGGTGAAGTTTTTCAGCTCCTGGGAAGTACTGAACAACGAAGAGGACCCTGTCAGACTCTTCGACCGCCAGTTCTGACGTGCCACAGCAAGGAACCGTAATGACCTCCTCAGGAGGCAGACACGTGCTGCAACTGACAGGGTACTCATGTGACTCAGCCAACGCTGTCTATCTTACACATTGCAGGCAAGGATGTCCGGAGGCATGGTACATTGGGGAAACCGAGCAAAGGCAACAAAATGGATGAATGCGCACGGCATAACAATCAACAGAGAAGAGGGTTCCTTCCAAGTTGGGGAACACTTCAGTGGTCCAGGACTTTCAGCCTCGGATCTTCGGGTGACCATCCTCCAAGGTTGGCTTCAGGACAGGCAGCAGAGAAAAGTGGCAGAGCAGAGGGTGATAGCTAAGCTCGGTACCCATAGGGCGGGCCTCAACCGGGACCTTGGGTTCATGTCACATTATAGGTGACCACCATTGCACTATACACACACACACACACACTCACACAGATACTCCCACACACGCTCACTCACATACACACAGACACACGTACACACAGACGCGCACACAGACACCCACACACACCCTTACAGACGCACACACTCCCACACTCACACATGCACCCCCTCACAGACTTAAGACGCTCTGTACTCACTACCCACACACCCACACACACATATACATTCTCATACTCACAACCCCAACCCAGACAGACACACTCACAGACAAAGACCCACAGGCATACACATATTTTGTGGGGTGAATTAGTATTTGCAGGGTTACATTGTACTTTGTTCAAAAACTGTATATATTCATGTAGAACTCTGAACTCAAAAACTGCATGAATTTATGTAAAAGTCCGTTAACTCACTTTTTAGATTAGAATGAATCTAAACAGTATGGCATAGACAAAGAACACAGGGGGCCAACACCTTCAACATATTGTTATCTAGCACCATTGATAACAGCTAACCCCACAATGCAACTTTTTAAAACAGGTTTTGTGACTTACACATGAAAGAAATGAAACTATCACTGTATTCTAACAGATGAAAGGATTAACAGACAATCAAATCTTCAATGTATAATTTTAGTTACATCACACTGTAAACTTTTGCTATAAATTCTGTGTGACGATTGAGCCCTCCACTATCACCTGATGAAGTTGCGTTGCTCCGAAAGCCAATGTGCTTCCAATTAAACCTGTTGCACTATAACCTGGTGTTGTGTGATTTTTAACTTTGTACATCCTAGGTCAACACCTGCATCTCCAAATCATGACAGTTTTTTTTTTAACTCTGAGAAGATAACGAATCCTTTGCTGTGAAACTATCGAATTGCACAACCATTTGATGTTTGAAATAATATCTTTGGACGCACAGAGCAGTTTTGTCTGATACTATACAAAATTGTTCCTGTGTCATTACCAACATCACTGGACCTTTCTTGGGACTTTTCAATATTTTCTCACACATTTTTTTAAGCATTGCAAGTCACACAATGAGAAATCAATTCATCTCATCTCCTGACAAAATGGTTCACTCGGAGGCGAGTATTTCCTTTCTGACAGGCCTAAGTACATTTGCAACCCTCCACCTACCAGTGATGTGTGTGAGTGTGTGTGTGGGGAGCGGGGGATTAGGGGGTTGAGGGTGAAGGTGTATGTGTTGATAGTGCTGTCAGTTTGGATGGTGCTGTGAGCTGCTACCTTCTCTCCCAGCCAGACTGAATCCAGGAAGGTTATCACCCTCTGCCACTGTCACTGCAGTAGGGTGTGGAGGCCAGCTGAGGGAGAGATTGTATCATTTTGAACACCACAGAGACGTCAGACCTGCAGCCATAGATAGATACCCACAGAGTCAAATACAGACACACAGGTAAAGGGGGTGGGGAGGGGTGGTGGAAATGAATTTCAGGCACTCCATCACCAGACTTCACTCTTTGAATCCTATTCCGAGCTGTTTGTTCTGGAATAGAAGACGGTGAAGGATGGAGTGAGAGTGAGAGTGGGTGACCCTGCTGT
Source organism: Chiloscyllium plagiosum (assembly GCF_037043375.1). Lineage (NCBI taxonomy): Eukaryota > Metazoa > Chordata > Chondrichthyes > Orectolobiformes > Hemiscylliidae > Chiloscyllium > Chiloscyllium plagiosum. The sequence continues at coordinate 71,442,075 of NW_028270178.1, read as the reverse complement.
TAGTGCTGATGTAGATGGTGGTCGGGGGAAATGTTGACGTGTCCAGAGGGAGTCAGTCAACAGTGTGATATACATCCAGTGTTATTAGTGTGGGAGATCTGTGGGCGGCACGGTGGCACAGTGGTTAGCACTGCTGCCTCACAGCGCCAGAGACCCGGGTTCAATTCCCGACTCAGGCGACTGACTGTGTGGAGTTTGCACGTTCTCCCCGTGTCTGTGTGGGTTTCCTCCGGGTGCTCCGGTTTCCTCCCACAGTCCAAAGATGTGCAGGTCAGGTGAATTGGCCAAGCTAAATTGCCCGTAGTGTTAGGTATAGGGGTAGATGTGGGGGTATGGGTGGGTTGCGCTTCGGCGGGTCGGTGCGGACTTGTTGGGCCGAAGGGCCTGTTTCCATACTGTAATGTAATGTAATCTAATCTAATCTAGTAGAGGGGAAAGAGAGAGAGAGAGAGAAAAGGTGCTGCATGTTTGGTGGTGAGCTCAGACGATACTCGCTGTGTCGAGTGGTGTGGTCCCCGCTGGGAAGAGACTGGTCCCTCTGTACTAGCCCATTCACCAGAACCTCTGTGCCCCTGTCAAAAAACCATGGTGTAATTGCCCCTTATCTGCCATGGTCAGGGAAAACTGTGCAGGCCGTGCCAACCTGAGAAAGCTCAACCATGTGCCCATTGGCCTTTTGAAGATGGCGCCAATGCCAAGGATCACGGAATACCAAGGTGCATGCGGGTGATGGTGATTACCTCCAACTTTGATGGGTGGGAGAATCGGGCTGGTATTGAATGAGAGGGACACCATGGGGTGGGGTGGGTAGTTAATAAGGTGACGCCGATAAAATAGCACGAGGAATCTAGCTCAGCCTCGTGCAGACACTCCCTCTGTCACACTCAATTAAAATGGCATTGAGACAAATTATTGTTCGATTCAAACCAATGAGCCAAATCCCAGTTACAACACTGCAGCTGCTTGACCAATGCTCTCCATCACAGAGAAGGAGCTAAACATCACCTTACCCTTGGGAAATAAGGCAGTGGAGAGGGGATGGTTTTGGTATCAGTGGGGGAGCACTTTATGGCAAGTCATCATAATTCTATTAGGTTTAAAATAGAGATGGAAACGAATGAACCAGGTCTAAAACTTAAAATTCGAAATGTCAGGTATAGACAGCAGGAATTGAGGGTTATTTTCTTAATTCATTCACGGGATGAGGGCGTCCCTGGCTAGGCAAGTTAATATGCCCATTTCATAATAAAGGGAGAAATGGTCACTTAGATCAGAAGGAAAGACTTGGCAATGCTTTTGAGATTTAATGATTATTTGCTGCAACTGCAGGCTGGGAGCTGGCTGATGGGAGAACAAAAGAGTTCAGCATTGTTGCAAATTTATAGGTTAGATATTGAGCAAAATTATGATGTCATCAATTCTGTTAGAAAGAGTCCATAATCTATATCTTATGAAAAATGTGTTGAAGGTATTGTGGGAGAATACAAACATTGAATTGGTTAGAAAAGGAAGATGTGAAGTGGATATAAGTCATAGAACATAGAATAATGCAGCGCAGTACAGGCCCTTCGGCCCTCAATGTTGCGCCAACCTGTCATACCAATCTGAAGCCCATCTAACCTACACTATTCCATGTACGTCCACATGCTTGTCCAATGACGTCTTAAATATACTTAAAGTTGGCGAATCTGCTACAGTTAGAGGCAAAGCATTCCATAACCTTACTACTCTCTGAGTAAAGAAATTACCTCTGAATCTGCCCTATATCTATCACTCCTTAATTTAAAGCTATGCCCCCTCGTGTTCGCCGTCATCATACTTGGAAAAAGGCTCTCCCTGTCCACTTTATCTAACCCTCTGATCATTTTAAATGTCTCTATTACGTCACCTCTGAACCTTCTTCTCTCCAATGAAAACAGCCTCAAGTCCCTCGGTCATTCTTCGTAAGACCTACCCTCCATACCAGGCAACATCCTAGTAAATCTCGACTGCACCCTTTCCAAAGCTTCCACATCCTCCTCATAATGTGCTGACCAGAACTGTACACAATAACAGTGTTCTGTACAGCTGTAGCATAACCTCATAGTTCCAGAATTCGATCCCTCTATTAATAAAAGCTAAAACACTCTATGCCTTCTTAACAACCCTGGAAACCTGGGTGGCAACTTTCAAGGTCTGTGTACTTGGAGACCGAGATCTTTCTACTCATCTACACTACCAAGGATCTTATCATTAGCCAGTACTTTGCATTCCATTTACTCAAACCAAGGTGAATCACCTCACATTTGTCCACACTAAACTCCATTTGCCACCTCTCAGGCCAGCTCTGCAGCTTATCTACGTCTATCTGTAACCTACAACATCCTTCGTCACTATCCATAACTCCACCGACCTTAGTGTTGTCTGCAAATTTACTAACCCACCCTTCTACGCCCTCATCCAGGTCGTTTATAAAAATGACGAACAGCAGTGGACCCAACACCGACCCTTGCGGTACACCACTGGTAACTGGATCCAGGATGAACATTTCCCATCAACCACCACCCTCTGTCTTTTTTCAGCAAGCCAATTACTGATCCAAACTGCTATATCTCTCTCACAATCCCATTACTCCGCATTTTGTACAATAGCCTACTGTGGGGAAACTTATTGAACGATTTCTGAAATCCATATACACGACATCAACCGGTTTGCTTTCATTTTTGCTGTCTGGTCACCTTTTCAATGAACTCAATAAGGTTTGTGAGGCATGACCTACCCTTCACAAAACCATGATGACTATCCCTAATCAAATTATTATTTTGAGATTATTATAACTCAAAGCTCTTATAATGTTTTCCAACACTTTACCAACAACTGAAGTAAGGCTCACTGTTCTATAATTACCAGGATTGTCTCTATTCCCCTTCTTGAACAGGGAACCACATTTGCTAATCCTCGAGTCTTCTGGCGCTATTCCTGTAGACAATGACGATTTAAAGATCAATGCCAAAGCCTCGGAATCTCCTCCCTGGCTTCCCAGAGGATTCTAGGATAAATCCCATCCGGCCAGGGAACTTATCTATTTTCATACTCTGCAGGATTTCTAATACCTCTTCCTTGTGAACCTCAATCACACCTAGTCTCAATCACACCTCTGTATTTTCCTTGACAACATTGTCGTTTTTTAGAGTGAATACTGTCGAAAAATATTCATTTAGTGCTTCCCCTATCTCCTCTGACTCCACACACAACTTCCCACTACTATCCTTGATTGGCCCTAATCTTGCTCTCGTTATTCTTTTATTCCTTAAATATCGATAGAAAGTCTTAGGTTTTACCCTGATCTTATCAGTCAACAATTTCTCATGTCTCCTCCTGGCTCTTCTGAGCTCTCTCTTTAGGTCTTTCCTGGCTACCTTGCAACCCTCAAGCGCCCTAACTGAGCCTTCCCATCTCATCCTGACATAAGCCTTCTTCTTCCTCTTGACCAGAGATTCCATCCCTTCGTAAACCACAGCTCCCGCGCTCTACAGCTTCCTTCCTGCCTGACAGGTACATACTTATCTCGGACACTCAGGAACTGTTCCTTGAATAAGCTCCACTTTTCTAATGTGTCCATCCCCGGCAGTTTCCTTCCCCGTCTTAAGCTTCCTAAATCTTGCCTAATCGCATCATAATTGCCTTTCTCCCAGCTGTAACTCTTACCCAGTGGAAACACCTATCCCTTTCTATCACTAAAGTAAGCATAACAGAATTGTGATCGCTATCACCAAAGTGTTCACCTACGTCCTTTTCTAACACCTGGCCGGGTTCATTACCCAGTACCAAATCTAATGTGGCTTCGCCCCTTGTTAGGTTGCCTGCATACAGTGGTAAGAGGCCCTCCTGCATACACTGGACAAAAACTGAAACCCTCTATATTACTCATACAATAGTGTCCCCACTATATTTGGAAAGTTGAAGACCCCATGACAACTACCCTGTCTCACTCACTCCTATCAAGAATCATCTTTACTATCCTGTCTACATCTCTGGAACTGTTCGGAGGCCTATAGAAAACTCCCAACAGGATAACATCTCCTTTCCTGTTTCTAACCTCAGCCCATTCTACCTCAGTTGACGATTCCCCAAACATCCTTTCTGCAACTGTAATACTGTCTTTGACTAACAATGCCACATCTCCCCCCTGTTTTACCATCTTCTCTGTTCTTACTGAAACATCTAAATTCTGGAACCTGCAACAGCCATTTCTGTCCCTCCTCTAACCATGTCTCCGAAATGGCGACAATATTGAAGTCCCAGGTACCAACTCATGCTGCAATTTCACCCACCTTATTCCGGATGCTTCTGGCGTTGAAGTAGACACACTTCAAACCAACTTCCTGCTTGCCGGTGCCATCTTGCGTCCCTGAAACTTGATTTTGGACCTCCCTACTCTCAACCTTTTCTATACTCGAACTACAATTTTGGTTCCCACCCGAATAGCCTTAGTGAATTCCACCCCCCCCCCCCCCAGGATATTGGTACCCCTCTGGTTCAGATGAAGACCATCCTGATTGTAGAGGTCCCACCTACCCTAGAAAGAGCCCCAATTATCCAAGTATCCAAAACCCTCCCTCCCGCACAATCCCTGTAGCGATGTGTTCAATTCCTCTCTCTCCCTGGTCCCCGCCTTACTAGCACGTGGCACGGGCAACAAACTAGAGACAACAACTTTGTTCATCCTAGCTCTAAGCTTCCATCCCGGCTCCCTGAATTTCTGCCTTTAATCCCCATCTCTCTTCCGACCTATGTCGTTGATGCCGATGTGGGCCATGACTTGGGGCTGCTCGCCCTCCCTTTTAAGGATCCCAAAAACACGATCAGAGGCATCACAAACCCCAGTACCTGGGAGGCAACGCACCAAACGTGAGTCTCTCTCGTCCCCACAGAACCTCCTATCTGTCCCCCTAACAATGGCGTCCCCAATGACTACTGCTGTGCTCTTATTCCCCTTCCCTTCTGAGCAGCAGGGAAAGACTCTGTGCCAGAGCCCTATGCCCCACTGATTTCCCCTGGTAAGCCCCCCCCCCCCCCCCAACAGTACCCAAAATGTATACTTACTGTTGAGGTGAATATCACAGGGGATCTCTGCACTGCCTGCCAGTTCCCTTTCCATCCCCTGACTGTAACCCATTTGCCTTTTTCTTCTACCTGAGGAGTGACTAGCTCCCTGTAACGCCTCTCAATAACTCCATCTGCCTCCTGAATGATCCGAAGTTCATGTCGCTCCAGCTCCAGTTCCCTAATGCGGTTTTCGAGGAGCTGGAGTTGGGTGCACTTCCCGCAGATATAATCAGCAGGGACACGAGTGGTGACTCTTACCTCCCACATTCTGCAGAAAGAACATTCAATTGCCCTCACCTCCATTCCCATGATCCTAATTTCCCAAAGAGACTGTTGAAAAATAAGGAATAAAAAATAAACTCGCTACCTTACCAATCTGGCACACAGACGTATTTGTTTTGGTCAGAGGAGGAGATGGGTGAGAGACACTACCCGTGTAGTGTTTCGAGTAATGCAACCACACAAATATATGACTTCCCAGAAGTTGTTCGCTCCTCCCTCACACATCTCAGCAAATGGAGGCCCAAGTCCCCAGGTAAGTCACTTTTAATTCTTTATATAGTTCTAGGCATGTCAAGGAACGGGCAAATATTGGTCTTTGGATAATATTAGGAAAATGTGCCTGTGTTTGAGCACGATGATGAGTGGAATGGAAAAAAAACAGTGTATTATTTCAATCAATTCAGTTCAATGAATTATTTCCTTATTATTGAGCCTTCGAGTCAGGGGAAGAGCTACTCTTTGTTTTCCTTGTCTAGACCCCTCATGCCGTTAAACACCTCCATCCGGTGTTTAACATCTCTCTTCAGTTTGAGTACACTCTTGTCTTGTTACTTCTGAAAGGTGTCAGTGTAAAATTTCATTAGCGATTGATCTGTCCACCTGAACAACCGGTTTATACCATCCTGTACCCACACACGTTCCTCCTCACTGTGAACGACCAGTTCATCTTTCTGTCATCCACAACCTTATTTATCCATCCAAACTCCATCCCTCCCATTCTCATCATCATCGTTTATGAAGTTCACACCTAAGCCCCGATTTTCTCCTGTTCTTCATATGTTGTTCACAGGGAAAGCATTGAGAATTCCATTCTCTTGTTTTCCTATTTTGGTGAATTTACAGCGTGATACAGTTGAGTTCTTTTTCACGAGGGAGCCACAAATGTTATTTTGGATATGGAGCTGAATTCTACTTTTATACTATGCTCCTCTGTATGTTTTATTAATTAAGCTTGTACGTAATTAGTATTGGATTAGGATTAAATGGCTTTCACTGCAACAGTTGTGGTCCACGTGGACCTGGATAATGTTCTTTGTATTGTTTCCTGCAACAGTCAGAGCTGAAGGAAGTTTCTGTTTCTACGATAGAGACAGATTCATAATTTTGTTTGAAAGAGTCGGAGTGATGAGGATAAAAATTCAACTAAATTCTATATCTCGACTCACAGCAGAAGATAAAATCATATCGTCAAGTCTACCTTGAACTGGAAACAAATTACTTCATATTGTAGAAACATTTTCAAAAAATGTACTTAGAGCAGCATGGATCTTATAGCTGCTCCTGGGATTGCAGGCAGTTAAATATTTAATGTAGTCTTTTTGCAGTTGATATTAACGTTTATTAATTTAACATAATTATTTCTATTTTGTTTTATTAACATTCAAAAACAAACAAACAGCTAAAAAACTCACGATTTTCTTCCAACGAACCTTTTTTTTAAGAAGAGGTTTTTTTAAGGGTGGTTTACGAAAAAAAGAAAAGTCTATTTATGTTTTAAAATTTTATTGCACTGCAGAAGTTTTTTTGTTTTGTAAAATTAATTAATTAAACTAAGAAGGTGTATCTTCCTTCCGGAGAACCCTACACATTTTTAGCTCTGGAGAAGACTATTTTCTTCTCAGACTTTATTGAAGAGGAATATGTTTATTAATTTATTTAGCTAAATCGTTGATTTTGTTTAATTTTTCTATGTTTGATACGTATATGTATATGTTTTTTCGATTTTAACATTATTGTCTGTAGGTAACAGAAGCTGTCGTAAAAAAATCCTGCTTTTCGGCATAATATTATTAAGGTCATATATAAGGCACAGAGTGGATGGCTGGAAGATTTAGAAAAAAAATATTATGCAGTATATCGGTCATATAGATGTGTGTCTGTCTGGAAAGATAAGAAAGTAGCTCAAATGTCTCCGGTGGCTATTCCTCTATCAAAATGTTTTTTCAGCTTTTAGAACAGCTGAAGGGGATTTCTCTCTGAGGAAAATGGAAGAGCAACAAATTATTGGACACTTGGAATTATTCTTATGTTAAGCAGCGTTTGAGAAGATTTAGTAGAATTATTGCTGCAATGGACTTTTCTATTAGGGACGTTAACAGAAGATTCTGTGGCAGTGACCTCAAATTCAGGATGCTTTGTTGATGTCCCTGTGCTAAGATTAAAAACGTCTCGAAACATTTCAAGCATATTGTTAAAGGTGAGATTGAGTAGAGAAACATTATTGTAGTTATTGGCAGGAATGATATTTTTTAGGGAAAGATTATAGCAGTACAGAGTGATCTTAAGAGGTGAGGTAGAGTATTACTAATAAACCCTTTGAAGCAATACTTTCTGGTTTACTCCCAATGCAAAACCCAACTGGGAAGAAACAAAAGGTTAACGGCGAAAAACCAACGGCTGAAGAGCTACTGTGTTATTGGGGAATTTCGATTTTTGGGAAATTGGAATCTATTTTAGAATAGAAGTGACCTGTTCAGGAAGGACTGGTCTAATCTAAACTGGAAAGTAACCAATATCTTAGCAGGGAGATTTGCTCCTTCTATGTAGGGAGACTTTATGTGGATAGAGTTGACAAGGGGGATATTCCAAGTAGCATTACAAATGGTAGGATGGATGGAAAAGTTTATGAATGTGAGAAGGGCACATCAATTAGAAAAGAAGAACGAGACAGTCAAAAATTTATAGTAATTCTGAAGCACGAAATTGCATTTATTTCAATGTGAGGGGTCTTACAGGGGAGGCTGATGAAGTCGGGAATTGGAATGCCCAAAGCTTTCCCTCACATTTCCTTCAGCCACTTGCCCTGCCTAATGCACAAAAGAAGGTCTAGTTTTGCTCCTCTGTTAGAATCATCCCGATATTGATGAATTGCAATCATAATTTAAGAACATGGCAGCGGGACATCATATGTATTACAGAAAGTTGGATGAGAGATGCTCAACTCGGAAATGTAGTGCTGGGAAAGCACAGCAGGTCAGGCAGCATGTGAGGAGCAGGAAAGTCAACGTTTTGGGCAAAAGCTCTTGATCAGGACTGGGCTGATGAAGGGCTTTTGCTTGAAGCGTCGATTTTCCTGCTCCTTGGATGCTGCCTGACCTGCTGTGCTTTTCCAGCACCACTCTCTCTACTCTGACTTCCAGCATCTGCAGTCCTAACTTTCGCCTAAGAGTTGTTCAAGACTGGCAATTCAATGTTCCAGCTATTAAGTGTCATAGAAAAGGTGGGAAATATATGCAGAGGGCAGGGAGGGGGCGGTCTGCCATTTTTGATTAAGGAATAAATTACTGCTGGAACTGGGGGAGATATTTCTGAAAAATTATCCAGTTAAAATATGCAGGTAGTATTAAAAATTAAAAAGATATAAAGTTCACTTTGAACAGATTGCACGAAATGTTCTTTTGTGGAAAACCGTCCTGTGAAAATATATTAATTGAAATTAAAAATAAGAAAGGAAAGAACACGTTGATTGCATTGTACCATATGTTTTCCAGCAGTAAGAAAGAAATTGAGAAACAAACATGTAGGGAAATCTCGAATATATATAAGCTTAATAAGGTTGTAATAATGGGGGATTTTAATTTTCTTAAAATTAATTGGGACTACTACAACGTTAAAGGGTTGGATGGTGATGAATTTGGCAAATATGCTCATGAAAATTTTCTTCATCAATATCCGGATGATTCTAACAGAGATGGAGCAAAACTAGGCCTTCTATTGTGCATTAGGCAGGGCAAGTGACTGAAGGAAACGTGAGGGAAAGTTTTGGGCATTCCAATCATAATTCTATTAGTTTCGTAATGGTTGTGGAAAAGAATAAGCCTTTCATTTTTTTTTTAAATTGGAGTACCATAAATTTTAATGGTTAGGCCTCTCAAAGATCATGAAGAATATCAATGTTTTGAACCCAGGAGATGGGGAATAAAATCATCCCATTCCTGGTGCAACAGACAGCAACAAATATGCATATTGCCTGCACCTCACATTCATCCAGCTTGAACACTGTCTGCTATCTGTCAGTCTATTGACCCATTTCATCAGGATCCTTTTGTATTCTTATAAAATATTCTTCGCTGTCCACTGTGCCACCAGTTTTGGTGTCATCCACAAACTTGCGAACCATGCCTTTGATATTCTCACGCAAATCATTTACATAAATGACAAACAAAGAAAACTCAGAACCAACCTCTGTGGAACACAGCTGGGCACAAGCCTTCAGTTCGGAAAGCAACCGCTCACCATTACTCTATTTCCTGCCATTGCACCAGTTGAAAGTGCTGGAGAGAAACCCCACTGTTCAGGCAGTATCGGAGTGGAGAAAAATAGAATTAACTTTTTTTGAGTCCAACATAACTTGTTCAAGATAGGGTCATATAAGACTTGACATGTTAACTCTGTTTCTCTGCCCAGATCCCGTGTCATCTGTTGCATTTCTCCATCATTTTGGATTTGTATTTAAGATTTCCACTATCTCAAATATTTTGCTTTTTCTTGATTGGTCTGGATGTTGGTTATATTTGGACAACATCCTCCATTCCTGTTCCCGTCACTTGTGTCAATGACACATGCATTGCACTGGAGTCTGTTTCTTCTTTAAGTTCTGAAAATAAATGCGCGGATCTCACCAATGTGATTTTGATTTAAAAGGTCTTTTAGAGACAGCTACACTTGATGAAAAGTAGGAATAGTTTATTAATTATGATATTGTCTGTGTGTTTTATCACTAGACATGTCTCCTCAGTCTCTGAACATTTTCAATACGTTTTTCTGAATAATTAAAACTATGTTGGTTGTCATGCAGCCCATCGTCTCTGTACCAGCTCAGTATGAGCTGTGTCTTCACTCTTACTCTGGTGTAACTCACTGTAACCCAACACATTGTGTAATCTGTGTCTGTTTTTATTTCTGTATATCCTGTCCCAATATAAGCAATCTTAACAACCTGTATAACCTGTGATTAAGCAGTCTATATATATAATATAATTGTGTAAATTACATTTAAAATTGTCCTATTCCGTTCACACTGTCGTTCAGCATTCCATTTGCCATCTGTTATCTTGCTCTGCATTGCAATTCATTCCATTTGTCAGAAACAGTGATGGCAGAATACTAGTGACTGGGAAATATTACTGCACTCCCCTCATGTCTCCTCAGCCACTGGCCGCAGCCCTTTCTGTCTCATAACCATTACAATATTCATTCCATCCCTTACTAATTGATTCATTACTTTTAATAAACAAGGTTATTGTACATTGTTATGGGCCAGGCCCGACCACTCAAAACATTCTTAAGCACGGAGCTTAGTCCGTAATGTTGCCATTTGTTGAAGGTAAGTGTATAGTGGATATTCCCAAAGTGAATTAGATGGTCCGACTGCCGACTTTTAAACAAACAGAATGTATTTGTAAAAATAAGGAATGAAACACAACGAACCAAAAACAAACCGTACCTGAATAATTCATCCTGTCTAAAACTGACAGGCTACCTCGAATTAAGGATGCTGATCCAAATTACTTGCAAAAATCCAATAAACAAACCCACGAGCACAAAGAGTAGAAATTACACAAAAATGCTTATAGTTTACGAAGTCAGAGGACTGAAGGAGGGGGAGAGCGTCCAATTTCAAGCAGTAAACCTGACTCAACTAACCCTCGAAATGAACTGACCTGTGCAGCTGGAGAGCTGGCCACATCCCCTCGATTACACCAGTTAATTTAAAAGGCTTGAAATCCTTCTGCACGAGGCATTATCTGTTATGTAAAATAAAACCAAATGACCCCAAATAAGCATCAAAATTGAGACACGTTGGAACATTGGGTCGTTTAGAACCGCTCTGAAAAAAGTCAAGGACAACATAACCTCGTAAAGGTACCACCTGTGTGACAACTTCCCCAATATAAAACTGAATCTTCAATATCCAAGATGGCTTCAGTTTTCAAAACTCCCAAAAATGGTAGTACGTACTCTACAATGAGCATTTACATTCGTTTACTGTAAACATGCAAACATGCACAACTACATCCAGATTGAGTGTGTGATACTTCCATCATTGAGTGCCTCCATTTGTCACTCAAGTCTCAACAATGTATTGGAAATCATTTTTTCAAGACCTGCCACGTGCACAATTTCCAAATTGAATGGCTGTAACAACAGGCTCCAGCTAAACAGTCTCGTATTTTTGTCCTAACATTTCTCGAAAAGTCTTCATTGAGTTATGATCATTGTAAATGGTTGTCTCCGATACGTTGCTGCGAATATAAACACTGAAATGTTGTCATACCAACACAAAGCTCACAGTCTCTTTCTCAACTATTGAATATTTCTACTAATGAACATTGAACATCTTGGAGGAATACCCTGGAGGTCTCTCTGTCTTCTCATCGTCTTCCTGCAGGAGTCCTGAACCGATATCCACATCATTCACTTTTAAATCCACCTCGAATGGTTTGCATAATCAGGTGTGTCTGATCGTGGGCAGTGGTTAACAAATAGTTCAAATGCCGTGAAATGCCTTCTGACATACGGCTGTCCAATGAAACATCTTGCCCTTTCTTTAACAGTTCAGTGAGTGGAGCAGTCACACTGCGAAAATGAGGCACAAACTTTTGATAAAATCGTCTTAATCCCAGGAACTGCTCCTTTTGTCAACAGGATGCGAAATTCCCCAATTACCGTCACTTTAAAATCTCATGGCACCATTTATCTATGTCCAATAGCATGGCGAAGGAAGGTTATTTATGCTTTGGCAAATTCACTTTTCGCTTGGTTTGCCACCAAGCCTGCCTTCCGAAGTCGATCGAACAAGTCTGATAGATGATGTAGTGTTCATTCCATGAATAACTAAAAATCACAATGTCATCAATGTAAACCACAGGTTGGATAATCCGACAATTTATTGGTTAGTCCTGAAATGTGGCCAGCACATTGTTCACACCAAATGTAAGTTGCTTGTCCCACATTTCCAACAGTCTTCCACCCGTGCAACTGGATATGCATCAACCTTTTTAACTACATTGATGTTACGATAGTCCACACATAACCGTTGGGTACCATTTGGGTTTGGCACCATGACTATGGGTGATTTCCAGTCACTGTAAGACAAGTTGTTTATGTCATTTTAGAGCTTGCATTCAATGTCCTTCTGAACCTGTGACAACTTTAGAGGATTATGCCTGAAGGATGTTGGTTAATCGTAACAGCATCTCCTATAGCTACATTATGCACAATTAGGGAGTACTTCCAAGTTAATATCTACATAATTCCACATGAGATAGTAATAACTCTTTCTGATCATTTCAATCTTTCTCATGAAGGTAAATCAATAAATCATCCCAATTTTAGACATGCACCTCATTGTCCACTTTAATTTGAGGAATGTCCGATTCAGAATCCTCTGACTTAGATTCTTACTTCTGTGCCGTAATCATTAATACCTTGTCCTCTGGCTTTCCTTCCCTATCAAAGTACATTTTGAGCATATTCACATGACATACGCGGTGAGATTTCTTTCTTTCTGGAGTCCCTATCAAGTAGTTACCCTCACTCTATATCCGTTGTATTTGATAAGGTCCACAAACCTTGCTTTTCAAGGTTTACCTATAACTGGAAGTAACAGTAAGACCTTATCCCCGATCGCAAAATTGCATTTTTCTTTATTTCCTGTCCGTTTCCTGCTTTGTTGCATACTGCAATATTTTTAAATGCTGTCCAGCCAACTGCCCAGCACTATTAATCGTATCCTAAAATTTGAGACCTAAGCCAAATGTGTGGCCTTTAAATTTTGATTTACTATTTTCTCCTTAATCAATATTAATGGTCCTCTCACTTAAAGTCGAAAAAATAAATCAAATGAATTGAATTTGCTCTGTTAATTTGGTGCATGCATGATCACAAAAAGCGCAAATGGAATTCCCTTACACTAATCATCTGGATAATCCTGATCATAAGCCCTCAACATGGTCTTTTTATGTTAAATGTCACCTTTCTAGCGCTCCATGCCATGTTGGATGGTAAGCAGTCGATTTGAATTGCTTTATTCCGAAGACATCATAGTGAATAAATTAGATGTGAATTTTGAACCTTGACCTCATTGTATCTCTATTGGTAGTCCGTGTCTATTCATTAAAAAGAGTAATTCCTTTGCAATTCTTTTAGCTGTGATACTGCATCCTGGAATGGCCTCTGGAAATCCAGTCGATACATCCATTGTTGTTCGCAAATACTGGTGCCCACCTTTTTGTTTGAGTTCTGGGACGTAGCCAATCAATTAACGCTCTTGTAAAAGGTTCTTCAAATGCAAGAATAGTTAAGAAAGGCGCAGGTTTTATTATCGCTTGTGTTTTCTCCAATTACCTGACATGTATGACACGACTGGCAACATTCAATTACATTCTGTTGCAGTCAAGGCCAGTAAATATGTCTCTGTGTTTCAGCCTGTGTTTCCCTCACTCTTAAATGACTTCTCGGTGGTAGCTCACTAGCCATTCACATCACCTCTTTTCTGTATTCCGTTGGCAATGCGATTTGATGATCGTCTGCCAATTATCATCTCCTTGAGTATGTAATAGTCTCCATCCCCTAATTTGGACAACATTTTTAGGGGAATAACACTCAGGGATATATTCAAAATTCCTCACGTACATGTTTTTGGATAAAACTGCTTTAACCTTTTATCTTTCTGCTGTAACTCAATTAGTTTAAATGAGCTAAAATATTTGCATGATGCCCTGTTTACTCAATAGATTTTTTTTCACAGCTATGTGATGGAACAAAGTGTCTGTAAATGCCACTTCAGCTTCCTTAACTTTACATTTTTGATATCTCCTGTTTCAACTGGTGACATTGGGGCTTCGGTACCCACACTCAGAAAACTTCCAGGGTAAGACTCCTGCATTGCTTCAGTTGGCTGCGTCTCCACTGGCTTTTCAACCAGTGTAGCCAGTACTCCTTCCGCTGAATCAGCTCTATTTTCTTTGCAAGGATAGATTGTATTCCTGAAACTGAGACTTTGTCCAATACGCCTACCACAATTTCTCCACACTTTTCTGGACACTCTATCCTCGCTTTACATTATTATCCGCTTTTTGTCTCAAGGTGAATTCCCTTTCGCAGTACCTTTTTCTGGAAATAGTCCTTGTGCAGTATATACCTCCTGATCTTTCAGCATCACGGACTAAGAGGATCCTGTGTCCCTTAATATCGCATCCTCTTTACATGCCCTATGTCTGTAAACTTTCCCTTTGCAGGTATATTTTCTAAGCAGGTCTGCTACTTCGTCTTTAACAAACCTCTGATCAGCTTATACTCTCCGATGCAGCTTTCTAGCTTCCACTATGCTTTCTGTTACCACCCCAACCAAACTTCCAAACGTATCTTGTTTTCCTGCATCTGTATTTTTTCCTGATCCCACCCAAACAGTGATTTCATGTGACATAATTTCCTTCTTAGCCTATGAGAAGTTATCCTTATGACCTTCTTCGAGATCTACCTCTCCCTCCCACGTGAGGATTTCTCTTTTCCCCAGTTTCTATCCCTCATGGACTGAAATTGATTCTAGATGCCAAACCATGTTTTATCCACCAGTTCATAATCATCAGCCACTCCAGCTTCCAGCCTTGTTGTTTTAACTCTCTGCTCTTCCAAATGTGTTTGCACTATGTCAGGCAGTGAATCTTTGAACTCCTCCAAAATAATTTTCTCTCTCAGAGCATTGTATAGCTCTTTTCCAGCTATCAAAATTACGTTGTTTGATCCTTTCAAACTCAATATATGTTTGATCAGGATCCCTCCTTATATTCCAGAAACGTTGTCAAGCTCAAGCTCATACACACTTTCTTTACCTCGTCATATACCCCCGATCCATCATCTGATAGTGTTGTGTTGCAAATACTTGCCGAACTCAACCAACAAGTTTTGTTTGGATCAACAAAACCCACATGGTCACTGGCCACTGCAATTGTTTAGCCACTTTTTCAAATGAAATGGAAAAGTTTTCCATATCCTACTCATCAAATTTAGGCAAGGTGTGAATTTATTTAAAGCGTTTATCACCAGGTTTCTGACTACCATGGTTTTGCTCATCCTCACTCTGTTCTTCACTAAGCTCACCTTCAGCCTTCACCCCCATTCTTTTAAGCCGACTTTCAATCTTAAGTGTCTATCTCTGAAGCACAAACGTTCTCTTTTTTTTCTCTCCTAAGGACATTCATTGTTTTTTCTTTCCTCCGCTAAATCTATTCATTCTCTTTCTTTCGCTTCTGATTTTAGCCGTCACTCAAACTGCTTCATTTAGCTTTTAACTCAAGCTGCATCATTTGCATTTGAAGGTTGCTCATCTCTATAGATCCTGATGGAGTTTCCAGCAAATTGGAACGCTGATGTACTGCTGCAATCATCTCATCTTTCCTTATGTGAGGAGGTAGTTTCAACGCAAGCTTTCCCAATAATTCCCACAGCTTTAACGTATGTGCATTCTGTTAAAAACCCCAAGGTCACTTCTTCCACCTCCAAAACATCCTTGGTTCCTGCAAGACCCATTGCTGTCTAAAGCTCTGTGTCCCCACGAAATCAACACACGGAATAGGAGATACTAATACTTGCCACTCGCTGCCGAAATCCCGCAAATGGCCCCAAAATGTTATGGAACAGGCCCGACCCCACAGAACTAACCCAGACCGTAACTTTGTTATTTCTTAAAAGTTAGTGTAGAGTCGTTCTTCCTTGAGTGTATTAGCTGGTCAGACTGCTGAATTTCAAACAAATCGCATTTATTTTCCAAATTACAGAATGAAACACAAGAAACCAAAACTAGAACACCTGAATATCTAATCCTATATAAACCGGACAGGCGATCCAGACTTTAGGATCCTGTTCCAAAATACTTGCAACAATCCAAATAAGTAATCCAAATAAGCAAACACCAAGAGTAAAACTGACACAAAGGCTTACAGGTTATAAAGATCAGAAGGACAGAAGGAGGGGAAGAGCATCCAGTTCCAACAGTGACCCTGACTGAACTAACCCCAGAACTGATCAGACCTGTCCAGTAAGAGAGTTGGCCACGTCCTCTTGATTATACAAGTTTCTTATTAAAGACTAGAAAGCCTTCTTGCTGAGGCATTACCTGTTAGATATAAACAAAAGGATCCCAATGTAACTTTCAAAGTTCAGACATATTGGAATGTTGGTTCATTTCGTCCCTCTTTATAAAATTAAAGACAACATAACCTGGTAAAAGGATTGGTTTTGTGACAACATGCCACATATGGCTTTGGACTGAATTCAATAAATGTAAGTCTTCCTGCTTTGAAGCCAATAAAGTGTATTCAAGTGCTTGTGAGTTTACATAAAACAAATCTGAATCGCATTGTGTGTTGAAGGTTCGACATTGTTTTATTAGAGCTACAAGAAGAATGTCCAGATAGATCCACACTTCCTATGTATGGTCAGGGCAAATATTCCCACTGAGAATCTATTAGCTGGCGTCTATTAGTTGAGGAGAGATCAGCACTTTAACTACATCTAGATTGCGTATTTTGTGGGTGGCTGTCTTGGGGGGAGGGGGGGCGATGTTCAGGTGGTTACAGCATTGCAAACGGACAACACAGCAGCAACATCTAACCTGTAATCAGGAAACATCCATCATTCTCCCTCATAACTAACTTCACGAGAGCAATTGGTGATGGGAGATGTGATCAATAGTCAGCGATGTCAACATTCAATCAAGTCCAGTTGTTATTTGTACCATACTGAAAGAGGTTAACTGGATCTGTTTTTTCAGTGACTGTGATTGATGTCAGTCTCCGTGGATCCTAATGATGTCGCTGAATGGTTTCCCTCTTCTATTAGTAAGGGGCTTCTTGCAATGATTTATCCCATTGTAGCAGCAGATGCATCACCTGCAACACGAACAGGAATCAACAGTTGCAGAGACGGGGAGAGGAGAGTCAGAATCTGAGAGTAGACTGGAATATTTTAACAATGGATCAGAATCTGAGAACAGTAGACTGGAATGTTCCAACAATGGTTCAGAATCTGAGATCAGTAGATTGGAATGCTGCACCAATTTCTCAGAATCTGAGAACCCTTGGAGGGAATGCTACAACAATGGGCAGGAGTTTATCCTGGGGTCTTTTCTATGTTTCCAGGTATTGGAACATATTACTATATCGGATATACGGTGTACTGCTGATTATTCAGGCTGGTTACTATCCAATGCTTGCTATTGTTGGTGTTCCTGGTAAGTCTCCATCTACTTATTAATCCCATAAGCCATGCTGAACTTCAGTGCTATTTTTGTTAGCTATATTTGGCAAAATTGGAAACGATTGTCTTCAGTTTCAAATGCAAATCCATTCATTACCACAAATTTCAAAACCGCCCCCCTCTCCCACCACACATATCTGAGGATAAGACTGTTCACAATCCGGAAGTATCTGTTTGCCCTGAAATGATTTATGTCTTCACATTTTCTCCATCACTAAACAGACCCCCTGCCAGCTCCATGGTATCCCCATTCCCCAGCTTGACGTTTGTGCAGTTGCTAAATACATCAATATACATGCCTTGGAAAATTTCAAACTTCATGCTTCCAGCTCTCTTCTAATCAGTCTTTCCATTACAATGTTTCCATCATGACCTTGTTCTTGTCTCTAAAGTAACTTCATGTCAGGGACACTATGTCAGAATAGCAATGCCGCTGCAACGTCATTCAGTGCTCCAGGTTACTACACTAAAGACAAGGTTTCAAATCCTATCTCAGATGATGAGAGAACTTAAACTCAAATAACAGGAACTGGAAATAAAAGTAACCCCACTAGCATTTTGTCTATTAGTTAATCTATTTCACTGAGATCCTTTGGTAAAGAAATCTACCATTATTACTTTGTCTGGATAAAGACGACGTCCAGTCTACAACAATGTGCTTGACTCTATATTGCCTTAAGAAATGGCCTCACAGTAAAGGACATTTAGTGAGGTCAACTGGGACCTTAACAGCGATGAAGACACGCTATCAAATGACAACACTAAACGTTGGGAAAAAAAAAGAATGATGCGAGAGATCAGGAGAATGAGGAAGTGCCAGAGAAACCGAACAGATTTAGCAGCCTCGGATCGAGAGAAAAATAGAATTGACATTTCGAATCAAATGACCATCCATCAGAACTGCACACAACTGGGAAATAGTGGGAATGATGTTGGTGACAGGGATGTCTGTTCTGAATGGGAGAAGGAGGGAGTTGAACAGATAGAGAAAGAGAGAGATAGAGAGAAAAAAGCAAATTGAGGAATTGTTGATGACCAGCTGGAATGGAAATAAATATCAAGATTAATTATTTATTTTTTTCCTGTTGCCATATTAACGAAAATTCTGTCCATGTATGGTATACATCAAAGTCACTGTTTGAAGTGAGTTATGCCCCTTTGTCTCCCTTTTCTAAGAGTAAACACCTTTTAAAAAATTCATTAATGGAATGTTGGGACAGCATGTAATTCCCTTTCCACGTTGTCCTTGAGAAACTGTTGGTGAGCTGCAAACTGTTGGTTGTGAGAGAGCTGCAGATTCTGAATGAATTCTCATCATTTCAACGTACAGTTGGAGTGAGACCCTGCACTAATCATCATGTTCACAAACATGTTCACAAACAGCAGCTACACTCTTATAGAGTTGGCCATTCCCAAAAGTTTCTGATCTCCATGCAGAAGACGAGTCTGTCTTCTCGGAGATGGCAGATGCCTCTTTGCGACTTGGGACAAGCCATCCGGTGTGCTCCTCTCCATCAGCAAACCACAATAACGTAACACATGTGTAGCATTAGCAACGGAACCAGGAGGAACAACTTGGGCTCGTCTGTCTGTGCAGTCTCTGCTTCATTGGTTTGTCATATTAAAGCATCAATGACATCCTCCTATTTCAATGTAACAGTTTGGAGGGGCTTAATGGTCTCTTATTTTCGTGTGTCAACCCCTTGAAGGGTTTCATGTCCTCCTGTTCATCCCAGGGAACAGGTTCATTATTGGGTGACTCATGGCTGTTGCTACCCAGCTTGTTGTGCTGACTAGACTCCTTATCGTCCTGTGTAATAATAGACCATCAGGAGGCTGGAAGAACACAACAAGCCAGACAGCATCGGACGTGGAGAAGTCAATATTTCAGGTAGAACCGTTCATTAGGATTGGGGATGGAGTAGGGACAGCTGCAGATAAAAAACAGAAGGAAATGGTCTGGGTGGGGAGAGGAGGGGAAGGGGAATTGAAATGGTTGGTGACTGGGAGCTCACGTCGGCTCCTTTGGGCCCGGCTGTGATTGTTGGGAAAATGTGTCCTTAGTTTATGTTTGGACTCCCCAGTGTAGAGAAGACCACATCGGAAGGACCTGATGCAGTACACTAGGTTGGCAATGAGGCAGGTGAATCTGTTTCACCTGGAAAATCTGTTTGGGGCGCTGGATGGAGGTGAGAGAGATTGTATGCCAGCAGGTGATGCATCTTTTCCGTTTGCAGGGGCAGTTGTCAGTTGGGATTAGAGGGTTTGGTGGGGAGTGTGGCACGAACCAAAGATTAACGAAGGGAATGGTCCTATTGGAAGATGTGCCAGGTGTTGGGATCCAACCTAGTTTACTGTAACTGGTGTTCCCAATGTGGTCTTCTCTACATCGGCAATCCCAAGCATAAACTAAGGGGATGGTTTATTAAGCATCTCAGCTGGGCCCATAAGGGCTGATCTGACCTCCCAGTCACTGCCTATTTCAATTCCCCTTCCACACCCTTTCTAACGTAGCCATCCTTGACTTCCTCCAATGCCACTATGAAACAAACCGCAAATTGGAGAAACAACATTTCATCTTCTGCCTGGTCAGCCTACAGTCCGGGTAACTCAACATTGAGTTCTCCAATTTTAAATAACCTCCCCTACAATCCCCCAAATACATTCCCAGTTCCTCCTCCTCCTATCTATTCCTCTGATCATCCCTTCTTCCATCTCCCAACTGGATTCATTCCTCCCATCGACCAACCCGCTCATAACCACTATTTTTGTTCACCTATTCCCACCTCATCATCCTGTCTCCAACTCCCTCATGCAGCCTCTTTAAATGTCGACTCCCTTTAGAAGGTCAGTAACACAGTCCTGAAGAAGGTTTTTACTCAAGTCGTTGACTTCTCACCTCCTGAAACCGCCTCTCTTGTTGTGTTGTTCCGGCGTCCTGACTGTCTACTTTGAATTCCAACATTCGCAGATTTAAAAAAAAATCTATTTTAGCGTAATAAACAACAGAGAGTGAATGGGCTGTGTCTCTTCTTATCAAATAATTTCGATGGGCTGAATGGCTTTCTCACATTCCAATGAAACCAGCTTGAGATGCTTCATGAACTCCTCTTTCTGTACTGAGGAAATGTTCAAGATGCAGCAGTGCTGACACACGAATGTTACCTGCATGTTAACAGCGTGAGCTTGAATATTGTCCAGGTTTTGATGCTTTATGTGATCTTCACCGAACATCTTCACTTCTGATCAAATGACGGAAGAAAATACATTGATGAAGCAGCTGAAGATATTTGTGCTGAGGAAGCTACCCTGAGGATCAACCACAGAGATATCCAGGGACTGAGAGGATTGATGTCCACCAGCCACATTATGTTCTGAATGACCCAACCAGTGGGAGTTTCCAACTGATTCCTATCAAGTTCCAACTTGTTCCGACCCTTTGAAACCTTGCTCATTGAAATCATGATGTAATGTCAGGGCCAGTCACTCTGACGCTGTGTTGATATCTTTTGTTCATGTTAATAGGCCAAGGTATATGTGTGGGGAATCTTTCCTTCTCTCAGACGATAGTGATTGTTGGGGCCTGTCTATCCCAGACAGTTGCATTCCTGACATGATTGGGAAGGGGTGAGGAGGGTGTCAATTGATTTTGAGAGTGTCGAGGGCTACAAAGATTATGGCATGAAAGATAAATTGCTGCCAAGAGCAAATCAGCACTGACCTACTGAACGGAAGGCCAGATTTGAGGAGCTAAATAGCCTCGTGTTATTCCAGCATTCTCCAGAGCCCAGTCAGTTTGCGGTCTCTTCCATTTCCTGTGTTACTGACCTGAAGTAACTGAATAAACTGATCCTGTCGCTGCATATTAGGATACTGGTGCTGCTTGAGAAAATCTCGGTACAATTGTATAGGTTCAGAGGGCCAATTGGCCTCCGCCTGTAACTGTATATCAGGCTCCAAGGCTTGAAAAGCCTTATCTTGTCCTGGTGTTACTGAAATCCATATTGACTAAGTCTACCACCCTAACAGAAAGTGAGCATTGCAGATGCTGTGGATCAGAGTCGACAAATGTGGTACTGAAAAAGCATGGCAGGTTCGGCAACGTCCGAGGAACAGTATAATCGATGTTTCAGACATTCCTGATGAAACGCTTACGCCTGAACTATCGATTCTCTTGTTTCTGCCTGACCTGCTGTGCTTTTTCCAGAAACACACTTTTTGACGTCTACCACCCCGACCTAACAACATTCCTGGTCACATCATCAAATAACTTTAAGAATTTTTTCAAGCACATAGCCATTCTCAATATTCCTAATCAAACCCTTTATTTCCAATTGAATGTACATTTTATCTTTCAGAATTTTCTCATGTAACGTACCTACCCCAGATGTTAAACTTACTGCTCCATAGTTTCGAGGCTCTTTTTTCAGTCCTTCTTAAGTAAGGACACAATATTTGATATCCTCCAGCCTTCCAGGATCTCAACTCTGGTTAATGATGATCAAAACCATCAGCCAGGTCCCCCGCAAATGCTTCTCTCGCACTTTACAGTGTTCTTGGATATATCTGGTAAGGAACGTGAGATTTATCCAACCTCAAGCATTCTAGCGTGTCCAGTACCTCCTATACTGTGATGTGGACTGTCCCCAAGAAATCACCACGAACTTTGCCAAGTTACGAAGTATTCGTGTCTTGAAACACAGAGGAGATATATTCGTTGATGATCTCGTCCATCTCTTATGGATACACACACACACATGTCACTTTAGTCTTTGAGGTGTCCTATTTTCTCACTAGTTGTTGTTTTTCATTTAATATACTGAAGGTACCTATTCGGATTCATCGTAATTTCTCAGACCACTTTCATGCCCCTTTTTCACCCTACTGATTTCCTTCTTCAGTAAATTCCTGTATCCCTTATATACCTCCAGGGATTCACTTGATCCCAACTGCATGTAACGAAGCTGCTTTTTTTTCTGATCAAAGCCTAAATATCTCTTGTCATCCAGGGTTCCCCATTCCTGCAAACTTTCCTTTCACCCCCACAGTAACAAATAGACTTTGAACTCTAGTATTTCATGTCCAAAGGACTCCCTTCGCCGACACCGAACTATTCCAACAAACCCCTGCAAACTCACACCTAACTCCATCTAAGTTCGTTTTGCCCAATTTAGAACTTGAAGCTGTGGACAAGTTTTGTCTCTCTCCATAAATATGTGAAAATTAATAGAACAATGGTCATTGGTTCCAGTGTGCTCCCACACTGTCATCTCCGTCACCTGTTCTGTCTTATTTCCTAAGAGGAAGGTCGAATTTTGCCCATTCCCGAATAAGCCCAACTACATACTGCTTGGGGGAATTTTCCTGGCCCAATTAATGTATTCCACCCCACAAAATCCCTTAACCCTCTGGCAGTTCCGGTCAACTTTATAAAAATTAAAATCCCCAATTATGACAATCATTTTGCTTCTGCATGTCCCACCTCTCTGCAAGTACATTAGTTACTCTAATTCCTGGTTACTATTTCGGGGCCTATAGTACAGCCCCTATAACATCACCATACACCTTCCTATTTATTAGCTCCATCCACAAATCCTCGCTGTTTTATCCTTCAGATATTTCATCTCTGATTATTGCTGTGATACTCCCTTTCCCTCTCCTGCCGAAAGCACCTGCCTGAAGAAGGGCTTATGCCCTAAACGTCGATTCTCCTGTTCCCTGGATGCTGCATGACCTGCTGCCCTTTTCCAGCAACACATTTAAAGCAGCTATACCCTGGCACATTAATCTGTCCCTCCCTTAGCTATGTTTCTGTAATGCCTGTAACAACCCAGTCCCACATAGCTATCCATGTTCTGAGTTCTTCGCCTTAACCTGACAGTCCTCTTGCATTGAAATAAAAGCAATTTAATAAAAACAGGCATTCTTGCTCCTTGTTGTGTTCCAACCTGACCTGTCTTTTCACTTTACTGTTTCTGATTACAGTATCTCCATCCAGCCTCGCACTTGCATCCCTGCTGTTGAGGATCTCACCCCCTGCCAATCTCTTTTAAACCCTCCCTTGGAGCACGAGCAATCCTGACGCCAAGATATTGGTCCCCCTGCCAGTGCACGTGACACCTGTCCCTCTTGAACAGGTCAACTCTGTCACAGAGAAGACCCCAATGATCTAAAAATCTGTGTGCCTTCCCACTGCACTAATTCTTTAGTTATGCATGTATCTACCATATCCTTCTATTCTTACTTTCATGTGCTCATGAAACAGGAAGTAATCAGTATATTACCATTTCGAGGTCTTGGTTTTTAACTTTACTCATAGCTCTCTGAAATCAATCTGGAGGACTTCATTCCTATAACTACGTGTATCATTTGTGATGCCAACGTGCACAATGACTTCTGGCTGCTCATCCTCCCTCTTGACAACATTCTGCAGCCGCTCGAAGACTTAGGACGTAACACAACTTGCTGAATTCCCATTTGAGGCCCCAGAATCTCCAATCTGTCCCTCCAACAATCGACTCTCCTATCTCTATGACCCTGTTTAAATTTACCCTTTCCCGCTGTACCCCAGAGCCAGTGGTAGTTCCACCAATTTAGCTACCGCTGCTTTCCCTTGAACGGTCGTTCCCTCCAACAGTACCTGAAGTGGTATACCTTTTTTCGTGGGGAATGGCCACAGGGGATAGCTGCACTCTCTGCCTACTCCCTTCGCCATTCCAAACCTACTCTCTGCCTGGAACACGATAGGGAGCAAGGACTGGCTGTTGGATTCAATTGTGTTTATTTAAATGCAACAGGGCTGACAGGTAAGACTTATTAACTCAGGGCATAGATGTTTATATGGGACTGTGCCATTATAGTCATAATAGAAACATGGCCGCGGTGGGTCTTGGGCGTGACCACCATCCAGCTCCAGCTCCCAAACATGGTCTCCCAGGAGCTGCAGCTGGCTGGATGCACTTTCTACACGTGTAGTCAACAGGGACTGTGGAAATCTCTCTGAGCTCCCACATGCCACAGGAGGAACGTACAACTTGTCTAACTGCCATCTTGACTGCTGTCATACTAAATTAAAAGGACTTTATTTGAACTTGCCTGTACGTTTTTTTCTGAGCTGCTCTCTGAAGCCTCTCAAACCAATGACTTACTACTTACTCTGCTACCAAATGCATTTTCTCTACTCCTCCACATTTACTTTTGTTTAGGGAAGAAGGGAGACACTACAGTAATGCGATGTTTGTGCCTTAAGCACTCCTTGACACCAAACCCATGACGACCTGCTCTCCAGAGCACGTCATTACTTGTACTTAGAGAGTGTCTTGCTTAGTCTTTCTCCTGCTGGTGGTGACTGTGCTGAGGCAAATATTCACCCCAACAGCCAATCCGCGTTGTTGCAGTTCTCTGGTCCTTTGGCTTATGCCCAAAACGTCGATTCTCCTGTTCCCTGGATGCTGCCTGACCTGCTGCGCTTTTCCAGCAACACATTTTCAGCCCTGGTCCTTTCTGTCTATTAATACTGCATTTATGAAATCCTTGAATCCCTCCATTGCATTCCGAACTGTGTCTAACTCCAAAGGAGAAACGTAATGTTCCAGTGAACACAGGGCTGTTGGAAAAAGAATTGCATTAGACATTGGAGCAACATTCTTGCTATCTGCCCACTGAGTCTGCTTTTCTGTTCAATTCCGTTATATTTGTTCTGATAATCCCCATTCTACTTGACTGCATTTTCCCTATAACCAACACTTGTTTAATAATCAGTCTGCCTCAGCCTTCAAGATGTTTAGTGATCTAACCTCAACAGCCCTCAGAATTTTCTACAAATGTTTCCCTTTCACTGTTGGCAGACTTGGTGGTCTTTAATCCCATGCCTTATTTCTAGCACTCTGTGTGAGAGTTTTGCCAACGTAAGATGTTATCATGTCCCATTGCACCTTCGCTGTGGCCAGAGACAAGAGAAAAATAAAAAATGTCAGAGCCTGTGCTCTTCTCCCTCATCTTCCACATCAGCCTAAGTTATAGCTCACCCGGATCTGGGGACTTGCCCACTCTTTACCCTGCATACACTTCCAATTCTTCCTTGCCTTCTGTATCAAATCGTTCAAGGGGCACACTGTCACTCTCCCTGAATCCAGGAACTGCTTCTCCCAACTGAAGACCGATATGAAGCCCATGTTTAACATATCCTGTGGCTCCGTGCACAGATTTCCCCCTTGGTCTCTAATACGCCCCCTTCTTTCTGCTGTTACCCTCTTCCTCTTAATAAACTGATATAATGTCTTTGGATTCTTGTTAATCTTACCCATTAATGTTTTATCACGATTCCCCTTCTGCTCTTCTACTGAAGTTTTAAGATTAGCCTGACACTTTCTATATTCATTTAGTGCATCCATTGACCTGCTCACTTTCTACCTGCTTTAAGCTTCTCTTTCGTTTTTAATTCTGTTCTGATTTGTTTGTAGACACCCGAGGTTCTCTGGGCTTGTTTTCCAAATTTTCATCTTTCGTGTAACACGTTGGGCGGATACTCTCATTGATTCCATTTTGATCAAGTGATCCCCAACCCCCCGCAACACGGTGTTCTGCGACAGTTTCACCCAGAGGCCGTTGTACTTTCGCGAGATTCCGTCATATTTTCTTTCATAAAATCGGTCTCCCGAATCTAAAAACCTTTTATTTACAAGATAGTACATTTTTAAAATCTTTTCCTGACCAAACATAAAATGCATGATGTCATGGTCACTGACCGTATACTGCTCTCCCAATCCTGCCTGCAATGTCCTGACTGGCTTCATTCCCCACAGTGAGGCATATCACTGCCGCACCCATTGTTGTATCTGCTCTGTGATGATACAAGGAATTTCTGGAATAAATTTCAAGGAATCTGTCCCCTCTTAAAATATTATCACTGCCCTAATTAATGCTTGGAAATGAAATGCCTGTGTATAATAAACCTATTATTATTTTTACACACCTCAGTAAATTGGTTTTATATCTGCTCCTGTACTTTCTTTTATCTGGAAGTCTATAGTATGTCCCCAGCAGTGCCTCGGCCATGGTTTTGATCCTGAGCTCTAACCACCAAGCCTCATTAAAAGATCTTTCCAAGATATCGCCCATTCGTACTGTAGTAGCTGACTCCATAGCCAATCATGCAACACCACCTCCTCTTTTACCCCTCTCCTGTCCTGCCTATAATTCTTGTACCACAGCATATTGAGTAGTCAGCCCTGACCTCCCTCAAACGCAT
The DNA here is from genome assembly GCF_037043375.1 of Chiloscyllium plagiosum. Taxonomy (NCBI): domain Eukaryota; kingdom Metazoa; phylum Chordata; class Chondrichthyes; order Orectolobiformes; family Hemiscylliidae; genus Chiloscyllium; species Chiloscyllium plagiosum. The sequence goes on along the minus strand of NW_028270178.1, from coordinate 71,415,194 downwards.
CTCTGTCATGGCAACAATGTGACATTTCCACATGTCACCTTGTTCCCTTGTCACATCTGTCTGTCCGATAATATTCCCAGCATTAAGATCAAGCACATCCACACTGGAATATAACACGTGGAATACTCTGTACCTCAGAGTTCTTCAGTCATTCACTGTTCCTTGTCAAGCTGCCCAATTCATGAACCAAAACTGCAACTCTGGGACTGAATTAGTATTTTTTTCAAATGCAATTTCGTTTTTAATAAATGTATTAACCGAATGCAATTTTCCAGCACTGAGCAGTCTGCTCCACAAACAATGTGTTTCTGCTGATTAATTCCCTGCCCAGTGTGCAAGTGGGATAGCCGTCAGTAATAGGGAAAATGAGGACAGCACATGCTGGAGATGAGTCGAAACGTGTGGCACTAAAAACGAACAGCCAGTCAGGCAACATCTGAGGAGCAGGAGAGTCAAAGATTTGGGCATCACCTCTTCATCAGGAACCTTCCCATATTTTTTATTTCTTGGTTCGCAGGTTATTGGGAACCATACATACTTATTGAAGCAGCATGGTATATGGCCCTGAAATGGAAAGCAGTCAATCAGTTGGTTGGACAGTGAGTAGACAATTTCAGGTGAAGTGCAGACGAATTGAAGCACAAACAAAAGAATAGATAAATCCCCTGGGCCAGAGGATTCTGTAGGATTCCGTTCTGGGAATTGTGCTGTTTGTGGTTTCTATAAATGATTTGGATGAGGAAGTGGAAGGGTGGGCTGTTATAATTGTCGATTGGTAGAATTGTAGATAGTTTGGAGGGCTGTTGTAGTTTGCACTGGGACATTGACAGGATGAAGAACGGAGCTGATAAGTGGCAGGTGGATTTCAACCTGGAAAAGTGTGAAGTGATTCATTCTGGACGATCGATTTTGAATGCAGAATACAGGATACAAGGTAGGTAGTATTCGTCAGGTCCCCAACAATTCAGCCTACTCTCCAGGCACCTTCCCCTGCCACCGCAGGAATGCAAGACCATTGCCCATACCTCCCACCACCCTTTCCAGACCCTAAAGATCCTTCCACATCTATCAAGGTTTCACCTGCAATTCCACAAATGTCAGCTACAGTATCCGTTGCTCCCAATGTGGTATTCTATACGTTGGGGAGATAGGAACTCTACTCGCAGAGCACTTCAGAGAACATTTCTGGGACACCCGCAACAACCAACCCCACTGCCACGTGGCCGAACGCTTCAACTCCACCTTCCACTCTGCTGAGGACATGCAGGTCCAGGTCTTCATCCATCGCCACTCCCTTACCACCTCATCTTCGACCTCAGCAGACTCCAATCCCATGGCATCAATGTGGATTTCACCAGTTTCCACATTTCCCCTCCCCCCACCTTATCACAGTCCCAAACTTCCAGCTTAGCACTGCCCCCATGACCCGTCCCATCCTTTGGTTCAAAGTGGGAAAGACTATTTTCTTGGATTCCCTACAGAGTGGAAACAGGCCTTTTGGCCCAACAAGTCCGTACCAAACCTCCGAAGAGTAACCCATTTCTCTCCGACTAAGGCACCTTTCACTATGGACAATTTAACATGGCCAATTCACCTGGACATATTTAGACTGTGGGAGAAATCCAGAACATCCGGAGGAAACCCATGTAGACACGTAGGAGATGTGCAACCTCCACACAGAGAGTCGCCTGAGGCTGGAATCGAAATTGGTCCCTGGCACTGTGAGGCAGCAATGCTAACCACTGAGCCATTGTGCCCACCTGTCCATCTTCTTTCCCACCTATCCACTCCACCCTCTCCTCCGTTGTATCACCATTATCCACACTTCAATCCAACTATCGCACTCTCAGTTACCTTTCCCCAGCCCCAACCCCTCCCATTTATCACTCCACCTTCATGGATCCCATTCATATTGCTGATGAAGGGGTTTTGCAAGAAACATCGATTTTCCTGCTCCTTGGATGCTGCCTGAGCTGTTGTGCTTTTCCAGCTCCAGCCTCACGACTCTAACTTCCAGCATCTGCTGTCTTCACTTTCGCCTTGTTAACACCTCCACTCAGAGCATGTCCGGTTTGCAGATGAAACATGGTAAATATCTGATTATTGTTCGGATCACGAAACTCATTTGGAATCCACCTTGGAAATCCACCTTTGGAATCCATTTGGAGTCTGGAACGTAGGCCAGATGTCATCACCGTAAGTAATTTGTGTGGTGTGCTTCTGACACTCCATGTCCACACATCTGCTCTCTGTGCCAGGGTCTGACTGAAAATGTAATTGTAATGCATGGCTGCTTGCGAGTCAATGATGTCTAATTTGGACAGCATTTGTACTTACATGGAGACCAATGATAACCTGGTGGCTAGTTTCCCCGCGACCCAAGGTGGATTCCAAATGATTTGTTGTGAAATAATGCTTGAATGACTGCCTGAATCACGTGGTAGTGCTGTGGATACATTTAGGTGCAGGCCAGTATTTCACTAATTGCCGCAGGCAGCTATGAGGTTCAGCTTGAATTCACATCCTTTTAAATGTATTTTCAACGAAGGTTATGATTGCAAGGTGATGAGTTTAGTGATCCGAAAAATAATCAGATATTTGCCATGTTTCATGAATTACGCAAAAATAAGATGTGAAGTATGATTATTCAACCGAACAATAATTGCATCATCTCTGAAAACAATGAGGTTGATGTTATATTTATGAAGCTAAAATACAAACTCCTGTGAACATTTAATGATTCAAAAATAAAGAATGTACATTTTATTTTATTTCGAACAAAGAATATGCTATCTGACTATTACAATTACATACACATTTTCGGTATTCAAATAGATACGTTGTCAAACCAACATTTGGAATGTGCTTGGCGTCTGACAGATTATATATTCCGATTGAGAAAATAATTGAACAATCATATAGAATTAGCGTTCTTATATATTTAAATAACAATCAGTTTATTTTCTCACTTAAATGTACGAGCTTCAACTATTTACCAACAATTGAGAAATGACAATAATTCTACATGCACTGTGAGTATTAACTTAAATGAATGATTTGTGATATTACGTTGAAGCGAACAATAATTTGAAATCTTGCTTTTTTTAAAAGAATGAATGCATTTAATGCGACATTTGGTTAGTGATAAAAAACGATGAACATATTTCCGTATGAGAGAAAAGTCTAACATTTACAAAGTGTTTTGTGCCAAAGTAAAGAAACATTTGTTTTAGTAATGGGGATACAAGATTTAAAATATTTATGTGCTAAGTAATAATTAGACTTCATCATCAAACTGACATTGCAATATTTGCTTTTTAAATGGTTATGCTGCAGCAAATATGATCAGGTATTTGCCAGCATTTATAACTGGAAATGATCAGATACTGATGTTGACTTGCACCTGTACATGATAGAGGACAGAACTTTAATGGACAGACGGAGGTTACTGGGCCACTGTGCATGCATCAGCTCCGGAAATGTCTCCCAAACTCTTCCCATTTCCCCCCCGGTCTCTGTAGCCCTTTACATTCGTAACTTACAAATATATATCCAGTTCCCTTTTGAATCTTCATTCACAACTCTCCCAGGCAGAGCATTCTAAATTCTAACAACACTCTCAATAAAGAAGTTTTTCCTTATCTCACTCCTAGATCTTGTGCTGACAATCTTGAAACCAAGACTCCTAGACGCTGTAATGCCAACAAACAGAAACAGGGTATTCGTATTTTAACCTGTCATTTTTTCCATAATTTTGAACACTGCAAGAAGTTCACAGCTTTGTTCGTTCTGCTTAATGAAGAGTAACCCTAATTGTTCGCATCCTACATTTAATTAATTCGTTCATTCCAGTTGTCATTCTGATTATTTATACGCTTACTGGTATTCTTCTACAAACTAATGTGGTGTGTGTTTGTGTGTGTGTGTGTGAGAGAGAGAGAAAGAGAGAACAATCCGCTGGAATGTCTGAATTACTCCCAGTGCCACGTGGAAAAGAGGTAATGATTAGGAAGGTAGGATAGTTTAACATGTGGTTAAAGAAGTAGTACAGGGGTGAGAGTTTCAACTTTTGGATCATTAGGGTCTCTTCCAGGGCAAGTGAGAGCTTTCAAAAATGGACAGGTTGCACCTTAACTGGAGGAGTACCAACATCTTTGTGTGGAAGTTTGCTAGTGGAAATTGGGTGGATTGAAACTAATAAGCCAGGAGGCTGGGAACCAAAGCAACAGGTCTGAAATTGAGCAGAAGATAGAGGTGAATAGAACAGCGGGCATGGCCAGTCTCATTACCATGATGAAGGATGGACCATGTCAATGCCAAATATGAGTTGGAGATTGGAATAAATGATAGCGATGAGGCGCATAATTATCAGGGATTAACAAATAAGGTTGGACAGTGTGGGGGATGGGATGGAATGAAGTGTGTGAGATCAGGAAGCTAGTGTACAAAAAGTATAAAAGCGAAAGATAAACCAATAAAACTTATTTAAAAAGCTTGTACCTAAAAGCATAAAGTATTTGGAAAAAAAATTGATGAGCTGACAATAGGCACAGAGTCAAATGGGTATGATGTGGGGCGGATTACTGAAACATGGTTACAGGGAGATCAAGACTGGGCAGTGACATGTCCAAGGGCACTCACTATTCCGAAAGTTTAGACAAGGAGGAGCAAGAGGTGGAATTGATGTATTGGTTAAGAATGATATCAAGGCTGCATTAGGAAATGATAATGGCACGAGAGAACGACATGTAAATCAGTCCAGACATAAACAAAAAGCAAGACAAGAAACCTCTTGGGAAGAGTAAAGTTCAGCCACTGTTCACCTGATGCATTTCTGAGTTCGGAAATAATGACGGCTGGTGACAAGGGCACAACAGTGGGGTGAATATGCATATTGACTTAATTAATCATCTTGGCAAAGGTAGTCTTGAAGAACAATTCGTAGAGTGAATGAAGGATTGCTTTTGAGAGCAACATGTCATGGATTCAAACAGAGAACAGGTTATTTTGATTTGATATTATGCGACAAGGAAGGATTGATAAATGATCTTGCAGTGAAGGATTCGCTTGGACACATTGACCGCAACATGCTATAGTTTCGAACTCAGATTGAATGTATAAGGACAGAGTCACATATGACGTTTTTAGTGTTGAGCAATGATAATTATATTGGGCGAAAGAAGGAGTTGGCCTGAGTGGGCTGGCCAGGAAAAAAACAAAACTATCAAGGGCAGGACAAATTTAAAAAAAGGTAAAGACACAAGGAGATATTAAATAACCTCTCAATTAAAGTTTATTGGTGAGAGGAAGAGGAATTGCGTAATGGAGAAAAATCATCCATGATTTGACACGGAAATCAACAATAGCTTGAGGGAAATTTCTCAGGCAAATCATATTACACAAAGTAGTCACACTCTGGAGGACTGGGCAAAGCAGTGGCTTGCTGGTATTATCAGTGAGCTGTTAGGCGAGTGACCCAGATAATGTTCTGATGACCTGGATTTGAATTCTGCTATGGTAGATGGTGGAGCTTGAATTAAAATGTGGAAGTAAGACACTGATGGCGATCATGAAACGATTGTAAGGGAAAAATAATCAGGTTCACTAATGTCCTTTCAGGAAGGAAACTTTCATCCTTACCATAGATTCATCACTCTCTTCCCTTATTTATGAGACTATGCATTTGGGTCCTTTCCCTCCTAACAATGGAAGCATTTTCTGACATCTACTCTAACCAGGCATTTAGCACTTTGTATGATTCAATTAGATCCCCTAATCCTTCTCAACTTCCCAGTATCCTCATATGTTAGGCTCTTCATTCCTGAGGCCATTCCTGTGAACTGCCTCTGAACACGCTCTGGGGTAGTATATCCTTCCTGAGATAAATGGCCGAAAACATCACACAATAATCCAAATGTGGTCTGATTAGAGCCTTATAGCGTCTCAGAATTACATTCATGTTTTTATATTCAGGTCCTCTGAAAAAAATGTCATCATTTTCTGTATTTGCCTTTGTGACCAGTCGGACCATCTGAAGTAATGAACTTATGATGGATAATAACAAATTACCATGGAGTTACAAAAATGAACAATGATTAAAGCATGCTGGGAAATGGATCCCGGCCTTGAGTAAACTCTCTGTGCTGCAAAATCCAGACAGGCTGCAGCTACGCACAGACGGTTTGTAAACAAACCTGACAGCTACAGACCCTGCAATACAAACCTGGAGTTTAATTTGAATGGGACAACGGAATGCCTCCCTTGGGCCATCAATGTGCCAACCCTTGGTTAGGTCTGATTGATCAGAGCTATCCAACATGGTCATTCTGTTGACAGATTCTCCATACCCTCCTAAAATGAGGTGAAGACTCTGAAGAATGAGTATCACCGCAAAACCCCACTTCGCGCAGTAAATCGAGAATAACCACCAAAGCAGAAGATGCCTCCAAGTCCATCATAAGAAGGAGAAATCAGTACGTGTAGCCCGGCAACGTTCTGTTGGGGTGGTATAAGATCATACAAAGTTAAGTTAAAACATAAGGTAGTTTGTCGTGTGTTTCGTCACATGACAGTAAAATTTATTTTTCTATTATTAATTATGTTCAATAAACAGATGTTGTTGTTTATGAGTCGACTCACAGTTCTTTTGGTGAATATAAGATTTTAAAAATTACTGTGTCGTGATATAAAAGTTTCCAAACAATTGGTTCATCTGCAAGTTTACCTTGAGACAATCTTGGTCGAGAACTCTCAAGTCTCTTTGCACTTCAGACTGAAGAATTTTCCCGCATTTAGAAAATAGTCCATGCCTGTATTCTCCTTACCAAAGTGCATGACCTCCCACTTACCCCCATTGTACTCCACCTGCCACTTCTTTGCCCACTCTCCTATCATGTCTAAACCCTTCTGCAGCCTCTCCACTTCTGCAATGCTACCTGTCTCTCCACCTATCTTATATCATCTGAAAAGTTTACCAGAATGCCCTTTGAACATTCATCGAGATCGTTAATTTACAAAGTAAAAAGTCGTTGTCACAACACTGAGCCTTGTGGAATATTACATGTCACTAGCTAGCATACTGACTTGATCATTTTTATCCTCAGTCGCTGTTTTCTGCTTTTTTAACCTTTGTTGTTTTCAATTCCACCCACACAGATTCTACACCATCTGTCCATATTTCAGTGATGGGAACTGAGTGAAGGGACTGCAAAACACTTTAGCATTGTCGCTAATTTATAGTTTAGACATGGACTAAAAATATGACATTGTCGATTCCACTGAATTGTGGCGACAACCTATGCCTTTGACGAAATATTCTGTTTGCATTATGGAAGAATATAAACATGTGAATCTGCTTGAGAGGAGACAGACAACTTCAAATGTTTGTATTTTTCCATAATACAGACAGAATATTTGGTCAAAGAGATTAGCTGTCGCCACATTCCAATGGACTTGACAATGTTATATTTTTATTATTTTTTGTTTTTATTTGTATATGAAGAAGACACGAGTTAATAAAGAGATATAAGTTGGTCAAATTAACAACAAATATTGGTGTATGAAGCAAAGAATGGAAAATGTGCCTGTGTTCAAATATATTGGAAGTTTAATGGAAACGCACAAATTATTTAAATGGAAAGATTGGATTGAGGCACAGAGGAATCAGGCACCTGGATCACACAAAAAATGTCGTGTACATCAAGATTTTAGAGAGGTCAGACAAATGTTGAAACTTTTTTGACACAGAATTCATTCAGATGTAGGAAAAATTTTCTACAGTTTTACAGGGTACTGGTGAGACTACATCGAAAGAGCTATGGACATAATGACCTGCAAAGAAGTCCAGAGAAAATTCATTCAACTGACGCCTGTGAAGAATTGTATTTCAGGAGGACATATTGACCAGACTGGCCCTGGATCTCCTGGAGTTTAGCTGGACAATATGTGATCTTGCTTAACCTCAGAATATTCCGAATAGACTTTTTAAGTTAAATTCTGAAATAATATTTCAGTATGTATGAGAGATTACAATAAGTGGATGGAAAGTAAAACTGAAGGATATCTCATTTCATAAGATGTGGATTGTTTCAGCCCTCTCAAAGTGTTGTGTATTTGTGAAACTCACTTACCAGAGAGCGATGAAGGAAAGGACATTGAATATTCATAAGGCAGAGACAGGCAGATTCTTGACTAAGAACGACACACTAACGTAAGGGCAAAGAAGGAACACTTATGCCTGATGCTAGTTTTTACTTTTTTGTTGTGTTCAGCTACCGTAAAATTAGGAGACCATTCTCATGAACAGATTGATGGGCTCAACGTTCCAAATGTGTTTTTTAAACAAGTGAAAAACTCCTTTGAAACTGCTTTAGAAATTAGATAATGTCGAATAGATGTCTTAACAGTGCAGCTTCCTTTCGGCTGTTGTTGTGACGTGAGTTTCGATAGCAAAGCCACCAATCTGTTGCATATGTCTAATTTCCACTCATAATATGTTAGTGAACCATAGTGGTCATCGTGGTGCAGGAACACTAGCATTTTTGTTTCAGAGAGAGTTACAGAATTCTGAACAAGTGACAGTGAAGGGACGATGGTTTCGATTCAAGTCAGGATGCAATGTGACCTTGGAAATTATATTATTCACCAATTGATGCTCACAAACTATGGGAATGCTGAGACTATTTTCTGTTTTCAAGAATTAAAGTGATAGAGTCTTATAGCACACAAACAGGCTATTCAACACAACATGCCTACACCAGCCAGAATACACCAAACTATTAATGAAAGTTACTCAAGGAGCATGGCCGACTCTGCTCTGGCACTTTATGCAAATTCAGCTGTATTTAACCGTTTGACTAAGGGGAACAGCTGCTGTCTGTTCACTCTGTCTATACCTCTCATGCTGTTATACACCTGTCAGGTTCACACTATAACCTTCTCTGCTCCAAGGTAAAGCAAAACCAAATCTAGACTATCTTCATGGTTTGAGTACTTTCCTGTGCTGTTATTCTTTCAAAGTGCAGCATCTCACATATTGCAGTGTTAAGTTTTTCGGTCATTGATCTGGCCATCTGAACAATTCTGGTGTACCCTCCTGTAAGCTAACACTTTCGTCCTTAAAGTGAACCACCGGAATAATCATTGTGTCATTCACAACATTGTTTAACATGCTCTAAGCCCCACCCCCATATGCTCTAACCTTCCACATTCTTATAATCAACGTGTATGAATATCAGAAACAAAATTTGTTTTTCTCCTATCCTACAGTCATTGTTGCAGAGGAAGAATTGATAATTCCAGTCTATAGTTTTCCCTCTTTTGGTGAATTTGCAGCATGATACAGGAAAGGGCTTTAATTAGAAAGCCACAAATACTATGTTGGACATGGAACTGAATTCTGCTTTTATACTCCAGTCCTCTGCATGTATTATTCATAAGGCTTGTACATCATTAATCTTGGACTCGTTTTTGGTACTGTGCACTGCAAGATTTCCATTTTATGTGGGCCTGCAGCTCATTCTTTATAACATTCGCTGCAATCCCATCAGAACAGAGAAATCTTTTTAATCTGCAGGATGGACACAGGCTCATTCATGAAGTTTGTCTGAAAGAACTAAGGTGATGAAGATAAAGATTCAATTAAATTCTGCATGATAAGCATGCAGTGGAAGATCAAATAACATTCTCTTTTCTACATTGAATTGGAAGCAAATTCATAGAAAAAAACGCCAACCGTTCTGGATATTGTTGAATGACATAAAGTGATATACTGTCGAGATAATGAATTGGAGAGAAAAGAAAATGTCTGCACTTGATGGAGGTACAGAAATATGGCGTAGATGTACAATATGAACAAGAATCCTGTCAATAAAAGAAGTATGAGAAACATTTTCCTAATTTTCAATGGAAATCAGATGCCAATTTTCGTTAACAGTGATTTTTGATTGTCCACCAATCTCAGTTTTCCAACTGCATGGTTTTCCCTGCCACAGATTTCCTTCCGACTGACCAGCTCCTCCCCTTCCTACTCTTCCCTTACTCAACTACTTTCCTTGCATTGTTCCTTCTGCTGTGACATACCCTTCCACTGACCAAATCCCTTCACACTTCTCACACTGTGTGTCACTCCCACTTTCCCTGACTCTCCCTTTCGCTTTTTGCTTTCACACTAAATGCTGGACATTGCTGACTTCTGTGCTACGACATGTCATGAGTGAATGGTGCGTTTGAAATGATCACTGCCCAACAGCAACAGAAAACATCATATTTGCCACTGTCTGATGCGCCTTGAACAGGATGGCTTTGTTAACTATTGGTACAGAGAGGGGTTTCTTCCTGTCCCTCTATCACATCACTTAACCAAACAGCCTCATCACCAACACGACAAACATCTTAGGATAGAATTGAAAGGCCATGTATCAATTTTCTTTTGTATATTGTGAGGATATTTTTCAAACAAACAGTATTCTTGCCTTTTGCTCCTTGTTCTTTTAACTGATCTTTCAATATAGTTTGAGGTGAGATCAGAGAGACTTCCCTTTCAATCGAAGCAGGACTCGACTCAGCGTAGAATCAAGGACCATGAGCAAAACTGTGATTAATGGGAATTTGACAACATTCTGCACTGGGAATGGGAACAATGGGAAAACAATCTCTACAAGTTATCTCCCAAGTTGCATGCCATTCTGATTAGGAACTAATTTGCAGTTACTTCACAACTAGTTGTTAAAACAACTTGGAATGTGCCTACAAGCAGCTCTATGTATATGTGTATCACTTGGACAGAAGAGATTCAAGTCGGCTGCTCTATGTCGCCTTTTCCAGAGTGATTGTGTTTGACACGTAAAATCTGCACATGCTAATTCCTTCCAAAACCCGTGGATAACTATGCCCTGTACCAATGTATCTTATGTTTCCACAGTTTCATCTAAAGTTTCAGAAATATACGACCTTGCTGAATGAGTATGACCCTAGTGCCACCAGGAGCATGATATGACATTGAGGTAATGATTGAGATCCTTAATTCAATTGGTTACTTATAGAGGATTGATCATGTGATTCATGGCCACTGAATTCAACATCCTCATGGTGATTTATGACATTTAGGACTCTGTCAAATAAAAAGTTTTTATTTTTTCATTCAATGACGATAACCAAATACATGAGAGTTAACTGAAATGGCAGCTTCTCTGTTCCTTTCATATCAGAAAAATATCCACACTGCAAACGAAAAAGGAAGTTGGAAGTTTTGGAAAACTTCAGCAAGTCCAGCAGCATCTGAGCTGAAATATAATTAACGTTCTGAGACCAATATGACTTTTTCAAAACAGAGTCATGTTCGTCTCAATACGTTAACTCTCACTCTCAAGATACTGACTCATCATTTTCACCAACATTTTCCATCATATATTTGAGATTTCCAAGTTCCTTTGTATAGGCTAGCACAGTGACATATTTGGATGGTTGGCATGGCGGCTCAGTGGTTAGCGCGGATGTCTCGAAACACCTGGGAACCTGCTGTCAATTCCAACCTTGGGCCATGGTCTGTAATGAGCTTTCATATTCTTCCCGTGTCTGCAAGTGTTTCGTCCAGGTATTTCTGATTCCTCCCAATTGACCATGAAAAATTGTTCATCTGCAACTACTTGCTTTAACTATGGGAGATAGAGGAATTGCGTAGGGGGTGGATCTGGGTGAAATGTTCTTCAGAGGATCAGGGTCAGCTCGATGGGCCGAATGTTTTATTTTAACACTTTAAAATTGTATATCATTATTATAACAAAGTCGGTGGTTACTGGGGCCAGTATCTCTGTATCAGCACGCAATGAACTATACTTCTACTGATGTTGTTCAGTATTCTTCCCATGGCGCTGCACATTGTGTTATCCATGTCGTGGTTTTTAATTCTGAATATTCTGTACATCAAAGAGCCAGGAGGGGACATGAGAAGTCGTTGGTAGATTGGGTCAAGGAAAACCCAAAGGCTTTCGATAACTATATCAGGAATAACACAATGACTAGAGTAAGATTAGGGCCTATCAAATGTAATAGTGGGAAGTTGTACTTGGAGTCAGAAGAGATAGGGAAAGGGCTAAGTGAATTTTTTCATCAGTATTCACACTAGAAAATAGCCAATGTTGTCGAGGAGAATCCTGAGATACAGGTCACTAGATTAGATAGGATAAAGGTTCATAAGAAGAACTGGAATTCTGGAAAATGTAATAATAGATAACTCCCATGTGCCGGATGGGATTTATGCTAGGATTCTCTGGGAAGCCAGGGAGGAGTTTGCAGAGCCTTTAGCTTTGATCTTTATGTTGTCATTGTCTACAGGAATAGTGCAGAAAGCTGGAGGATAGCAAATGTTGTTATCTTATTCAAGAAGGGGATTAGAGTCTAATTATAGACCAGTGAGCGTTACTTTGGTTGTGGATAAAGTGTTGAAATTGTTAAAGAGATAGGGTTTATACTCATCTCGAACGGAATAATTTCATTAGATATAGTCAACACGGTTTGGTGAAGGGTAGGTCGTGCCTCACAAATCTTATTGAATTTGTTGAGAAGGTGACCAAACAGGTGCATGTGGGTAAACGGTTGATGTAGTGTATATGACATTCAGTAAAACGTTTGGTAAGGCTATTGCAAAAAAAATACGGAGGCATGGAATTGAGGGTAATTTATGGGTTTGGATCAGGAATTGGCGAGCTGAAAGAAGACAGAGGGTGGTAGCTGATGGGAAATGTTCATCCTGGAGTTCAGTTACGAGTGGTATACCGCAAGGATCTGTTTTGGGCCCACTGCTGTTTGTCATTTTTATAAATAATTTGGATGATGGTGTAGAAGGATGACACTAAGGTCGCTGGAGTTGTGGATAGTGCCAAAGAATGTTGTGGGTTACAGCAGGACACAGGTAATTTGGAGGCTGGGCTGTGAGGTGGCAAACGGAATGCAATGCGGAACAATGTCAAATGATTCACTTTGGATGGAGCAACAGGAATGCAGAGTATTGGGCTCTTGGTAAGACTCATGGTAGTGTAAATGAGTAGAGATTCCTCAGTGTCCATGTACATAGATCCCTGAAAGTTGCTACCCAGATTGATACTGTTGATCAGAAGGAATATATAAGGAATAATTTGTTTTTATTACTGGAGGGATTTTGTTTCGGACACCCTGAGGTCATGCTGCAGCTGTACAAAACTCTGGTGCAGCCACACTTGGACTATTGAATAAAGTTCTGGTCATCTCATTCATGGAAGAATGTGGAATCTTTGGAAAGCATTCAGAGGAGCTTTACTAGGTTGTTGCCTGGTATAGAGGTAAGACCTTATGAGGGAAGGCTGAGGCACTTGAGGCTGTTTTCGTTTGAGAGAACGTTGAGAGGTGACTTAATTTAGACATATAATCAGAGATCAGGTATGTTGGATTTCGAGAGCCTGTTTGCTTGGATGATAATGGCTAGAACGAGGATCCATTGCTTTAAATTGAGTTTTAATGGATATAGGACAGATGTCAGAGATGTCGTTTCTTTACTCAGAGAGTAGCAGGGATATGGAAAGCACAGTCTGCAACAGTAGTAGATTCGCCAATTTTAAGGTCATTTAAGTGATCATTGGATAGGCATATGGACGTAAAATGGAGTAGTGTAGTTTAAATGGGCTTCAGATTGGTTTCATAGGTTGGCGCAACATCGAGGCCTAGGGTCTGTACTACACTGTAATGTTCTATGTTCTATACGTGCACAATCCTGTCAAACTGTATATCCAGTGATTGAAATACTTATGTAGCATACTATTCTTTCCGTTTGAAATTGATCTGTTCACATTCATCGAATGCATTTAGTGTGGAATCAGGCCCTTGGAAGAGTAACCTGACCAGCTCCATTCTTCTACCCCCCAATATTGACCCCTCACTATTGTGCCTAACCTACACATCGGTGAACACAACGAGAAGATTAGCTTGGCCAATTCACTTAATCTGCATATCTTTGAACTGTGAGGTGAAACACATGCAGACGTGGGGAGAATATGCAAACTCCGCAGAGAGATTCGCCTGAGGTTGGAATCGAACCAGTCCCTAGCACTGTGAAAATGTAATGCTAATCACTGACCCACAGAGCCAAATCAGCAATCAGCATTCTATTGCCCAAATGTAATAAGATTCATTGCTTTGTGTTGCATTTCATTCTGTCTGCCAGAAAACGTGATGGTGATTGGGGAAATATCGTTGTATTCCCCTCAAATCTCCACAACCACAGCTCGCATTCCATTCACAGCTCTTCTAACTAATGCTATTTTCATTCTGTCCCTGGCTCATTGATTCAGGGGTTTTAATGAACAAGGTCTTTGTAAATTCCATTTTTTTGTCCCCTTTGTCTTTCTTCCCTGAGTGTGGTCATCTTCTTTAATTCATTAATGCGACATGGATGTAACTGGCTGGGCCAGTGTATACTTCCGTTTCCGGGTTGCCCATGAAAAGGTGTTGGTGGGCTGCCTTCTTGAACCATAGCAGTCCACATGCTGTCGGCTGTCAGTGCTTAGATCTGTTGTGTTTCATTTCTTTGAGACTTTGTAGTGATATAACTGAATGGCTGGCTTGGCCATTTCAAAGGGCTGTTGAGAGTCAATCACATTGCTTTGGGTCTGATGTCACATGTAGGCCTGACCACGTGAAGTTAACAGATTTCCTTCCAAAAGGACACAAGTGGGCCAGGTATTTGTTTTTATTTAACAATTGACAATCTTTCATTAGATTGTTAACCCAAATACTCCATTGAATTCAAATTCCACAATCTGATGAGGCGGGATTCAAGTCCAGATTTGAGTCATTAGCTGGGCTCCTGGATTAATAGTCTGGAGATAATAGCACTAGACCATCGCATTCCCAGCATCTACACTGGTAATGATAGTGTTGCTGTTATTGTGACTGAGATACAGAAATGTTTTCAGTTGCATTGTCAACTACTTACATGGAGAACAGAACCAGTAGTATTTCAGCTCACGGGGACTGTGCAGAGCTGCAATGGTTTTTCAGCCAGGAATAGAAACAGAGGAGAGAAAGCCATTTCTTAACTCTGAGTGGGTGTGACGTGTATACAGAGATTTGACTTGTACCCGTCACTGGAAATTGAGAGGAGGTTCTCTGGATTGTTTTCTTGGGTTTGTGTTATCAGCTACTGCAATGACTTAGGGAAACCGGAGGGTCTGGTGTCCCCACTCTGGACAAGGTTTGGGTACTGCATTTTGGAGAGAGTCTAGGTCTGCAGAGACTGCATAGTAAGGAGCAGCACACTGCACTATCTTTTCTGAGATTTCCACAAATATTTCCCAGTGTTGAATGGTTTCCATGTGCAAAGTGTGAAGCCAGTTAATTTCAACAATGAAGAGGTCACAGAGCTGTTAAACCTGCTCCAGCATAACCTGTAGTCTCACACCAGGGAGAGGACTGTACTCAAAATGCCCGTCAACTGTTTTTATTCTGAAACTTTCCATGCAGGAGTGGGTGAAGCATCCATTTTGCCAGAGTGCGATTCTCTCATGTACTCACAAGGTGACAAAGGCCATCCCCGTCCGGTGAGGTGAATATGTTGTTTCTGTCTCCACAGAGGAAGGAAGAGGAAATCTTCCGGAAATGTTATGGAACATGGTGACTGGCGAAAATGTGGAACGGCAAGCAGTTAGAATTATTAACGAGGAAGTACTAGGGAAAAGAAACAAAGCTCATTGTATTGAATGTTGGTACGTTGCTGAATGAAATGAGTTATGAATTGAGAGGGCAACAGAGTTAGGGCTGGAGAGTTGTGCTTGCCCGGTAGCTCTTTCGGGAGCTGGTACAGAATGGCCTGATTCTGTACAGTCAATTCCTTAACTCTTTGAGGGAGGGCAACGTTTGTCAAAGCTTTTTGTGTTATGGAAAGGATACTGCAGACTTGGAAGTAGCTTCTGCGACCCAAAAATATTTAAAACAGGAGAGAGAGGGAAATCAGAATACCAACAGCTGAATAAATCGATCTCAGATGTGAGGGAAAATAATAGAATTTTTAAATAATTCATAATAACTAGATCTTTGGAAAATAATGATATGATTTGCGAAGTCAGCCTAGATTTTAGAAGGGGAAATTGTTTTTGGTAAACGACTTGGAGTTTGTGGAGGATGTTGACTGTGATATCGACAAATGAGAACTGTGCATTTGAATTTTCAAGAGGCTTTTGACAGGTGAGTGAAGAACGTTAGAGTCCTTGTTTAAGCGGTGAATATACTAGATGGATTGAGAATTGGATAATGGGGAAAATATAGAGTGTAAGATTCTGCTCTGGATTAAAGGCCATTGATCATCGGGTAGCCAATGTATCAGTGCTTGGAGCACAGCTGCTCACAAGGCAAAAAAATGAATTGAACGTGAGCAACAAATAGAGTCCTTTTCATTTTGAATTTATTAGAAGATGTGAGATTGGGAACTGCAGTTATCACTTACACAATTCACATGAGCCAGCAAGTAATCAGGGCGGTAAATGGTATGTTGTCCTTCATTACAAAATGATTCAATTGTAGCAAATTCATCTTCTTGCAGTTGTAGAGTGTTGCTTGGACAGTATTTAAACCACTGAGAACAGATTCTCTCTCCTTTATAAGGAATGATTTCATTGCGACTGAGATAGTGCAAAATAGTTTCACCAGACTTATTCCTGGGATGATGGTACCGCGAGGAAAGTATGAGGAAAATGAGTGTTCAATCCTTGGCGCTGAGAGCGAATAACAGGCTTTTACATTTAAACTTGAAGATTAGGTATTAACACTCATATTATCAAGAGAAAGACAGTGGTCAGGTGAAACATTATATTTTTCCATGATATTTGATTCCCAATAGTTCACATACCTGCCCGAAGCCCCCATGTTGGTTGAGAGGCAGCTCCAGGCTCTGAATGAACTCTCACTGTTCACAAATCTGTCAGCAGCCAAAATACCTTACTCCTGAAAGAGTAAGCCATTCCCAACAGTTTCTAATCTTCATAGAAACACCAGTCTGTCTTCTCGGAGATAGAAGCTATTTCGTTGTGACTTGGCATGATACATCCACTTTCCCTTCTCACCTTCTGTAAACCAAGTTAAAGTAACACGTGTACCACTATCAATGGACTCAGGAGGAACAATGTAGTGCAGTTTATCTGTGTAGTCTCTGCTTCATTGTTTTTCATGTTGGGGCATCAATGACATCTTACTATTTCTGTATAATTGACTTGACAGGCTGAGTGACCACTTCCTGGTCACATGGAAGAGACTCAAAGACCTGACTTGGAAACTCCTGCCTCCTGTTTAACACTTTGATGTCTACACTCCTTTCTTCCTTGTGTAATAGGCAGGAGGGATTGAATGGGCTACCCCTGTTCTTGTCGAATAGTTTCAGTGTGTGGAATACATTCCGTTGCAACCAGCTTGAGGTGCTGATTGAGTTCCTCTTATTTAACTGCGGCAAAGAGAAATTTCTAATAGGACTGTTACATGAATGTTACCTTCACTTTAGCAATTCAGTTTAGATGCTATCCAGGTCTTGCTGCACATGGACACGGACTGCTTCAGCAGCGGGCAGGTGACGAATTTTTCTTAACAATCTCCAGTGAACAGCTCCCACTTCTGACCGTATGATGTGGGAAAGCCGTTGAAGCAGCTGAAGAAAGCTACCTTGAGGATGCGCCATGTGATGTCCTGTGACAGTGATGATTGATCCTAACCAACCACAAATATCTTCCCTTATCCTCCGAATGCATCTAACCAATGGGGAGTTTGCGACACATTCCTACTGCATTCAATTCTGTTCGGGTTCCTTGAAATTCTGCTTTGATATCGGTGCCAGTCCCTCTAACCGCGTGTTCATATCTTTTATTCATGTGAATAGGTCTTTGTGAGCAGCGTTTCCTTCTCACAGAGGGTAGTGACTGTCGGGACTTCTGTATTCCAGGGAGGTGTTTAGAAGGGGGCACTATGGATTTTTGAGGCATCAGAATGTTGAGGGCTGCAAGGATTGAGCATAACAGAAGAGTTGAGGCTTTTGCAGATTAGCTATGATCATCTTGAAGGGAAAGACAGGTCAGAAGGGCTGAATGACCTATTCGTGTATCTGATGTTCTCTCATTCCGTTATTGGGAAGTTATTTTCCTGGAAGTTCTGTTATTGGATGCTGCAGTCAGGGAGACCAGAGGATTTTGTGGGCCATCTTTGGGTGAGGTATGGATGCTGTATTTACAGTGAATCTGGATCAGCAACATGACCAACAAATGAAGACAGTTCTGTAAAGACAGAGGAGTGAGATGTTTCACACCGTCACCTACCCTTTCTTTTCCCAAGAATATTTTCCAACGCCATTTCAAAATGTGTGTGGCAGTCTTCATCGGCTGAATGGTTTCCACTGTTATTGTGTACCAGGTTATTGGTTTAAATGGCCTCCGACTGTTCCTGTCCAGCAGGTTTGAGAGATTCAATCGAACATAGGAACTAGGGACTGAGAAGGGTTGGTCATTAGACACTTGGACCTTTCTCCACCAGGCACTAAGATTGTGGCTGATCAGGTTGTGGCTTCAGCCTCACTTTCCTTTCTGTAGTTCATTGTCCTTTAGCATCCAATATCGTAGTAGCATGGCTTTCAATAAATGCAAACACACAAGCACCACAAACTTCTGGGGAAGACCATTCCCACTCAAACAGCTCTTTTTGAATTTCTCCTCATCCCTGTTCAGACTGGGGCTGGAGAGGTCTCTGTTTCATTTTCTATTCCCTCTCCTCCATTGATCATGACACATTTTAAATGTAACTAGGTTGGTGATATAATCAATGATGCAGTTCTCAGGCGAGGTCAGGTTCTTTGTTCGGGACAATTCAGGTAGATAGCTTAAATTTGAAAAAGTAATTTACCAAAGTAAACTTACTCAACCTAATGGAAAGATACATGACAAGCAGTGTGGACAAATATGTACATTAATATTTATCTTTCAATGTATACTGAGACGCAGTTTGTATACACAGAAGCATACACATACACAGACACATACACTGAGATACTCACAGTGTCACACACACAAGTGCACACAGACACACACATACACATGCATGAAAATAAACAGAAAAAAACTCTGCAGAATATCAACTTGCAAGAGATTTTCGTAGCAAAAGTTAAATACAAGACAAAAGGAAGTATTAAATTGTATTCTGCATCTAAGGTCATTCTGTTCACACAAGCTGCTGTAAATCGGATTCCTTCCTGGAACATTTGGATTTGGCTGAATTCCCTTTGCTTCTGTTCGTGTGGAGATTCCAATGAATCCTCAACAAGAATCCTTTATGAGTGTGAAAGATGCCTGATACGTTTTCACCTCTAATAAGTTGCTGTGAGAAGGAACAGGAAACAAAGCAAGCAATAAGCCCTGACTTCTCTAGCAGATTGCATCTTCTCCAACTTTCAAATGAAATATATAATAATGTTATCTGACCACTTAATTGGACTAAGTGAAGCCTCCTTGAATATGCTCTGGATTATATGACTCATTCGCCGTTCCCTGATCCATGTAGGAACAATTTATAAGCTATAATTTGAAGATGCGTTTGTATATGTCCTCACAATTTGGTCCAATAAATTCATGTCTTTGGACTATCTGTGTTAAAATGAATACATTGTTCTCTTAAATTTGAATCCTTAGTTCTAGTTTCCCGCACCAGAGGAAATGTCCATCAGCCAAGCACCAGATACACTCTCCTCAAGATCCTATATGGTTCAGTATGAAAATCTCTCATTCTCAAACCTGAAGTGCTCTGGCCTTGTAGAGGTTTATAAAATCATGAGGGGCATGGAAATGGTGAATACTTAAGGACATTTTCTGAGGTTGATGAAGTCCAAAACTAGAGCACGTAGTTTGAAGGTGAGGGAGAAAGATTTAAATGAACTAAAAGTGGCAATCTCTTCTCGGAATGTATGGAATGAACTGCCAAAGGAAGTGCTGGTGGCTGGGAAAATTACAACATTTAAAAGCCATTTGAATGGGTACTTGAATACGAAGGGTTATGGGCCAAGTGCTGGCAAATGGGACCAGATTAATTGACGACATCAGGTTGTCATGGACAAGGTGAACCGAAAGATCTGTTTCTGTGCTGTATGACAGAATAAGGCCTTCTTTCCAGGAACTAGTACATCTTTACAAAGCCTCAGAATCAAGTGAGTATATTTATTTTTCAGTTTAGGGAATCATCATTCCACACAATACATCAGATGTGGCCTCAGAAAGCCCCTGTACAGATGCAGTAAAATATCCTGATAACCCTTGCATGGAATAGAATAATTCCATATACTTTCCTACCCACTTACCACACCTGTATAAAAACTTTGTGTGATGTATGTACCAGGATGCACAAATCCCTTTGTAACACTGAGTTTTGTGATCTCTCTCCTTTTAAGCAGTTTACTGTTGTTTTACCATTTTGTCACAGCATAAACTTCATTCGTGCAGGTAAAACTGTTTATGCGAAAGGTTTACACACTAACCCCACCTGTCTCTACCCCATTAAAGACTCTCTACCTCCACGTGACATCTTATTGAATGACTATCTTGGTGGCTGAGCTAATTGAGCTCCAATCCAATCAGTTGTTAATCTTGCACTGATTTCTAAGGCACTCCACCACGTTTAAGTTTTCCAAACTGAAAGCAAACATCAATCCCTACTGTCTATTTCCTGATAGTTACTTCGGGTTCCCTGTTCCTGTGTAGCAGCTTAGAAAGGTTGCGTGGCCTCCTCATGTGCTGTGTAATGTACTCAAATGTCTGAATGACTTTATCATCTTCCTTTGTAAATCCTTAGAGGGCAAAAAGGTCTCCTCATGTCTCATTGCTGACGGGCTGAATTGGACCTTCCTCTCCCTCTGTCACATAATCAAGGGTTTAAGTGAGAGAACAAGACATGGGTAGGGAGCAGCAGGTGGCCAGTCAGCCTTTCGCGCCTGCTGCTCCATTCAGAATGCACATTGTTGATGTGATTGTAACTAAACATCCCTTTACTGTCTGGTCCCAATAAACATGGATTCTTTTGTTCATCAATGATCTATGGAACTCAATTTTGAATGTTTTTAGTAACCCAGTCTTCACTGCTGCGTGGGCGTCGGAACACTACAGATCACACAATCCTAAACAGAATGAAACATCCCTGTCTCAGTCAGAAATGGGAATGCCCTTATTCTTAAAATGTGTCCTCAAGCCAATCACCACACTTTTGACACAGCGACACAACAATTAGAAACAGATATAGGCCATTCAAAACTCAGACCTGTCCAAATTTCCTTTAACAGCCGACAATCAAATACTGACCAAATTTAGCCTCAACTGAGGTTAGGTGAACTCAGATACCATAAGTTCACAAGAGTGTAGGAAATTGGAACATAGAACAGTGCAGCACAGCACAGTCCTTCAGCCTTCGATGTTGTGCCAATCTTTTATCCTAGTCTAAGACTAAACTCAACTTCATACCCTTAATTTTATTATCATCCATGTGTCTATCCAAGAGTTGCTTGAATGTCCCTAACGTATCTGATTCTACTGCCACCTCTGGCTGTGCATTTCACGCACCTACCTCTATCTGTAGAAAAAAAACTGTCTCTGACATCTCCCCTCAGCCTTCCTCCAATCACTTTAAAATTACTCTCCCTGTGTGATAGCCATTTCCACCCTGTTAAAAAGTCTCCAGCTGTCCACTCTATCTATGCCTCATCATCTTGCACACCTATATAATGTAGCTCTCATCCTTCTTCTCTCCAATGAGAAAAGCCCAGCTCCCTTAGAAATTCTCCTTAAGACATACCCTCCTGCACAGGCAACATCCTGGTAAATCCTGTCTGCACCCTCTGGAAAGCTTCCAATTTATTTCCGTAATGGGCGAGCAGAACTCAACACAATACTCCATGTTTGGTCTAACCAGGTCTTTACAGAGGTACAGCATAATCCCGTGATCTTAAACTCAAACTCCCTGTTAACGAAAACCAACTCACCATACTCCTCTTAACACCCCTATCAACTTGAATGGTAACTTGGAGGTACCTACGGACGTGGACCCTAAGATCCATCTGTTCCAACACATGGCCAAGAATGCTACTTTCGACCCTGCAATCTGCATTTGAATTCGATCTTCCAAAATGAATCACTTCAGAAAATAGGAAAGTGGAGCAGAATTAAGCCATTTAGACAATCGGATCTGCTGTGCCGTTTGACCACGGGTAAAATGTTTCTCAGCCACATTCTTTTGCCTTCGCCAACTGATCAAATGGTTCCCTTATTAATGGAAAACGTATTTATCTCTACCTTAAATAAACTACTTTTTCTGTGTACAGGAGTGCGCATGTGTTAGTGTGTAAGTGTTCATACCTGTATCTATATGTGTTGTGTTTTTAATGTGTCTATGCATGTTTGTGTGTATCTCTGTCTGCATCTCTGTTCAAATTGTCTTTGTAGTTTTTGGGGTAAATCCACTGAAATTGACACCAACACCCTCCCCCTTCCTCCATCTCTACTGTCTGTCAATGTTCAGTGTAGAGCCATACAATGCCACCCTCTGCTGGCCTCCCCCTGCGCCAATGTCAGATTTTTTTCTCTCTCAGAGGACATCAAATTCTGTAAATCTCTCAGATTGCATGGCTGCTTGGGTTTTCAAATAACGCCTTTTTAAGCACAGAGCAGTTTCGTCTGATACCTAATGATATTGTTCCTGAGATTTTCCCAACATCACTGGGTCAGTTTCAGGACTTTTCAATCCTTTCTCACTTATAATTTGTAAGAGTACTTTACAGAAGATTTCAAGTTAAAGAACGTGCAATAAGTGCATTACATCACTTTACAAATGTTTCAGTCGACCTTCATTGGATGCAGTTGCAGTGCAATTACTCTTTATTGTGTACACTCCGTGTCACGAATAATCTTCAAAGACAAATCACTTCCACGTTGTAGAAGGAGCGCAGACGTTACTCTACATGAGCATTCTCGACTCTTAGGGTCCTCGGTACAATTACGATACACCCTATACCTGCCTATATGCGTGTGTGTGTGTGGTGACGGTGCTGTCAGTTTGGCTGGCTGCCTCCCAAACTGAAACTCTGACGTGAGAAAGTGAGGTCTGCAGATGCTGGAGATCAGAGTGCTGGAGAAGCACAGCAGGTCAGGCAGTTTCCGAGGAGCAGGAAAATTAACGTTTTGGGCCAGAGCAGTTCACCAGGAGTGCCGTCGACGTAGTAGAGTGTGAAGGTCAACCGAGGGGGCATTGCTTCACTTCAAACACCACAGAGGCTGACATATCCGCCAAGCACATGGATACACACAGAGACACCTAGGTACACACAGAGACGAATACAGAACGCAAAGACACACATTATTGATTGTAGATACACACACACACACAAAGAAACTGATGCAGTAACACAGATACTAATACAGACGCACAGAGACACGTACCGATACACTGATGCACATGCATAAACAGATACACTGTCATCAATACAGGCATACTATACACACACTGACACACTGATGTTTATTCAGAGATCGAGAATCTGCTAGTATTTACTTTTTCACGTGGTGACATTCTCAATATTTCACTTGCACTCTGTGGTGTGTGTCAATATTTCTGTTGCATGCAGGAAATCCTCTGCACCTCTCTATAGCTTCCACATCTTTCTATGACAAAGCGACCAGAACTGAACACAATGTTCCACGTGCGGTGTTACATCATAGTGATGAACCCTTCCGTTAATTAAACCAAACAGCCAGAAAAGATCAACTCGCAACGTAAGCTGTTAAAGTACAAATCTCAAAATTCACTCTTTAAGTATAAATAGTATCAATTTATTCCTTAACTCTAAAAGTGAACATTGAACAACAACTATTCACACCTCTAAGCCCCTCTTTCTCTGAACTGATTGGTATTTGCCTCCAACTTTATAGAAACATAATGTTCCAATAACAAAAACCCATATTAAAATTGCATCAACTTAATTTCAAAACCACACAGCATCTGTCATCTCCAATGTTATTTTTCTTTCAGCTGAAAATTTTCCTGGGTTGTCTTCTGAATTTTAGTGCAAGGATGTTTCATACAAAAACGCTATCTTTGTCAGAGAGAGTTTTGCATGGCCGTCTCTCTCCAGACGGCAGTTACTCTCAGCCTAACTTGCGAACTGCCTGCCTCTTTTATGCCACTCAATATTTGATCATCTCATGTTTATATGTTGGCAAAACAATAAATTCAAAATTGACTGACTTTTGTATCCTGGTGCAGAATTTAAACTGAATGGTTAAATTCGAATTGTTGTCAAACAGCAACCAAAACTCAATGTATCTCTTTCACAGCCAAACGTTGCATGCTTTATATTCTCCAGTATACTTTGGGATCTGCTAGCTGGTCATACGAAGGTACTTGCAAGCTCTCAGTGCAGAACAACATTCACTCTCTCTTAAAAGGTACTATAAACACCTTCAACTTCATAACAGTGGTTTATTCCGAGCTTTATAGAGCTGTAGCATAATCTCACAACTCTGAAACTCAGTTCCGCAGTTTGTAAAAGCCAACACAATATACACTTTCTTAACAACCACATCAAACTGGGTCAAGATTAGGGTGGTGTTGAAAAAGCACAGCAGGTCAGGCAGCATCCAAGGAGCGGGGAAATTGATGTTTCGGGCGGAAGCCCTTCTTCAGAGAATGAAGAGCTTCTGCTTGAAACGTCGATTTTCCAGCTCCTCGGATGCTGCCTAACCTGCTATGCTTTCCAACACCACTCTAAT
This sequence comes from Chiloscyllium plagiosum, assembly GCF_037043375.1. Classification (NCBI taxonomy): domain Eukaryota; kingdom Metazoa; phylum Chordata; class Chondrichthyes; order Orectolobiformes; family Hemiscylliidae; genus Chiloscyllium; species Chiloscyllium plagiosum. The sequence goes on along the minus strand of NW_028270178.1, from coordinate 71,390,394 downwards.
CTTGACTCTGATATCCAGCATCTGCAGTCCTCACTTTTGCCGATTTACCATCAACCTGGGTGGTAACTGTGAGGGATCTCTGGACCCCAAGATCCCTCTGTTCCTCCGCACTGCCAAGAATACTGCCTTTAACCCAATATTCTACATTCAAATTCGACCCTCCAAATTAAATGATTCACATTTTTCCAGGTTTAACTTGATCAGCTTCTCATCAGCTTAGTTCTGAATCCTGTCAATGTTCCATTGCAACTTACAAATACCACAACATTATCCAGAAGTCCACCAACCTTTGTGTTTTCGGCAAACGTACTAATCTGCACCTCCACTTCCTCATCCAAGCCTTTAGTAAAAATCGCAAAGAACAGAAGTCCTAAAACTGATTCTGTGGGACACCATTAATCACACAGCTCCAGACTGAATGCTTTCTATCTACTACCAACTTCAGTCTTCTATGGGCCAGGAATTGTGTATCCAGACAACCAGATTTCCCTGCATCCCATGCCTACTTACTTTCTGAATGAGCCTACTGTGGATAACTTTATCAAACGTCTTGATAAAATCTATATACACCACATACATTGATCTAACTTCATAAATGTGTTTTGTCACATCCTCAAATGATTCAAAAAGATTCGTGAGGCCTGATCTGCCCCTTACAAAGGCATACTGGCTATCTCTATCAAACGATGTTTTTTCCACGTAATCATAAATCATGTCTCTCAGAATTCTCTCCAATATTTTGCCCATAACTGTCGTGAGACTGATTAGTCTATAATTCCCAAGATTATCCCTATTGCATTGCTTGAACAAGGGAATAACATTTGCCAACCTCATTTCATCTGGCCTGAGTCCAGTGGACAGTGAGAATGTAAAGATCATTGCCAAACGCGCAGCAATCTCTTCTCTCGTTTAGTGTAGAATAGTCACTTATATTCTCTTTGGCCAAGGAGAATTATCTATCCTTGTGTTTTTCAAATTTTCCGTCACCCCCCCCCCCCCCCCGTTCTGCATATCAGCCTGTTTAACGTTCTCCCCATAAACTTTAATGCCCCTCTCAGTAGTAAATACTGAAGCAAACCATTTATTAATGACCTCGCCTACCTCTTCCAACTCATGACGCAAAATGCTTCCACGATCTGTGATTAGCCCTACCCTCACTCTGGCCGTCCTCTTGTTCCTGACATACGTGTAGAACATCTTCGCTTTTACCCACCAAGACCTTTTCATGCCCGCTTCTTGCTCTCCTGAGTTCATTCTTCAGTTACTTCCTGGCTAACTTGTAACCCTCTAGAGCCCTGTCTGATCCTTGCCTCCTCAACCTTAAGAAAACTACCTCCTTCCTTTTAACTAGATGTTCTACATCCCTTGGCACAATGAAAGTATGAAGTTGTAAATGGAGGGGAGTTACATATCCTGTCACTTCCAGCATGGACTGCAAGTTTCCCCATACTGGGCAGTGATCTAACACAATGTTACTGAACAATGTACTAGGGTGATGGACACAGCTCTACATGCTGGGAGGGTAACTGCTCCTGGTTTACAGTTCACTGCACTGGGATGGTGTACACAGCTCTGCATGCTGGGAGGGTAACTGCTCCAGGTTTAAAGATCAAAACACTGGGGTGGTGTACACAGTCCTACATGCTGGGAGGGTAACTGTTCCTGGTTTACGGATCAATGCACTTGGATGGTGTGCACAGCTCGACATGCTGGGAGGGTAATTCCTCCAGGTTTAGAAATCAAAGCACTGGGTTGGTATACACAGCACTACATGCTGGGAGGGTAACTGTTCCTGGTTTACAGATAAATGCAAGGGAGGGGGAGGTGTGTGTACGCAGCTGTACATGCTGCGAGGGAAAGTGCTCCAGCTTTACAGAGCAATTAATTGTTATACACTGAATAGCTCCCCACGGACTGGTGTGGAACGCACTGTCTTTACAGAGTACTGGGTTGTATTGAGCAGTACTCTAACCTGGTCTGCACTGTGCTCCATGATAAACGGATATCTCCTCTGCATTATGGTGTCTCATTCTGTGTGGCGGATTGGGCATCTGATATAATTGACCATTTGAGCTTATCTCTCAGCATATTTTTCTTATGTTCTTATTCTTGTTATTGGACACCGTCCCCAAAGTCTGATATCTCAAGCTAGTCCTATTTCACTGAGAAGAGCCACGTTTATTCGATTTGTCAGTGAAGTAATCATTCAATTATAACATGAATATCCGTCCTTCTGTACCTTAACCTAGCAGTTGGTGCTCATATCTTTGAATTTCCATGGACATCATTATCAAGCTCAGAAACAATTGCAAGATATATGGCTTGTGCCCTCCTGTATGTTCCGGCTGTGGGTCCCAATTGGCTCCTTAGTGTATCGAGAGCTGGCATTGTGAAGCCGTGTTTATTCAGAATTCTTCCTCCCATGGGGCATCTGGGACACCACACACAATGCTTATGAATACACAACCGCCCTGACCAAAATAGCCAATAAGTCCGCGCCTACATGGTTCAAAAAGGACCGCCACGTCCTATGAAAAAGTTCCATTTTCTGGTGCATGATAAATGTAAGGAAGATCAGGGAGATGTGCTTCATAACTAACCTACACAACCACGAGATTCCTGGGGATTGTCCGACACCCACCTCATCAGAATGTTCTTTCTAGCACAAAATGAAAGAATACTAAACAATTTCTTCCCAAAGATGGGTGATCTGGCAAACCCAAGAGGTGGGACATCAGATCTACCTTGACCTCGGTTCCCAAGACCCCTTCCAAAACACTCGCTATAGGGCCCTATTAGCTACGAGATTAGTGGAATAGCCATAAACAATGAGTATGCGTACCCACATCTGCTTTACATTTGGGCACATTGGGGACGCTCCTTTCTTAAATTTGGCAAGTCACTCCGGCGCCAAATAAACCCTGTGGAGTACCTTCAGTTGCATAGCTTGCGTCCTATTGCAAATCGAAATCTTCCAGACATTCTTACAAATATCTGCCCACTCCTCTGTTGAAGATTCTACCCCGATTGCTGAACGCAAATTCCACACAGCTGCTCGATGTCCTTTGAGACACTACCTCCTATTAAATGCTAGAGAGTGCTGACCGAGAGAGTGCACATGGACTGAAGCACTTTCACCTCCATATTCGACTTACGGCGACTAACCATTAATGTAGTCTTTCTCTGTATAAAATCCCTAATCTCAAAGATAGCTCATATTTCTGGCTTAGCTGCTCGAAAGACGCCATGCGCACCCCGTCAATCAAGACTCCCAAACAAAAAAGTCCTCTGGACTCCCAGAGCCAAAAGCCAGAATCCATCAATCCTACAATGGGAGTAAAAGGAGAAGTATGTTTTGGACATTGCTCTCACCTTGTTGCATCATTCTCCATGCTTTAACTGTGTTAAGGACAGTTGGATTTCTGCAATGGTCCATAACAGTCCGCAGCTTGTCCATGGACAACAGATTAATGAGGGGACATTTTGCCTGGGAGGCATCGATGTCCAACCACATTGACCGCGGGTCTTGGCAAATCAAATCAGCCAAATAGGCTAGGAGGGAACTCAATTAGTATTTGTTAAAGTGTGTAAAATCCAGAATCCCTCAGCTCCTGCGGAAACGGCAATTGGGTGAGTTCCATAAGATGCCGCCTGTGATGTGAAATAAAACATACAAGCCGACTGTAGAGCTCCGTATAGGCTGACTGGGCAGTATCAAAAGGTGCATTTGCCTGGGATATAATAAACGGAGGAACACATTCATTTTGACTGGAGATATTGTTCCCAACCAAGATATAGAAAGATCCTCCCAGTGCTGAAGGTCCTTCCTTATGTTCTCGAGCAACTGCAGGAAGATAGCTTTATCTAATTGATTGAAGGCTGGAGTGATAAAAATGCCTAAATACAGGAAACCTCCCTCTGACTATCTGAAAGGGAATCAGAAGCCACCTCCAAGATCGGATATCCTAATATGACCCAGACAGGCATGGTCTCCGATTTCATAAAGTTGATTTTATAGCCCAAGAAAGATCCAAATACATTAATCACTTGGGGCACAGTTTTCATCGAGTTCGTTAGAAAGAGAAGAACGTCATCTGCATAAAGTGTGATCTTTTGCCATCCTGATCCTACCTCCAGGGCAGTAATATTGTGGTCCATCCGGATGGGCTCTGGCAATGGCTCAATCACCAATGTAAATAGTAAAGGTGAAAGAGGACACACTTGACGGCGGACTCTGCCATTGCTAAAATTGTCAGACCTTATACCATGTGTGACTAGATAATACTGTCACCCACCTGGCAAAAGCCTCTCCAAGGTCAAACTATTCCAGGACATAATAGAGGTACGGCCACTCCACCCGGTCAAATGTTTTCTCTGAATCCACTACCAAGCCTGGAATCGACTCTTGCTGGTACACTTGAACCATATTAGCACTCTCCTATTATTATTAGATGACCTGTGACCCCTAATAAAACCTGTCTGGTCCTATTTCACAATGAAGGGCAAGAGCTTCTCCAGCTTCAACACCAGCATTTTCACCAAAATATGAAAGTCTACATTTAATAAGGATAAAGGCCTTTATGAAGTGCAATCCTCGGGCGAATCAGACAAATATTTCCTTCTCTCGGAGAGGATGGGAGGCAGGCCTGACTGTATGAAGAATTGCACATATCCAACATTGGCTCAGTCAGCATGTTTACGAACTCCTTTTAAATCTCACTCTAAAATCCATCTGGGCCCGTAGCTTTACCGATCTGGAGCTGCCTCACCGCCTTTTGTATCTTTTGGCTTGTCAGAGGGGCATTCGAAAGAGACGCTTGCTCTGAAGTTACACCTGGGAGGTCCAGGATTCTAAAAAAGGGCTTCATTGTCGCCAATCTGTCTTTATAGCCCTCTGACTGGAAGAGCCCAGAAAAGAACTTCATGAATGCTGCATTAATCTTTCTGGGATCGCAGGTGATTTTAACAGCACACACGCTAATGGATGTGACAGACTGGGGGCACTTTTCTTCTTGGCCAAGTATGCCAGATATCTACCCGGGGTATCACATTACTCAAATACACTCTGTTTCGGAAATGAGATCGCTCTTTTTGCTGTCTGGGTGACAGCAGCGTTCAGAGCTGACAGGAGCATTGTAATCTGCTGCAACCTAGTTACGGATGGTCTGTCAAAATACGCTCTGTCAACTGCTGCTCTCCCTTCTACCGCTTCCTAGTCGCCACGTAAGAATTAATCAAACCCCTTGCATAGGCCTTGGCAGTCTCCTAAAGCACCGTCGGATTTCTGGCCGTCCAAATTGATGTACAAAAATTTTTTAAATCCCACGAAAAATATTCAATAAGAAAGCAAATCTTAGCAGGACTTATGCACTTAATGGTAAGGTGCAAGGGAGTGTTGCTGGACAAAGAGACCTTGGAATGCAGGTTCATAGCTCCTTGAAAATGGAGTCGCAGGTAGATACGATAGTGAGAAAGGCGTTTGGTATGCTTTCCTATCTTGGTCAGAGTATTGAGTACAGGAGTTGGGAGATCATGTTGTGGCTGTACAGGACATTGGTTAGGCCACTGTTGGAATATTACGTGTAATTCTGGTCTCCTTCCTATCGGAAAGATGTTGTGAAACTTGAAATGGTTCAGAAAAGATTTCCAAGGATGTTGCCAAGGTTGGAGGATTTCAGCTACAGAGAGAGACTGAACAGGCTGGGGCTGTTTTCCCTGCAGCATCATAGCCTGAGGGGTGACCTTATAGAGGTTTCCAAAACTATGAGGGGCATGGACAGGAGAAATAGATAAAGTCTTTTCCCTGGGCTCGGGGAGTCCCTAGAGGGCATAGGTTTATGGTGAGAGGGGAAAGATATAAAAGAGATCCAAGGGTCAATTGTTTCACGCAGAGGGTGGTACGCATATGGAATGATCTGCCAGAGGATGTGGTGGAGGCTGGTACAATTACAACATTTAAAAGGCATTTGGATGGGTATATGAATAGGAAGCGTTTGGAGGGATATGTGCTGGGTGCTGGCAGGTGGGACTAGATTGGGTTGGGATATCTGGTCAGCATTTATGGGTTTGACCAAAGGGTCTGTTTCCATGATGTACATCTCTACAACTCTGTGACTAGCTATCCTTCAGGAGGAAGGTATCCATGCACCACTACTGCGAGCCTGTCCTATCGCTACCATCCTAAACCTCCATGTACACTGTCGCATGGTCAGAAATGGCTGTGTTCCCAATTCTACAGGACTGCACTGAATTCAAAAAGGCCAATGGGGCAAAAACATGTCAATCCTAGTTTGGCACTTATGTGGGTTAGGTAAAATGTTGAAGTCCCTACCCTAAAGGTGAACAATCTCCACACATTCCCCAAGCCCAGATCCCTGTTTAGATCCACCAGCTGCCGAGATTGCAGGGAAATATCGTCGAGAACCCGTAAGACCCTATCCACCTTGCGATCCATATATTGGTTAAAGTCTCCCCCTAAAATTGTATGACGCCCCCTAAGGGCCATTAACCTGGAGAGTGCATCCGTTAATTTGAAGGGTATACTCGGTGCAAGATGGAGGACGGGAAAACTTTCTGGCTGTAAGAGCTGCTCCTTTTTTGAGGTATTTTAGATGCTGGAGGTGATTTCCTCGAATTCCAGGAGCAGCAATTAGTTTTATATGCTGTTGCATTGTTTTGGAACTTTGGAGAAAAAGAAACAATGTCAAAAGAACAGCAGTTTCAGAAGGGAGAAGAACAGACAAAAGAAGCACATGGTGAGGACAGTGCAGGAGGGGGAGAGAGAGAGAGAGAGAGAGAGAGAGAGAGAGAGAGAGAGAGAGAGAACCTGCACAATTACTGCCTTTGCTGTTTTTGAATTCATGTATCGCTGGACATCGGATTGCGTCTGCAAAAACTAACAAACAGTGAATTTCACGACTAATCTTGGAGAAACCTGTTTGGGCGAAGTTCACAACACAGAATCAGACCAGTTAATCGTTGCTTTAATTCTGTACAATAGAAAAGCTGCAGTAGTGAGTATAGTGGGTTCTTTCTTGATTATATGTTTTTGGAGATAATTCTCCTGATTAAACTTAAAATTAAAGCCATAACTATTAATTTAACCTGGTGCAGTATTTTGTAGAAGAATAAGACGGTGTTATTTTCTGGGTCTGTAAATTGTGAAGGAACAAAACTGGCCTTTGCAGTGATATGTACTTCTTGTCAGATGTGGGAGTTTAAAGAGAGTTTACAGGTTACTATGGAATGTATCTGCCATAAATGCTGTTGGATGCGAGTCTTACTAGATCAAATGGATCGGTTGGATAGACAGTTAGAAGCGATGAGGAATTTGCAACAGCAACAGTATGTGATGGATGACAGTTATAGTAAGGGGGAAAGTCTCAGCTACAGTCAGATAGATGGGTTAACTCCAAGAAGGGTAAGAGAGGTAGGCACTTAGGGCAGGAGTCTTTTGTGGATGTACCCATTTCAAACAGATATGCTGTTTTGGAAAATGTAGGTGGTGATGGATTCTCAGGGAAACGTAGCACGAACAGTCAAGTTTCTGGTATTGAGACTGGCTCTAACGCAACGAGTGGTACATCGGCTTCCAAGAGATCAATTTTATTATGGGGTTCTGTAGTCCGAGGTACAGACAGACGTTTCTGTGGCCAGTAGAGGAAAAGCAGAATGGAGTGTTGTTTCCCTAGTGCCAGAATCAAGGATGTCTCAGAGAGGGTGCAGAATATTCTCACGGGGGGAGAGGGTTCAGCGAGAGGTCATTGTCCACATTGGACCAACGATATAGGAAGGGAAAAGGTTGAGATTCTGAAGTGACATGAGAGAGAGTTAGGCAGAAATTTAAAAAGAAGTCCTCAAGGGTAGTAATATCTGGATTACTCCCAGCGCTACGAGCTAGTGGGCAGGTAGAGGAGAATAGAGCAGATGAATGCATGGCTGAGGAGCTGGTGCATAGGAGAATGACTCACAATTTTGGATAATTGGAATCACTTTAGGGGTAGAAGTGACCTGTACAAGAAGGATAGTTTGCATCAAAATTGGCAGGGGAGTAATATATTGACAGGAAAATTTGCTCGAACTGGTCGGGTGGATTTAAACTAGTAAGGTGGGGGAGGGGTTCCCACGGAGATACTGAGGAAAGAGATCAATCTGAGACTGGTACAGTTGAGAACAGAAGTTAATCAAACAAACAGGGCAGGCAGGGACAATAGAGGATTGATAAATTAAACTGCATGTATTCAATGCGAGGTGCCTAACAGGGAAGGCAGATGAGCTCAGGGCATGGTTAGGAACTTGGGACTGGGATATCATAGCAATTACAGAAACATGACTCAGGGATGGGCAGGACTGGCAGCTTAATGTTCCAGAAAGGAGAGAAAGGGACGCAAGAGAGTAGGGGGAGTGGCATTTTTGATAAGGGATCGCATTACAACTGTGCTGAGGGAAGATATTCCCGGAAATATATCCAGGGACGTTAGTTGAGTGGAACTGAGAAATAAGAAAGAGATGATCACCTTTTTCGGATTGTATTATAGACCCCCCAATAGTCAGCGGCAAATTGAGAAACAACTTGTAAGGATATCTCGGCTATCTGTAAGAATAATAGGGTAGGAATAGTAGAGGATTTTTAACTTTCCAAACATAGACTGGGACTTCCAATGTGTTGAAGGCTTAGATGGAGAGGAATTTCTTAAGTGCATACAAGACAATTTCCAGATTCAATATGTGGATATACCTACTAGAGAAGGTGCAAAACTTGACCTACTCTTGGGAAATATAGCAGAACACGTGACTGAGGTGTCAGTGGGGGAGAAATTTGGGGCCAGCGACCATAATTCTATTCGTTTTGAAATAGTGATGGAAAAGGATAGACCAGATCTAAAATTTGAAGTTCTAAATTGGAGAAAGGCCAACTTTGACGGTATTAGGCAAGAACTTTCAAAAGCTGATTCCAGGCAATTTTCGCAGGTAAAGGGATGGCTGGGAAATGGGAAGCCTTCAGAAATGAGATAACAGAAATCCAGAGAAAGTATATTCCTGTCAGGGTGAAATGAAAGGCTGGTAGGTATAACGAATGCTGGATAACTAAAGAAATTGAGGGTTTGGTTAAGAAAAAGAAGGAAGCATATGTCAGGTATCGACAGGATAGATCGAGTGAATCCTTAGAAGAGTACAAGAGAAGTAGGAGCATACTTAAGAGGGAAATCAGGAATGCAAAAAGGGACATGAAATAGCTTTTGCAAACATAATTAATGAGAATGCAAAGGGTTTTTACAAATGTATTCAGGACAAAAAGATAACTACGGACAGAATAGGACCCCTCAAACATCCACAAGTCGGCCTTTGTGTGGAGCCGCAGAAAAGGAGGGAGATACTAAATGAATATTCTGCATCAGTATTTACTGTGGAAAAGGATATGGAAGATATAGACTGTAGGGAAATAGATGGTGACATCGTGCAAAATGTCCAGATTACAGAGGAGGAAGTGCTAGATGTCTTGAAACGGGTAAAGGTGGCTAAATCCCCATGTCCTGGTCAGGTGTACCCGAGAACTTTGTGGGAAACTAGAGAAGAGACTGCTGGGCCCCTTACTGAGGTATTTGTATCATCGATAGTCGCACGTGAGGTGCCGGAAGACGAGAGGTTGGCAAACGTGGTGCCACTGTTTAAGAAGGGCGGTAAAGACAAGCCAGGGAACTATAGACCAGTGAGCTTGACCTCGGCAGTGGGCAACCTGTTGAAGGGAATCCTGAAATATATGATGCACATGTATTTGGAAAGGCAAGGACTGATTAGGGATAGCCACCATGGTTTTGTGCGTGGGAAATCATGTCTCACAAACATGATTGAGTTTTTTGAAGAAGTAACATAGAGGATTGATGAGGATAGAGCAGTGGATGTGATCCATATGGACTTCAGTAAGGCGTTCGACAAGGTTCCCCATGGGAGACTCATTAGGAAGGTTAGATCTCATGGAATACAGGGGAACCAGCCATTTGGATACAGAACTGGCTCAACGGTAGAAGAGATAGGGTGGTGGTGGAGGTTTGTTTTTCAGAATGGAGGCCTGTGACCAATGGAATGCCACAAGGATCTGTGCTCGGTCCACTACATTTTGGCATTTACATAAATGAATTGGATGCGAGCATAAGAGGTACAGTTAGTAAGTTTTCAGATGACACCAAAATTGCAGGTGTAGTGGACAGCGAAGAGGGTCACCTCATTTACAACATGATCTGGACCAATTGAGTCAATGGGCTGAGAAGTGGCAGATGGAGTGTAATGCAGATAAATGCGAGGTGCTGCATTTTGGGAAAGCAAATCTTAGCAGAACTTCTACACTTAATGGAAAGGTCCTAGGGAGTGTTCCTGAACAAAGAGACCTTGGAGTGCAGGTTCATTGCTCTTTGAAAGTGGAATCGCATGTATATAAGATAGTGAATAAGGCGGTTGGTATGCTTTCTTTTATTGTTCAAAGTATTGAGTACAGGAGTTGGGAGGTCATGTTGCGGCTGTACAGTATATTGTTTCGGCCACTGTTGGAATATTGCGTGTACTTCTGGTCTCCTTCTTATCGGAAAGATATTGTGAAACCTGAAAGGGTTCAGAAAAGTTTTACAAGGATGTTGCAGGGTTGAAGGATTTTGGCTATAGGGAGAGGCTGGACAGGCTGGGGCTGTTTTCCCTGGAGTATCGGAGACTGAGAGGAGACGTTATAGAGTTGCACAAAATTATGAGGAGCATGGATAGAGTAAATAGGCAAAGTCATTTCCATTGGGTTGGGAAGTCCAGAATTCGAGGGCATAGGTTTAGGGTGAGAAGTGAAAGATATAGAAGAGACCTGAAAGGCAAATTTTCAAGGGTGGTACGTGTATGGAATGAGCTACCAGAGGAAGTGGTGGAGGTTGATACAATTGCAACACATAAGAGACATTTGGATGAGTATATGAATAAGAAGGGTTTCCAGGGATATGGGCTGGGTGCTGGCAGGTGGGACTAGATTGTGTTGAGATATCTAGTCGGCATGGATGGGTTGGACCGAAGGGTCTGTTTCCATGCTGTACGTCTCTATGACTTTATGACTCTCCCATTTTCCTCTCCATGTATTAAAGCTTTATGGATCAGAAAAGGCTGACATTCGTCCATAATTTGGACAAACAACTGATATGGAAGGTTCTTCTGAATGAGAAAATCTACTCCTCTACATTTTCAATTAAAGGATGAAAATACCACCCAGCCAAACACTCTCTTCTGTTACTTTAAATGTTCCTTATCGGTTAGATGTCTTTTTTTCTGGCACCAAGGCCACATTGACTCTTTCCTTTCTAAGGCTTTCAGGCCTTAGAGGGGGTGAGTGCAGTGTGGGGTAGGGATCAGTCTGGGAGGGGGAGATTGCAGTGTTGGGTAGGGATCAGTCAGGGAGGGGGAGATTGCAGTGTTGGTTAGGGATCAGTCAGGGAGAGGGTGAGTGCAGTATTGGGTAGGGATCAGTGAGGGAGGGGGTGAGTGCATTGTTGGGTAGGGATCAGTCGGGGAGGGGTTAAGTGCAGTGTTGGGTAGGGATCAGTCAGGGAGGGGGTGAGTGCAGTGTTGGATAGGGATCAGTCAGGGAGGGGGTGAGTGCAGTGTTGGGTAGGGATCAGTGATGGAGGGGGAGAGTGCAGTGTTGTGTAGGGATCAGTCAGGGAGGGGGTGAGTGCAGTGTTGGGTAGGGATCAGTGATGGAGGGGGAGAGTGCAGTGTTGTGTAGGGATCAGTCAGGGAGGGGGTGAGTGCAGTGTTTGGTAGGGATCAGTCAGGGAGGGGTTCAGTGCAGTGTTGGGTAGGGATCAGTCAGGGAGGGGGTGAGTGCAGTGTTCGGTAGGGATCAGTCAGGGAGGGGGAGTTTGCAGTGATGTGTAGGGATCAGTCAGGGAGGGGGAGATTGCAGTGTTGGGTAGGGATCAGTCAGGGAGGGGGAGAGTGCAGTGTTGTGTAGGGATCAGTCAGGGAGGGTGTGAGTGCAGTGTTGGGTAGGGATCAGTCAGGGAGGGGGTGAGTGCAGTGTTGGGTAGGGATCAGTGATGGAGGGGGAGAGTGCAGTGTTGTGTAGGGATCAGGCAGGGAGTGGGTGAGTGCAGTGTTTGGTAGGGATCAGTCAGGGAGGGGTTCAGTGCAGTGTTGGGTAGGGATCAGTCAGGGAGGGGGTGAGTGCAGTGTTCGGTAGGGATCAGTCAGGGAGGGGGAGTTTGCAGTGTTGGGTAGGGATCAGTCAGGGAGGGGGAGAGTGCAGTGTTGTGTAGGGATCAGTCAGGGAGGGGGAGATTGCAGTGTTGGGTAGGGATCAGTCAAGGAGGGGGTGAGTGCAGTGTTGGGTAGGGATCAGTCAGGGAGGGGGTGAGTGCAGTGTTGGGTAGGGATCAGTCAGGGAGGGGGAGATTGCAGTGTTGGGTAGAGATCTGTCAGGGAGGGGGAGTCTGCAGTGTTGGGTAGACATCAGTCAGGGAGGGGGAGAGTGCATTGTTGGGTAGTGATCAGTCAGGGAGGGGGTGAGTGCAGTGTTGGGTAGGGATCAGTCAGGGTGGGGGAGATTGCAGTGTTGGGTAGGGATCAGTCAGGGAGGGGGAGAGTGCAGTGTTGGGTAGGGATCAGTCAGGGAGGGGGTGAGTGCAGTGTTGGGTAGGGATCAGTCAGGGAGGGGGTGAGTGCAGTGTTGGGTAGGGATCAGTCAGGGAGGGGGTGAGTGCAGTGTTGGGTAGGGATCAGTCAGGGAGGGGGTGAGTGCAGTGTTGGGTAGGGATCAGTCAGGGAGGGGGTGAGTGCAGTGTTGGGTAGGGATCAGTCAGGGAGGGGGTGAGTGGAGTGTTGGGTAGGGATCAGTCAGGGAGGGGGTGAGTGCAGTGTTGGGTAGGGATCAGTCAGGGAGGGGGTGAGTGGAGTGTTGGGTAGGGATCAGTCAGGGAGGGGGTGAGTGCAGTGTTGGGTAGGGATCAGTCAGGGAGGGGGTGAGTGGAGTGTTGGGTAGGGATCAGTGAGTGAGGGGGTTAGTGCAGTGTTGGGTAGGGAACAGTCAGCGAGGGGGAGATTGCAGTGTTGGGTAGGGATCAGTCAGGGAGGGGGTGAGTGCAGTGTTGGGTAGGGATCAGTCAGGGAGGGGGTGAGTGCAGTGTTGGGTAGGGATCAGTCAGGGAGGGGGTGAGTGCAGTGTTGGGTAGGGATCAGTCAGGGAGGGGGTGAGTGGAGTGTTGGGTAGGGATCAGTGAGTGAGGGGGTTAGTGCAGTGTTGGGTAGGGAACAGTCAGCGAGGGGGAGATTGCAGTGTTGGGTAGGGATCAGTCAGGGAGGGGGTGAGTGCAGTGTTGTGTAGGGAACAGTCAGGGAGGGGGAGATTTCAGTGTTGGGTAGGGATCAGTCAGGGAGGGGGTGAGTGCAGTGTTGTGTAGGGAACAGTCAGGGAGGGGGTGAGTGCAGTGTTGGGTAGGGATCAGTCTGGGATGGGGAGATTGCAGTGTTGGGTAGGGATCAGTCAGGGAGGGGGAGAGTGCAGTGTTGGGTAGGGATCAGTCAGGGAGGGGTAGAGTGCAGTGTTGGGTAGGGATCAGTCAGGGAGGGGGAGATTGCAGTGTTGGGTAGGGATCAGTCAGGGAGGGGGTGAGTGCAGTGTTGGGTAGAGATCAGTCTGGGAGGGGGAGATTGCAGTGTTGGTTAGGGATCAGTCAGGGAGGGGGAGAGTGCAGTGTTGTGTAGGGATCAGTCAGGGAGGGGGTGAGTGCAGTGTTGGGTAGGGATCAGTCAGGGAGGGGGTGAGTGCAGTGTTGGGTAGGGGTCAGTCAGAGACGGGGAGAGTGCAGTGTTGGGTAGGGATCAGTCAGGGAGGGGGTGAGTGCAGTGTTGGGTAGGGATCTGTCAGGGAGGCGTCAGTGCAGTGTTGGGTAGGGATCAGTGTGGGAGGGTGTGAGTGCAGTGCTGGGTAGGGATCAGTCAGGGAGGGGGAGTTTGCAGTGTTGTGTAGGGATCAAACAGAGAGGGGGAGATTGCAGTGTTGGGTAGGGATCACTCAGGGAGGGGGTGAGTGCAGTGTTGGGAAGGGATCATAGAACAATTAACATAGAACATAGAAGAATACAGCGCAGTACAGGCCCTTTGGCCCTCGATGTTGCGCTGATCCAAGCCCACCTAACCTATACTAACCCACTATCCTCCATATCCCTATCCAATGCCCGCTTAAATGCCCATAAAGAGGGAGAGTCCACCACTGCTACTGGCAGGGCATTCCATGAACTTACGACTCGCTGAGTGAAGAACCTACCCTTAACTTCAGTCCTATATCTACCCCCCCTTAATTTAAAGCTATGCCCCCTTGTAATACCCGACTCCATACGCGGGAAAAGGTTCATACTGTCAACCCTATCTAACCCCCTAATCATCTTGTACACCTCAATCAAGTCACCCCTAAACCTTCTTTTCTCTAATGAAAACAGCCCCAAGTGTCTCAGTCTTTCCTCATACGATCTTCCTTCCATACCAGGCAACATCCTGGTAAACGTCCTCTGCACCCGTTCCAGTGCCTCCACATCCTTCCTATAGTATGGCGACCAAAACTGCACACAATATTCCAGATGCGGCCGCACCAGAGTCCTATACAACTGCATCATGACCTCAGGACTCCGGAACTCAATTCCTCTACCAATAAAAGCCAGTACGCCATATGCCTTCCTCACCACACTATTTACCTGGGTGGCAACTTTCAGAGATCTGTGTACATGGACACCAAGATCCCTCTGCTCATCCACACTACCAAGTATCCGCCCATTAGCCCAGTACCCCATCTTTTTGTTATTCTTCCCAAAGTGAATCACCTCACACTTAGCTACATTGAATTCCATTTGCCACCTTTCTGCCCAGCTCTGCAGCTTCTCTATATCCTGCTGTAACCTGCCACATCCTTCCTCACTGTCAACAACTCCTCCGACTTTCGTATCATCCGCAAACTTGCTCACCCAACCTTCTAACTCCTCTTCCAGGTCATTTATAAAAATGACAAACAGCAATGGTCCCAAAACAGATCCTTGCGGAACACCGCTAGTGACGGCACTCCATGAAGAAACTTTGCCATCAACTACAACCCTCTGTCTTCTTCCATCCAGCCAATTCCTAATCCAAACCTCCAACTCACCCTCAATGCCATATCTCCGTATTTTCGGCAGTAGCCTACCATGGGGAACCTTATCAAACGCCTTACTAAAATCCATATATACCACATCTACCACTTTCCCCTCATCAACCTCCTTCGTCACCTTTTCAAAGAATTCAATAAGGTTTGTGAGGCACGACCTGCCCTTCACAAAACCATGCTGACTATCCTTGATCACATTATTCCTATCCAGATGTGCATAAATCCTATCAGTCAGGGAGGGTGAGATTGCAGTGTTGTGTAGGGATCAGTCAGGGAGGGGGAGAGTGCAGTGTTGTGTAGGGATCAGTCAGGGAGGGGGTGAGTGCAGTGTTGGGTAGGGATCAGTGAGGGAGGGGGTGAGTGCAGTGTTGGGTAGGGATCAGTCAGGGAGGGGGAGATTGCAGTGTTGTGTAGGGATCAGTCAGGGAGGGGGAGATTGCTGTGTTGGGTAGGGATCAGTCAGGGAGGGGGAGAGTGCAGTGTTGGGTAGGGATCAGTCAGGGAGGGGGAGAGTGCAGTGTTGGGTAGGCATCAGTGAGGGAGGGGGTGAGTGCAGTGTTGGGTAGGGATCAGTCAGGGAGGGGGTGAGTGGAGTCTTGGGTAGGGATCAGTGAGGGAGGGGGTGAGTGCAGTGTTGGGTAGGGTTCAGTCAGGGAGGGGGTGAGTGGAGTGTTGGGTAGGGATCAGTCAGGGAGGGGGTGAGTGAAGGGTTGGGTAAGGATCAGTCAGGGAGGGGGAGATTGCTGTGTTGGGTCGGGATCAGTCAGGGAGGGGGAGATTGCAGTGTTGGGTAGGGATCAGTGAGGGAGGGGGTGAGTGCAGTGTTGGGTAGAAATCAGTCAGGGAGGGGGTGAGTGCAGTGTTGGGTAGGGATCAGTCAGGGAGGGGGTGAGTGCAGTGTTGGGTCGGGATCAGTCAGGGAGGGGGAGATTGCAGTGTTGTGTAGGGATCAGTGAGGGAGGGGGTGAGTGCAGTGTTGGGTAGGAATCAGTCAGGGAGGGGGTGAGTGCAGTGTTGGGTCGGGATCAGTCAGGGAGGGGGAGATTGCAGTGTTGTGTAGGGATCAGTCAGGGAGGGGGTGAGTGCAGTGTTGGGTAGGGATCAGTCTGGGAGGGGGAGATTGCAGTGTTGGGTAAGGATCAGTGAGGGAGGGGGTGAGTGCTGTGTTGGGTAGGGGTCAGTCAGGGAGGGGGTGAGTGCAGTGTGGGGTAGGGATCAGTCAGGGAGGGGGTGAGTGCAGTGTTGTGTAGGGATCAGTCAGGGAGAGGGTGAGTGCAGTGTTGGGTAGGGATCAGACAGGGATGGGGTGAGTGCAGTGTTGGGTAGGGATCAGGCAGGGAGGGGGTGAGTGCAGTGTTGGGTAGGGATCAGGCAGGGAGGGGGTGAGTGCAGTGTTGGGTAGGGATCGGTCAGGGAGGGGGTGAGTGCAGTGTTGTGTAGGGATCGGTCAGGGAGGGGGTGAGTGCAGTGTTGTGTAGGGATCAGTCAGGGAGGGGGTGAGTGCAGTGTTGGGTCGGGATCAGTCAGGGAGGGGGTGAGTGCAGTGTTGGGTAGGGATCAGTCAGGGAGGGGGTGAGTGCAGTGTTGGGTCGGGATCAGTCAGGGAGGGGGGATTGCAGTGTTGGGTAGGGATCAGTCAGGGAGGGGGTGAGTGCAGTGATGTGTAGGGATCAGTCAGGGAGGGGGTGATTACAGTGTTGGGTAGGGATCAGTCAGGGAGGGGGTGAGTGCAGTGTTGGGTAGGGATCAGTCAGGGAGGGGGTGATTACAGTGTTGGGTAGGGATCTGTCAGGGAGGGGGTGAGTGCAGTGTTGGGTAGGGATCAGTCAGGGAGGGGTGAGTGCAGTATTGGGTAGGGATCAGTCAGGGAGCGGGTGAGTGCAGTGTTGGGTAGGGATCAGTCAGGGAGGGGGAGATTGCAGTGTTGGGTAGGGATCAGTGAGGGAGGGGTGAGTGCAGTGTTGGGTAGGGATCAGTCAGGGAGGGGGAGAGTGCAGTGTTGGGTATGGATCAGTCAGGGAGGGGGTGAGTGCAGTGTTGGGTAGGGATGAGTGTGGGAGAGGGTGAGTGCAGTGTTGGGTAGGAATCAGTCAGGGAGGGGGTGAATGCAGTGTTGGGTCGGGATCAGTCAGGGAGGGGGAGATTGCAGTGTTGGGTAGGGATCAGTCAGGGAGGGGGTGAGTGCAGTGTTGGGTAGGGATCTGTCAGGGAGGGGGTGATTACAGTGTTGGGTAGGGATCAGTCAGGGTGGGTTGAGTGCAGTGTTGGGTAGGGATCAGTCAGTGAGGGAGTGAGTGCAGTGTTGGGTAGGGATCAGTCAGTGAGGGAGTGAGTGCAGTGTTGGGTAGGGATCAGTCAGGGAGGGGGAGATTGCAGTGTTGGGTAGGGATCAGTGAGGGAGGGGGTGAGTGCAGTGTTGTGTAGGGATCAGTCAGGGATGTGGTGAGTGCAGTGTTGGGTAGGGATCAGACAGGGATGGGGTGAGTGCAGTGTTGGGTAGGGATCAGGCAGGGAGGGGGTGAGTGCAGTGTTGGGTAGGGATCAGTCAGGGAGGGGGTGAGTGCAGTGTTGGGTAGGGATCAGTCAGGGAGGGGGTGAGTGCAGTGTTGTGCAGGGATCAGTCAGGGAGGGGGTGAGTGCAGTGTTGGGTAGGGGTCAGTCAGGGAGGGGGTGAGTGCAGTGTTGTGTAGGGATCAGTCAGGGAGAGGGTGAGTGCAGTGTTGGGTAGGGATCAGTCAGGGAGGGGGAGAGTGCAGTGTTGGGTAGGGATCGGTCAGGGAGGGGGTGAGTGCAGTGTTGGGTAGGGATCAGTCAGGAAGGGGGTGAGTGCAGTGTTGTGTAGGGATCAGTCAGGGAGGGGGTGAGTGCAGTGTTGGGTAGGAATCAGTCAGAGAGGGGGAGAGTGCAGTGTTGGGTAGGGATCAGTCAGGGAGGGGGTGATTGCAGTGTTGGGTAGGGATCAGTCAGGGAGGGGGTGAGTGCAGTGTTGGGTAGGGATCAGTCAGGGAGGGGGTGAGTGCAGTGTTGGGTAGGGATCAGTCAGGGAGGGGGTGAGTGCAGTGTTGGGTAGGGATCAGTCAGGGAGGGGGTGAGTGCAGTGTTGGGTAGGGATCAGTCAGGGAGGGGTGAGTGCAGTATTGGGTAGGGATCAGTCAGGGAGGGGGTGAGTGCAGTGTTGGGTAGGGATCAGTCAGGGAGGGGGAGAGTGCAGTGTTGTGTAGGGATCAGTCAGGGAGGGGGAGAGTGCAGTGTTGGGTAGGGATCAGTCAGGGAGGGGGAGAGTGCAGTGTTGGGTAGGGATCAGTCAGGGAGGGGTGAGTGCAGTATTGGGTAGGGATCAGTCAGGGAGCGGGTGAGTGCAGTGTTGGGTAGGGATCAGTCAGGGAGGGGGTGAGTGCAGTGTTGGGTAGGGATCAGTCAGGGAGGGGTGAGTGCAGTATTGGGTAGGGATCAGTCAGGGAGCGGGTGAGTGCAGTGTTGGGTAGGGATCAGTCAGGGAGGGGGAGATTGCAGTGTTGGGTAGGGATCAGTGAGGGAGGGGTGAGTGCAGTGTTGGGTAGGGATCAGTCAGGGAGGGGGAGAGTGCAGTGTTGGGTAGGGATGAGTGTGGGAGAGGGTGAGTGCAGTGTTGGGTAGGAATCAGTCAGGGAGGGGGTGAATGCAGTGTTGGGTCGGGATCAGCCAGGGAGGGGGAGATTGCAGTGTTGGGTAGGGATCAGTCAGGGTGGGTTGAGTGCAGTGTTGGGTAGGGATCAGTCAGTGAGGGAGTGAGTGCAGTGTTGGGTAGGGATCTGTCAGGGAGGGGGTGATTACAGTGTTGGGTAGGGATCAGTCAGGGTGGGTTGAGTGCAGTGTTGGGTAGGGATCAGTCAGTGAGGGAGTGAGTGCAGTGTTGGGTAGGTATCAGTCAGGGAGGGTGTGTGTGCAGTGTTGGGTAGGGATCTGTCAGGGAGGGGGTGATTACAGTGTTGGGTAGGGATCAGTCAGGGTGGGTTGAGTGCAGTGTTGGGTAGGGATCAGTCAGTGAGGGAGTGAGTGCAGTGTTGGGTAGGTATCAGTCAGGGAGGGGGAGAGTGCAGTGTTGGGTAGGGATCAGTCAGGGAGGGGGTGAGTGCAGTGTTGGGTAGGGATCTGTCAGGGAGGGGGTGATTACAGTGTTGGGTAGGGATCAGTCAGGGAGGGGGTGAGTGCAGTGTTGGGTAGGGATCAGTGTGGGAGGGGGTGAGTGCAGTGTTGGGTAGGAATCAGTCAGGGAGGGGGTGAATGCAGTGTTGGGTCGGGATCAGTCAGGGAGGGGGAGATTGCAGTGTTGGGTAGGGATCAGTGAGGGAGGGTGAGATTGCAGTGTTGGGTAGGGATCATTCAGGGAGGGGTGATTGCAGTGTTGTGTAGGGATCAGTCAGGGAGGGGGAGATTGCAGTGTTGGGTAGGGATCAGTGAGGGAGGGTGAGATTGCAGTGTTGGGTAGGGATCAGTCAGGGAGGGGGAGATTGCAGTGTTGGGTAGGGATCAGTGAGGGAGGGTGAGATTGCAGTGTTGGGTAGGGATCAGTCAGGGAGGGGTGATTGCAGTGTTGTGTAGGGATCAGTCAGGGAGGGGTGAATGCAGTGTTGGGTAGGGATCGATCAGGGAGGGGGAGATTGCAGTGTTGTGTAGGGATCAGTCAGGGAGGGGGTGCGTGCAGTGTTGGGTAGGGATCAGTCTGGGAGGGGTAGATTGCAGTGTTGGGTAGTGATCAGTGAGGGAGGGGGTGAGTGCAGTGTTGGGTAGGGATCAGTGAGGGAGGGGGTGAGTGCAGTGTTGTGTAGGGAACAGTCAGGGAGGTGGTGAGTGCAGTGTTGGGTAGGGATCAGTCAGGTAGGGTGTGAGTGCAGTGTTGGGTAGGGATCAGTCAGGGAGGGGGTGAGTGCAGTGTTGGGTAGGGATCAGTCAGGGAGGGGGTGAGTGCAGTGTTGGGTAGGGATCGGTCAGGGAGGGGGTGAGTGCAGTGTTGGGTAGGGATCAGTCAGGTAGGGGATGAGTGCAGTGTTGTGTAGGGATCAGTCAGGGAGGGGGAGATTGCAGTGTTGTGTAGGGATCAGTCAGGGAGGGGGTGAGTGCAGTGTTGGGAAGGGATCAGTCAGGGAGGGGAAGATTGCAGTGTTGGGTAGGGATCAGTCAGGGAGGGGGAGAGTGCAGTGTTGGGTAGGGATCAGTGAGGGAGGGGGTGAGTGCAGTGTTGGATAAGGATCAGTTAGGGAGGGGGTGATTGCAGTGTTGTGTAGGGAACAGTCAGGGAGGGGGAGATGCTGTGTTTGGTAGGGATCAGTCAGGGAGGGGGAGAGTGCAGTGTTGGGTAGGGATCAGTCAGGGAGGGGGAGAGTGCAGTGTTGGGTAGGGATCAGGCAGGGAGGGGGGATTGCAGTGTTGGGTAGGGATCAGTCAGGGAGGGGGAGAGTGCAGTGTTGGGTAGGGATCAGTGAGGGAGGGGGTGAGTGCAGTGTTGGGTAGGGATCAGGCAGGGAGGGGGTGAGTGCAGTGTTGGGTAGGGATCAGGCAGGGAGGGGGGATTGCAGTGTTGGGTAGGGATCAGTCAGGGAGGGGGAGAGTGCAGTGTTGGGTAGGGATCAGTGAGGGAGGGGGTGAGTGCAGTGTTGGGTAGGGATCAGGCAGGGAGGGGGTGAGTGCAGTGTTGGGTAGGGATCAGTCAGGGAGGGTGTGAGTGGAGTGTTAGGTAGGGATCAGTGAGGGAGGGGGTGAGTGAAGTGTTGGGTAATGATCAGTCAGGGAGGGGGAGATTGCTGGGTTGTGTCGGGATCAGTCAGGGAGGCTGAGATTGCAGTGTTGGGTAGGGATCAGTCAGGGAGGGGGAGAGTGCAGTGTTGGGTAGGGATCAGTGAGGGAGGGGATGAGTGCAGTGTTGGGTAGGGATCAGGCAGGGAGGGGGGATTGCAGTGTTGGGTAGGGATCAGTCAGGGAGGGGGAGAGTGCAGTGTTGGGTAGGGATCAGTGAGGGAGGGGGTGAGTGCAGTGTTGGGTAGGGATCAGGCAGGGAGGGGGTGAGTGCAGTGTTGGGTAGGGATCAGTCAGGGAGGGTGTGAGTGGAGTGTTAGGTAGGGATCAGTGAGGGAGGGGGTGAGTGCAGTGTTGGGTAGGGATCAGTCAGGGAGGGTGTGAGTGGAGTGTTGGGTAGGGATCAGTCAGGGAGGGGGAGATTGCAGTGTTTTGTAGGGATCAGTCAGGGAGGGGCTGAGTGCAGTGTTGGGTAGGGATCAATCAGGGAGGGGGTGAGTGGAGTGTTGTGTAGGGATCAGTGAGGGAGGGGGTGAGTGAAGTGTTGGGTAATGATCAGTCAGGGAGGGGGAGATTGCTGGGTTGTGTCGGGATCAGTCAGGGAGGCTGAGATTGCAGTGTTGGGTAGGGATCAGTGAGGGAGGGGGTGAGTGCAGTGTTGGGTAGGAATCAGTCAGGGAGGGGGTGAGTGCAGTGTTGGGTAGGAATCAGTGAGGGAGGGGGTGAGTGCTGTGTTGGGTAGGGATCAGATAGGGTGGGGGAGATTGCAGTGTTGTGTAGGGATCAGTCAGGGAGGGGGTGAGTGCAGTGTTGGTTGGGATCAGTGAGGGAGGGGGTGAGTGCAGTGTTGGGTAGGGATCAGTCAGGGAGGGGGAGAGTGCAGTGTTGGGTAGGGATCAGTCAGGGAGGGGGAGTGTGCAGTGTTGAGTAGGGATCAGTCAGGGAGAGGGTGAGTGCAGTGTTGGGTAGGGATCAGTCAGGGAGGGGGTGAGAGCAGTGTTGGGTAGGGATCAGTCAGGGAGGGGGAGAGTGCAGTGTTGGGTAGGGATCAGTCAGGGAGGGGGAGAGTGCAGTGTTGGGTAGGGATCAGTCAGGGAGGGGGAGTGTGCAGTGTTGAGTAGGGATCAGTCAGGGAGGGGGAGAGTGCAGTGTTGGGTAGGAAGCAGTCAGGGAGGGGTGAGTGCAGTGTTGGGTAGGGATCAGTCAGGGAGGGGGTGAGTGCAGTGTTGGGTAGGGATCAGTCAGGGAGGGGGAGAGTGCAGTTTTGGGTAGGGATCAGTCAGGGAGGGGGTGATTACAGTGTTGGGTAGGGATCAGTCAGGGAGGGGGTGATTACAGTGTTCGGTAGCGATCAGTCAGGGAGGGGGAGAGTGCAGTGTTGGGTAGGGATCAGTCAGGGAGGGGGAGAGTGCAGTGTTGGGTAGGGATCCGTGAGGGAGGGGGTGAGTGCAGTGTTGGGTAGGGATCATTCAGGGAGGGGGAGAGTGCAGTGTTGGGTAGGGATCCGTGAGGGAGGGGGAGAGTGCAGTGTTGGGTAGGGATCAGTGAGGGAGGGGGTGAGTGCAGTGTTGGGTAGGGATCAGTCAGGGAGGGGGTGAGTGCAGTGTTGGGTAGGGATCAGTCAGGGAGGGGGTGAGTGCAGTGTTGGGTAGGGATCAGTGAGGGAGGGGGAGATTGCAGTGTTGGGTAGGGATCAGTCAGGGAGGGGTGCGTGCAGTGTTTTGCTAGGGATCAGTCAGGGAGGGGGTGAGTGCAGTGTTGGGTAGGGATCAGTCAGCGAGGGGGTGAGTGCAGTGTTGGGTAGGGATCAGTCAGGGAGGGGGTGAGTGCAGTGTTGGGTAGGGATCAGTCAGCGAGGGGGTGAGTGCAGTGTTGGGTAGGGGTCAGTCAGGGAGGGGGTGAGTGCAGTGTTGGGTAGGGATCAGTCAGCGAGGGGGTGAGTGCAGTGTTGGGTAGGGGTCAGTCAGGGAGGGGGTGAGTGCGGTGTTGAGTAGGGATCAGTCAGGGAGGGGGTGAGTGCAGTGTTGGGTAGGGATCAGTCAGGGAGGGGGAGATTGCAGTGTTGGGTAGGGATCAGTCAGGGAGGGGGTGAGTGCAGTGTTGGGTAGGGATCAGTCAGGGAGGGGGTGAGTGCAGTGTTGGGTAGGGATCAGTCAGGGAGGGGGAGATTGCAGTGTTGGGTAGGGATCAGTCAGGGATGGGGTGAGTGCAGTGTTGGGTAGGGATCAGTCAGGGAGGGGGTGAGTGCAGTGTTGGGTAGGGATCAGTCAGGGAGGGGGTGAGTGCAGTGTTGTGTAGGGATCAGTCAGGGAGGGGGAGATTGCAGTGTTGGGTAGGGATTAGTCAGGGAGGGGTGAGTGCTGTGTTGGGTAGGGATCAGTCAGGGAGGGGGTGAGTGCAGTGTTTTGTAGGGATCAGTGAGGGAGGGGTGAGTGCAGTGTTGGGTAGGGATCAGTCAGGGAGGGGGTGAGTGCAGTGTTGGGTAGGGATCAGTCAGGGAGGGGGTGAGTACAGTGTTGGGTAGGGATCAGTCAGGGAGGGGGTGATTACAGTGTTGGGTAGGGATTAGTCAGGGAGGGGGTGAGTGCTGAGTTGGGTAGGGTTCAGTCAGGGAGGGGGTGAGTGCTGTGTTGGGTAGGGTTCAGTCAGGGAGGGGGTGAGTGCCGTGTTGGGTAGGGATCAGTCAGGGAGGGAGAGAGTGCAGTGTTGGGTAGGGATCAGTCAGGGAGGCGGTGAGTGCATTGTTGGGTAGGGATCAGTCAGGGAGGGGGTGAGTGCAGTGTTGGGTAGGGATCAGTCAGGGAGGGGGTGAGTGCAGTGTTGGGTAGGGATCAGTCAGGGAGGGGGCGATTGCAGTGTTGGGTAGGGATCAGTCAGGGAGGGGGTGAGTGCAGTGTTGGGTAGGGATCAGTCAGGGAGGGGGAGATTGCAGTGTTCGGTAGGGATCAGTCAGGGAGGGGTGAGTGCACAGTTGGGTAGGGATCAGTCAGGGAGGGGGTGATTACAGTGTTCGGGAGTGATCAGTCAGGGAGGCGGTGAGTGCAGTGTTGGGTAGGGATCAGTCAGGGAGGGGGAGATTGCAGTGTTGGGTAGGGATCAGTCAGGGAGGGGGTGAGTGCAGTGTTGGGTAGGGATCAGTCAGAGAGCGGGTGAGTGCAGTGTTGTGTAGGGATCAGTCAGGGAGGGGGTGAGTGCAGTGTTGTGTAGGGATCAGTCAGGGAGGGGGTGAGTGCAGTGTTGGGTAGGGATCAGTCAGAGAGGGGTGAGTGCAGTGTTGGGTAGAGATCAGTCAGGGAGCGGGTGAGTGCAGTGTTGTGTAGGGATCAGTCAGGGAGGGGGAGATTGCAGTGTTGGGTAGGGATCAAACAGGGAGGGGGAGAATGCAGTGTTGGGTAGGGATCAGTCAGGGAGGGGGTGAGTGCAGTGTTGGGAAGGGATCAGTCAGGGAGGGGGAGATTGCAGTGTTGTGTAGGGATCAGTCAGGGAGGGGGAGAGTGCAGCGTTGGGTAGGGATCAGTCAGGGAGGGGGAGAGTGCAGTGTTGGGTAGGGATCAGTAAGGGAGGGGGTAAGTGCAGTGTTTGGTAGGGATCAGTCAGGGAGGGGGAGATTGCAGTGTTGGGTAGGGATCAGTCAGGGAGGGGGAGATTGCTGTGTTGGGTAGGGATCAGTGAGAGAGGGGGTTAGTGCAGTGTTGGGTAGGGATCAGTGAGGGAGGGGGTGAGTGCAGTGTTGGGTAGGATCAGTCAGGGAGGGGGAGATTGCTGTGTTGGGTCGGGATCAGTCAGGGAGGGGGTGAGTGCAGTGTTGGGTAGGGATCAGTCAGGGAGGGGGTGAGTGCACTGTTTGGTAGGGATCAGTCAGGGAGGGGGTGATTGCTGTGTTGGGTCGGGATCAGTCAGGGAGGGGGAGATTGCAGTGTTGTGTAGTGATCAGTCAGGGAGGGGGTGAGTGCAGTGTTTGGTAGGGATCAGTCTGGGAGGGGGACATTGCAGTGTTGGGTAGGGATCAGTGAGGGAGGGGGTGAGTGCAGTGTTGGGTAGGGATCAGTGAGGGAGGGGGTGAGTGCAGTGTTGTGTAGGGAACAGTCAGGGGGGTGGTGAGTGCAGTGTTGGGTAGGGATCAGTCAGGGAGGGGGTGAGTGCAGTGTTGGGTAGGGATCAGTGAGGGAGGGGGTGAGTGCAATGTTGGGTAGGGATCAGTCAGGGAGGGGTTGAATGCAGTGTTGGGTAGGGATCAGTGAGGGAGGGGGTGAGTGCAGTGTTGTGTAGGGATCAGTCAGAGAGGGGGTGAGTGCAGTGTTGGGTAGGTATCGGTCAGGGAGGGGGCGATTGCAGTGTTGTGTAGGGATCAGTCAGGGAGGGGGTGAGTGCAGTGTTGGGTAAGGATCAGTCAGGGAGGGGGTGAGTGCAGTGTTGGGTAGGGATCAGTCAGGGAGGGAGTGATTACAGTGTTGGGTAGGGATCAGTCAGGGAGGGGGTGATTACAGTGTTGGGTAGGGATCAGTCAGGGAGGGGGTGAGTGCAGTGTTGGGTGGGGATCAGTCAGGGAGGGGATAAGTGCAGTGTTGGGTAGGGATCGGTCAGGGAGGTGTGATTACAGTGTTGGGTAGGGATCAGTCAGGGAGGGAGTGATTACAGTGTTGGGTAGGCATCAGTCAGGGAGGGGGAGAGTGCAGTGTTGGGTAGGGATCAGTCAGGGAGGGGGGATTGCAGTGTTGAGTAGTGATCAGTCAGGGAGGGGGAGATTGCAGTGTTCGGTAGGGATCAGTCAGGGAGGGGGTGAGTGCAGTGTTGGGTAGGGATCAGTCAGGGAGGGGGTGAGTGCAGTGTTGGGTAGGGATCAGTCAGGGAGGGAGAGAGTGCAGTGTTGGGTAGGGATCAGTCAGGGAGGGAGGGAGTGCAGTGTTGGGTAGGGATCAGTCAGAGAGGGGTGAGTGCCGTGTTGGGTAGGGATCAGTCAGGGAGGGAGAGAGTGCAGTGTTGTGTAAGGATCAGTCAGGGAGGGGTGAGTGCTGTGTTGGGAAGGGATCAGTCAGGGAGGGGGAGATTGCAGTGTTGTGTAAGGATCAGTCAGGGAGGGGGAGAGTGCAGTGTTGGGTAGGGATCAGTCAGGGAGGGGGTGATTGCAGTGTTGTGTAAGGATCAGTCAGCGAGGGGGTGAGTGCAGTGTTGGGTAGGGATCAGTCAGGGAGGGGGTGAGTGCAGTGTTGGGTAGGGATCAGGCAGGGAGGGGGTGAGTGCAGTGTTGGGTCGGGATCAGTGAGGGTGGGGGTGAGTGCAGTGTTGGGTAGGGATCAGGCAGGGAGGGGGAGAGTGCAGTGTTGGTTAGGGAACAGTCAGGGAGGGGTGAGTGGAGTGTTGTGTAGGGATCAGTGAGAGAGGGGGTGAGTGAAGTGTTGGGTAAGGATCAGTGAGGGAGGGGGAGATTGCTGTGTTGGGTCGGGATCAGTCAGGGAGGGGGAGATTGCAGTGTTTTGTAGGGATCAGTCAGGGAGGGGCTGAGTGCAGTGTTGGGTAGGGATCAGTCAGAGAGGGGGAGAGTGCAGTGTTGGGTAGGGATCAGTCAGGGAGGCGGTGAGTGCAGTGTTGTGTAGGGATCAGTCAGGGAGGCGGTGAGTGCAGTGTTGGGTAGGGATCAGTCAGGGAGGGGGTGAGTGCAGTGTTGGGTAGGGATCAGTCAGGGAGGGGGTGATTACAGTGTTGGGTAGGGATCAGTCAGGTAGCGGGTGAGTGCAGTGTTGGGTAGGGATCAGTCAGGGAGGGGGTGATTACAGTGTTGGGTAGGGATCAGTCAGAGAGTGGTGAGTGCAGTGTTGGGTAGAGATCAGTCAGGGAGGGGGTGAGTGCAGGGTTGGGTAGGGATCAGTCAGGGAGGGGGAGAGTGCAGTGTTGGGTAGGGATCAGTCAGGGAGCGGGTGAGTGCAGTGTTGGGTAGGGATCAGTGAGGGGGGGTGAGTGCAGGGTTGGGTAGGGATCAGTCAGGGAGGGGGAGATTGCAGTGTTGTGTAGGGATCAAACAGGGAGGGGGAGAATGCAGTGTTGGGTAGGGATCAGTCAGGGAGGGGGTGAGTGCAGTGTTGGGAAGGGATCAGTCAGGGAGGGGGAGATTGCAGTGTTGTGTAGGGATCAGTCAGGGAGGGGGAGATTGCAGTGTTGGGTAGGGATCAGTCAGTGAGGGGAGAGTGCAGTGTTGGGTAGGAATCAGTCAGGGAGGGGGTGAGTGCAGTGTTGGGTAGGGATCAGTGAGAGAGGGGGAGAGTGCAGTGTTGGGTAGGGATCAGTGAGGGAGGGGGTGAGTGCAGTGTTGGGTAGGGATCAGTCAGGGAGGGGGTGAGTGCAGTGTTGTGTAGGGATCAGTCAGGGCGGGGGTGAGTGCAGTGTTGGGTAGGGATCAGTCAGGGAGGGTGTGAGTGCAGTGTTGGGTAGGAATCAGTCAGGGAGGGGGTGAGTGCAGTGTTGGGTAGGAATCAGTCAGGGAGGGGGTGAGTGCAGTGTTGGGTAGGAATCAGTCAGGGAGGGGGTGAGTGCAGTGTTTGGTCGGGATCTGTCAGGGAGGGGGTGAGTGCAGTGTTGTGTAGGGATCAGTCAGGGAGGGGGTGAGTGCAGTGTTTGGTCAGGATCAGTCAGGGAGGGGGTGAGTGCAGTGTTGGGTAGGGATCAGTCAGGGAGGGGGTGAGTGCAGTGTTGGGTAGGGATCAGTCAAGGAGGGGGAGATTGCAGTGTTGTGTCGGGATCAGTCAGGGAGGGGGTGAGTGCACTCTTTGGTAGGGATCAGTCTGGGAGGGGGACATTGCAGTGTTGGGTAGGGATCAGTGAGGGAGGGGGTGAATGCAGTGTTGGGTAGGGATCAGTGAGGGAGGGGGTGAGTGCAGTGTTGTGTAGGGATCAGTCAGGGAGGGGGTGAGTGCAGTGTTGGGTAGGGATCAGTCAGGGAGGGGGAGATTGCTGTGTTGGGTAGGGATCAGTCAGGGAGGGGGTGAGTGCAGTGTTGGGTAGGAATCAGTCAGGGAGGGGGTGAGTGCAGTGTTGGGTAGGAATCAGTCAGGGAGGGGGTGAGTGCAGTGTTGGGTAGGAATCAGTCAGGGAGGGGGTGAGTGCAGTGTTTGGTCGGGATCAGTCAGGGAGGGGGTGATTGCTGTGTTGGGTCGGGATCAGTCAGGGAGGGGGAGATTGCAGTGTTGTGTAGGGATCAGTCAGGGAGGGGGAGATTGCAGTGTTGGTAGGGATCAGTCAGGGAGGGGGTGAGTGCAGTGTTGTGTAGGGATCAGTCAGGGAGGGGGTGATTACAGTGTTGGGTCGGGATCAGTCAGGGAGGGGGAGATTGCAGTGTTGTGTAGGGATCAGTCAGGGAGGGGGTGAGTGCAGTGTTGGGTAGGGATCAGTCAGGGAGGGGGAGAGTGCAGTGTTGGGTAGGGATCAGTCAGGGAGGGGTTGAGTGCAGTGTTGGGTAGGGATCAGTCAGGGAGGGGGTGAGTGCAGTTTTGGGTAGGGATCAGTCAGGGAGGGGTGAGTGCAGTGTTGGGTAGGGATCAGGCAGGGAGGGGGTGAGTGCAGTGTTGTGTAGGGATCAGTCAGGGAGGGGGTGAGTGCAGTGTTGGGTAGGGATCAGTGAGGGAGGGGGTGAGTGCAGTGTTGTGTAGGGATCAGTCAGGGAGGGGGTGAGTGCAGTGTTGGGTAGGTATCGGTCAGGGAGGTGGTGAGTGCAGTGTTGTGTAGGGATCAGGCAGGGAGGGGGAGATTGCAGTGTTGTGTAGGGATCAGTCAGGGAGGGGGTGATTGCAGTGTTGTGTAGGGATCAGTCAGGGAGGGGGTGAGTGCAGTGTTGGGTAAGGATCAGTCAGGGAGGGGGTGAGTGCAGTGTTGGGTAGGGATCAGTCAGGGAGGGGGAATTGCAGTGTTGGGTAGGCATCAGTCAGGGAGGGGGAGAGTGCAGTGTTGGGTAGGGATCAGTCAGGGAGGGGGGATTGCAGTGTTGAGTAGGGATCAGTCAGGGAGGGGGAGAGTGCAGTGTTGGGTAGGGATCAGTCAGGGAGGGGGTAAGTGCAGTGTTGGGTAGGGATCGGTCAGGGAGGAGTGATTACAGTGTTGGGTAGGGATCAGTCAGGGAGGAGTGATTACAGTGTTGGGTAGGGATCGGTCAGGGAGGAGTGATTACAGTGTTGGGTAGGGATCAGTCAGGGAGGGGGTGATTACAGTGTTGGGTAGGGATCAGTCAGGGAGGGGTGAGTGCAGTGTTGGGTAGAGATCAGTCAGGGAGGGGGAGAGTGCAGTGTTGGGTAGGGATCAGTCAGGGAGCGGGTGAGTGCAGTGTTGGGTAGGGATCAGTGAGGGGGGGTGAGTGCTGTGTTGGGTAGGGATCAGTCAGGGAGGGGGAGATTGCAGTGTTGGGTAGGGATCAGTCAGGGAGGGGGAGATTGCAGTGTTGTGTAGGGATCAGTCAGGGAGGGGGTGATTGCAGTGTTGTGTAGGGATCAGTCAGGGAGGGGGAGAGTGCAGTGTTGGGTAGGGATCAGTCAGGGAGGGGGAGATTGCAGTGTTGGGTAGGGATCAGTGAGGGAGGGGGTGAGTGCAGTGTTGGGTAGGAATCAGTCAGGGAGGGGGTGAGTGCAGTGTTTGGTCGGGATCAGTCAGGGAGGGATAGATTGCAGTGTTGTGTAGGGATCGGTCAGGGAGGGGGAGATTGCAGTGTTGGGTAGGGATCAGTGAGGGAGGGGGTGAGTGCAGTGTTGGGTAGGGATCAGTCAGGGAGGGGGTGAGTGCAGTGTTGGGTAGGGATCAGTCAGGGAGGGGGAATTGCAGCGTTGGGTAGGGATCAGTCAGGGAGGGGGAGAGTGTAGTGTTGGGTAGGGGTCAGTCAGGGAGGGGGGATTGCAATGTTGGGTAGGGATCAGTCAGGGAGGGGGAGAGTGCAGTGTTGGGTGGGGATCAGTCAGGGAGGGGGTGAGTGCAGTGTTGGGTGGGGATCAGTCAGGGAGGGGGAAAGTGCAGTGTTGTGTAGGGATCAGTCAGGGAGGGGGAGAGTGCAGTGTTGGGTAGGGATCAGTCAGGGAGGGGGAGAGTGCAGTGTTGGGTAGGGATCAGTCAGGGAGGGGGTGAGTGCAGTGTTGGGTAGGGATCAGTCAGGGAGGGGGAATTGCAGTGTTGGGTAGTGATCAGTCAGGGAGGGGGTGAGTGCAGTGTTGGGTAGGGATCAGTCAGGGAGGGGGTGAGTGCAGTGTTGGGTAGGGATCAGTCAGGGAGGGGGAGAGTGCAGTGTTGGGTAGGGATCAGTCAGGGAGGGGGAGAGTGCAGTGTTGGGTAGGGATCAGTCAGGGAGGGGGTGAGTGCAGTGTTGTGTAGGGAACAGTCAGGGAGTGGGTGAGTGCAGTGTTGGGTAGGGATCAGTCAGGGAGGGGTGAGTGCAGTGTTGGGTAGGGATCAGTCAGGGAGGGGGAGAGTGCAGTGTTGGGTAGGGATCAGTCAGGGAGGGGGTGAGTGCAGTGTTGTGTAGGGATCAGTCAGGGAGGGGGAGAGTGCAGTGTTGGGTAGGGATCAGTCAGGGAGGGGGTGAGTGCAGTGTTGTGTCGGGATCGCTCTGGGAGGGGGTGAGTGCAGTGTTGGGTAGGGATCAGTCAGGGAGGGGGTGAGTGCAGTGTTGGGTAGGGATCAGTCAGGGAGGGGGTGAGTGCAGTGTTGGGTAGGGATCAGTCAGGGAGGGGGTGATTGCAGTGTTGTGTAGGGATCAGTCAGGGAGGGGGAGAGTGCAGTGTTGGGTAGGGATCAGTCAGGGAGGGGGAGAGTGCAGTGTTGGATAGGGATCAGTCAGGGAGGGGGTGAGTGCAGTGTTGTGTCGGGATCAGTCAGGGAGGGGGGTGAGTGCAGTGTTGGGTAGGGATCAGTCAGGGAGGGGGAGAGTGCAGTGTTGGATAGGGATCAGTCAGGGAGGGGGTGAGTGCAGTGTTGGGAAGGGGTCAGTCAGGGAGGGGGAGATTGCAGTGTTGGGTAGGGATCAGTCAGGGAGGGGGTGAGTGCAGTGTTGGG